>NC_140945.1:138069485-138421985 GCF_014529385.1 Adiantum capillus-veneris
GTCACGAAGTACAGGTAATTGCCCAAGGACGGAGTTTGCATGGGCCCACAAATGTCACTATCCACAAGTCCAAGTCTAGCAAGAGCGGATATAGACAAGAGATTCTTCTTGATCCCAGGTACATAAAGTGCATCAACAAGTGTGAAAGAACTCCCATTAGCAGCAGTAAGCACAATTTTTCCAACTCCCTGAACTGGATAAGAGGCATTGTTGACACAAGTTACTGAATTCGCATGAGGGACAGACTCAAGAGAGGTAAACAATTCACGATGTGAGGTAATGTGCTTTGTAGCACCACTTTCAAAATACCACACATGTGAATCTGCAGCAACCGACAAGCATGCATCATGGACAACATGATTGTAAGTGCACTCTACGCTAAAAGCCCATTCTGCATCAACATCATTATTATAGTCTCCTTTCATAGAAGACTCAACAATGGCTGCATTTGTAGTGGAAAAATCATTTGCAGTGGAACAACCCTCTTTCTCCATAGCCTCTTTGGCCTTCAACTTATCAAGTGATCATTAGCTTTACAATAGTGGCAACGCATCTTATTTTTTCCCTTATCACCAGAATTTCTAGACGAATTGCTTCCAACAGAAGCATTAGGAACAGAATTTTAGCCACTCGCAGCAGAACCATAAGAAGTGGCTGCATTTTTGTTACCACCCTTTCTTTGAGAAGCAATAAAAGCCTGTTCAACTGCACGCTGCCTAGTCCTGTTTTTTGTAGAAAGTGACTCTTGCAACAGCAATGTGCATAATGCATCAAACTTGACAACTTCAGGATTTCCTTGGGTCATCAGTCTCCAAGTACTAGCAAAATTCTGGTAAGAATCTGGTAAGGCATCAAGAACAGTTTGCACAAGGGAACCGTCTGAAATGACTTCACTTGCAGAAATTAGTTGCTTATTGATATCCTTGACACTAGCAAGGAAGGTGTCACCACTTTGTCCATATCATATTCCTCATGCAAAATCTTCAACTCTAGCTCTTTACGCAGCAAAGTAATTTTAGCCGCATTGCGGCTTGCATAAAGACCTGCTAGAATATCCCAAGCCTGTTTTGCAGATTTTGCTGAACGGATGTGAGGAACAATGGTGCGCTTCACAGACAATGCAATCAATGCATGAGCCTGCTCATCCTTTACATCCCAACGATCTTGTTCTGCCGTAGGTAAAACAACTCTAACAGCAGCAATCCTTGCAGCAAGACCTGCAACATCCTCAACATCGCCTACATCCTCAGAACCAGGACGTACATCAATGCCCTGCACAATGTTCCAGATGCCCTTTGACACAAGAACATGTTGCATCAGATAAGCCCACATAGGGTATTTGTCCCCATCCAACTTGTCCTCAACAACAAACATCTTGAACACATCTGTATTGTTGTTGTCAGCCATGGTAAATGCTGCACCTGATGTGAAAACTGCCCAAAAATAGGAGAAATGGAGCAGGAACAACACGTACTATATAGCACAAATCATGGAAGACTATAAGGCACCTGTTATGGAAAAAACGACACTGACAGAAATTTTGAACAAAATGACGAAATAGCCTATGCAATACTGCATGTAGTGGAAACGGAGGCCGAAATGAGTCCAAATCAAAAATATGAGCAGACCAAGCTCTACGAGATCTCCCAAAATATTTGTTGACCTGCGAATTCTCGCCAAAGCTCACTAAAATTGGAGAAAGTGAGCAAGCGTGTATCGGAGCAGCTGGCGACTAAGCCCATGAGGATGCAACATGCTCTGATACCAATTGTTGGAATTAGGGTTGCAAAGAAACGCACACAGCTTGGAGAAGACGAAGGAAGATCAAGGCACACAATAGAGAGTGTATTACTTAGTGTGCAATGGAAAGATAGATAGCCCTAGAGTGATGGGCGTATATACAATGCACGTGGGAAAAAAGCCTCCTAAATAGGAAAAAAATTCCCGGGAGGTCCTAGTGTGTTCACACACATCACTACCACATGTATATGGTAACACTCATAATGGGGGCCTTACAAATGTGCATTTTTTACACAAAAAATTACAAGGGGTAAATCAAGCTCCATACTTAACAATCTCCCACTTGGAGAGTGATCTCCAAAACAAACCTGTGACTGCTTTCCATCCTGGCTTCTTATCCTTGAATGCCGATTGAAGATGAGAGAAAGCTCAACTTCTCCTTGTTGACTGCATTAGTAAACATGTCTGCAGAATTTTCACTTGTATGCACCTTTCCTAGTTTTAGCTGTCCCTCTTCCAAAAGAGTGTGTATGAAGTGATTTGTCACCTCAATGTGCTTTGTCCTTCAATGAAAGGTTGAGTTCTTTCCAAGATGGATAGCACTTTGGCTATCACTGTACAAGACACAATTGTATTGTTTGAATCCAAGCTCTTCTAAGAATCTATGAAGCCGCAAAATTTCTTTGATTGCCTCCGTCATTGCTACATACTCTGCTTCCATGGTAGAAAGTGAGACCACTTTCTGCAGCTTTGAAGCCTAGCTTATTGCTGTGCCTCCAACTGTGAAGACATAGCCAGTAGTGCTCCTTCAAGTATCTTTGTCACTGTCATATCTGTATCAGCATATCCTTGAGGAAAAATATCAATTCCTCCAAAATACAAAGCATTTGTCGTTGTCCCTTTCAGATACCTAAGTATCCACTTCACAGCTTGCCAATGCTCTTTACTTGGGTTTTCCATGAACCTACTTACAACTCCCATTTCATGTGTAATGTTTGGCCTTGTCCAGACCAGAGCATACATAAGAGAACCCATCGCTACATCATATGGAGCTTAACTCTCATGTTTGGTTGCGAGGTAATGAGTCCATCTCCATTTGCCTGCTCTTTATCCATTCTCCTTTGAATTCGTGTTGCATAGATTCCATCTCTCCAAAATCTGAGATCAAGCGATGGTTGAAGGAAGGAATAAGCCTTTCTGGAGGGCTACTGTCTCTTGTGGATCTTCGGGGAATAGGTTGAGGCTCCTCATTTGGTTGACATTGTTGCACGTTGTCACCGTCTGCAGTCCTTGAGTCTTTCTAAAGGTCCATATACTCATTACCTGTTTCTTTTGTTTGTTTTCTTTCCAAGTAATCTTTGTACATATTTTGTTTATTGAAAATTACATCCCTACTTCTAAAGATTTTACCATCTTCAGGATTCCAAACGCAATACCCAAAGTCACCTTCTCCATAACCAATGAAGAAAGACTTTTTGGACTTTGTATCTAGCTTTGAACTTAGGCTTCTATCTATGTGCATGAAAGACTCACACCCAAACACTTTGAGAATGAATAATTCACCGGTTTACCTATCCATGCCTTCTCTGGAAATACCCCATCCAGTGCCGTTGAGGGTGACCGGTTGATTAAGTACACAGGCGTACTTATAGCTTCCGCCCAAAGCTCAAGTGGTAGGCCTGCATGTAACTGCATGCTTTGTGCTTACTCCATGATTGTTTTGTTCATCCTTTCAAAAATTCCATTTTGTTGAGGTGTCCTTGAGGTTGTCCTTTGCCTCTGTATGCCATTGCTAGCTGTGCGCTCTTTGCCGCACTGTCGAAGCAAGGGACTTGCCAATACACCGTGTGCGAGCCACAAATGGCTCCAAGCACACAACAAGCCTAAACTAGCAAGCTCAAGAGAGCAAAGGGTGTGTCACTCACCGCTCTACGCTCGCCTTCGTGGTGGATTCCTCGCCGCGATGAAGAAGAAGCTGCAGTCGTGCCGCGCTCAACCGCCTCACCGCCGTCGTGCCTTTGTAATGCTCGATCGCACACACACTCTCCCTCTCTCTCTCTCTCTCACATACACACACACAAAAGGAGGTGAAGAAGAAGAAGATGGAGATGGAGATGGAGCAAGAGCACTCTTCTATTGCACAAATGAGAGAATGAGTAAAAATTAGGTTTAGTTGGCTTTTATATGAGCTCACCCCATTCACACTTGGGCGCGCAAGCTTAGCCAACTAATCCCTTGAATGTCCCAGTTAGAGTGCGCCTCTCATCGGCGATCACCCTTACCCTTTTCCTATTGGTCCGACAAGCCCGGTACCTGACTCTACCAAATACATAATACACGTCCGTCGTAGGTGATGGGATGTCCGTGAGCCGTGAGGGTTAACATGCCCCCCTTCCTGATGTAGATTCCGTCCTCGGAAGCTATTGAGTTGAAGCTGGTTCGTCGAGGTGGAAGAGCATTTGAGATGAATGTCCTTAGCCTTCTTCAGTCACTGCAAAATCAAACAACATTGCCACAGTAATTGCATTCTCTTAAAAAGCATATGCAGTTTTAGGTAGACAAATTGATTGGTAAAAGAATTTCAAACAATTTGTCAGCAATGAACATTAAATTGCAATGTAATCAAATGCATAAACAGATGTAAAGGTAAAAAATTAAACAAGTCTGGGGTCGCTAATTTGACGGTCGAAAAGCACTAGAGATCGAATATTAATACCATGGGTAAGCTTCTTAATTTTAAGTGGTCAATTAAGTTGTTTAATCGCGAGAGCCAAGTATTCATGTTCGAGGGCTGACTAGAGGCTATATCTAGAAGACCTTGTAGTTAAGCTACCATAAAAGGAATTTCTCATGAAATCATTGCCTGGCTGATTACTTTTTCTTTGACCCCCGAAAGTCTTTTCACATTGATTCAATTATGATGTGTATGCTTATTTTGTATGCCTTGGGTTTTTTGCTTTTCAAGGAAAAGCGTCCACACTGGGAACCTCTAGGGCTCTAGTACCATAGGCGATACATGTGAGTGAAGTACCAATTTAAGCAGGGATTTCTCTTCCAGCTTAAAATTTTACATTGTGGCACTTTGATTTTTTGCTTGTTCATTTTCAGCATTTTAATTTTGTAACTTTGGGGGGTCATATAACACTGTTACCCTCCCCAGGCTCATCACATTAGTAAACTCCCTTTATAATACTTAAGCTAAAGGTCACTAGGGTTAAGCCCACTAGAAAGCCCTAGTACATTTCACACAATGCTGCCTAAATCGGATTAAGAACCTAAGTAACCATTGTTTATTAGGAAGGCATTCCCCATGGTATTAAGAGAAGATTTCTAATACCTAGCTTGGTCAAACTAGCTTAATCGGACTGCTTGATTTTTACACCTAGACAAGTGATTATGACAAAACATTACATTGAATTAAATGTTTGATACTAAGCAAATGCGCTGAATATTATGCTACCAATCACAATCAAAGCAGACAAACATGGATGCAAAAAGATAAGGGCAATGCTAATGGACAAGAAACACCTGTTTATGTTGATGGTCGCACTTGATTTGAAGTGTGAACGAGAGAAAGGTTCCATGAAGGTCCAAATCCTATCAATAGCAACACGCTCCTGTACACACTAGGAAACAAAAGGAATACCTCCAGGAGGCACATTAGTGGGAAAAGAGAACTTTGCTAATCACTCAACTCTAAAACAGAAACACTCCTATCGTACTAGTCTTACCTACCCTCCATCACTCAAGTGATGAGGATCAAAGGTGTTTTATGGCATAGGTTTCTGTTTCACTGTACCAGATGTGAATGTGTAGGTCTGAGTCGATGTTTTGACTTTTATTGTGCATACTCGTTTGCTAATTGCTCTTGCTCTTTATTTTTATTTATTTTTTTGTGAGTATAAAGCTTTATATGTACATTCCCTAAGATTAGAATTGAGAGGTCAGGGAGAAAGGTTGAGAGGGGAACAAATGAATGATGACTGTCAGCAAACACTCCCCCCTTCCTTGGGTAGATCATACCATTTGAAATGAGCTTGTCACCCTTTGAAACCAATTGTTCCAGTTGGTAATAGGTGAGGATTTTTGCCAGTAGTTTTCTATTACCCTAGGTGCCTCGTCAAGCTACAAGGGTGGTAAGGTACTCTCCCACGATCGAACTTGAAGTGGTTCATCAGGTGATTCTTGAACACTGGGAGGTGTGGATTCTTTTGTAGCTTCATGGAGGTCCACTACTATAGATGGAGGCTGTGTAGAAGCTTTTACCTCTATGGATGTATTACATGAGGAGCTAGAAGCTTCAAGGGACTCCCCCCTTCCTGAGCTAGGTGGAACAAATTGTTCTTTCTTTGGTACCCAAACTAGCTCGGGAGTGGGTGTGTAGCATTCTGTGATTCTTTTCTTTCCACGATCATTGATTCGTTTTGGAACTACGGGATTGGGCTCACTTGGGTCAGGTGATAGGTAAGAGCACAATCTACGTTTTGGCACCCAGATTTGATCGTTTCCTTGATAGTAGCCTTGGGATTCCAATAGTCGTTTAGGGATCCATCGCAACATTTTCTTACTTTTCTTGGAGCGAGTGGTACGTTTCTTACAAGGCTTCTGTTTTTTAGCATTAGCTATGGTCACTAAAGAAGCTTTAGGGACCCACTTGTATGTTTTCTTTGTTACATTAGGATGAGTTTTGTCAGAAGCGATATGCATTGCTTGTAGCATATTTAAGGGTATAGGCATTTCATCCCCCTCAGGTGTTACCCAGGTCGTCCCCGTATTTCCCCAAGTGTCTATGGTTGATGCTAGGTGGACCCAATCCACATTGTCCGACTCAGTCATCCCAGGTAGGATATCCATATAAGGAGAATCTTGGCCAATGTCTGTATCCTTCTTACAAGTGTAACAATATTGTAGTGGGGCCGAGTGAACTGTGGTGTCAGAGCGATGATCAATAATGGTTTTACTCCCTAAGGGGTGTACCTTACCAGTCACCAAATCCACTCTAAGGACAGAGTCTTGGAATTGCAAATAGACATGATTTTTAGACCAATCATGAACCATTTGTGCTTCCCTCCTGAATGGTCATCCTAAAATCATTTCATATGACATAAGGTGTTTAGAGAAATCCATTACAATGAACGTATGTTGTACCTTGTGTCCTAGAACTTTGATCTTAAGATCCTTGAGCATCCCCATAGGTTTGGCTATGGTACCATTTTCCATCTTTACCACAATGTTAGTAACACGGAGGCGGGGTTTTCCCATGGATTCCCAACAATCTTTTGTAACGATGCTAACTCCGGCACCACCATCAAGAATTCCCTTTATAATTAATCCCTTGGTAGTGATGGGTAGGGTCGCATTAGACTCGTCGCCTTCAAAATACTGCCCTAATTCGTTAATGGGTACCTCGATCACAGACTCGTGTCCATCTAAGTCAAGTGATTGCACATGATTTTCCTCATCAATCATAATCGAGTCAGGCCTATTTGGTTGCGCAAACTGCGGTAATCCCGTTCGTAGCTCTCCGTTAAGGAATGCTCCAAGTGCAAGGAATAACTCAGGATCTCCATACAGCTTTGCTATGATCGTGGTTCAGACCTCAGAAGACATGAAGTCCACTAGTTTGGCAACATTCATTGGCGTTTTGCAGGGTGTAGGTCCTTGACTAGGAACTGGTGAGGATGGAATCTCATATTCCTCAATGGGATCAGGTATTCCTTCGGTAAACATCCTTTCCAACAAGAAAGGTGTATGCTCACTTTCTGATGTCCCATCCTCACTCCCTTCTTGGATGATACTAGATATGGATAACGGTCTATGGTTCATGTGGGGTGGATGAACTTGCGTGGGAAACACTGTGTCATGAATTTTGACATGCATGGGTTCTGGTTCTAGTTTCCTTTGAGTCTCCTCCACTAAACCTCTTAGATGTTTCACCTGCTCAATCTCGTCTACTGGGTTTGGGTACGTCCCAATCTTCTTTTTACGATTCTTCCCTTTTTGCCCCTGCGGTTTATCTTGGGGGTCTTGGATTGGATTTGGAAACACTTGTGATGTTTTCAGAGGCTCTTTATGGTTTTCTCTTATTCGGTTTTCATTTGGTTCCATGTTACGGTTTTCTTTGTCGGTCTTTCCCTTTGTGGTATTGGTTCTAGTCTCCATTGTCTCGATTGAATCTGAATCATCCTCGAGGTCATTCATATACACGGGGTCATCTCCTGTTCCTATGTTTGTTTTGGAACTTGGCTTTGAATTTCCCGTATTCTGCGACCTCGTCCTTCGTGTCTTCTTTTTCTTTGCTTGGATAACTGACACAGTATCTCTTTCTTCGAGGATATGGCCTGGCCCTTGAAGCATGGACCGTGTAATCGCATAAGCGGGTGCGACGGGTGGTATTGGCGATGTCACACTAGCGATTTCGACCAAATTTAGGGGTGTGATTTTAGGCGCATTTGGGTTATAGGGGCATTGGGCAATCAAGTGATCTATGCCACAACGATTACATGTGAGTATTGGCATTGCAGACGTGCTCCCTTGATTCATTTGCATCTGTGCAACATTCTTTTGCAGCCTAATAGGGCACTCCGCTGCCCGATGTGGTCCACCACACTCGTAGCGTTGAAGAGGTGGCCTCCTAGCCTGGGTGTTGATATTTTGACCTCTGGATGCGAGAGCAGCAGCTTGATAAACCGGCTTGACTTGCCCCCAACAATCTTTCATGTAGTATATAGGACACTCTTCCAATGTATCAAGTCCGTAGGCAATACTGGTGTCTATTTCCTCCTCACAGCCATCTGCATAAGCATTTGATGGTTCGCAACCCACTTGGTTCATAGGGGCGACTCTTGGATGCGGGGGCTGCGGTCCTAGCACAGGAGGTGGTAACGGTGTAGCTTGTACAACATTTTGAGATCTAGGGACCATGTGTTGCGGTAGTTGCTCAACAGGTGGAGCAGGCATCAATACAGGAGATCGAGGTGCATCTGTCCAGGCTACAGGTGGTCTATTTTCCATAATGCGTTTGATCATTAAAAAATCCTTAGCTTGGTGACCATACCTACCACATGCGTTGCAAGTTCCATTAAATTTTACTCTAAACGTAGGGCACTCACTAGTGCTATGTGGACCTAAACAAATGGAACACCATTGCTGCTCCCTTCTTGGATACATGTGACTATTTTGAGGGGGTCGATTATCCTTAAGAGACTCTTGGATTGCCTTGGTGAGGTCTGTCAAGAATGTCTCAAATACCTTTGGCTCATTGGCAATGGGCTTTGCAGTCATGGGTTCATACTCAATGGCTTGTGAGCTAGTGGATCTTGTGTCAGTAGACACCCTCATGCCTGCTATCATCAAGTTGTCCTCTAATTGGATTGCATTGGCAGTGACATCTTCCCAGGTTGTGATACCTCTAATCACTAGTCCATTATAGATTCCTTCATTCCTCAACCCTCGAATGAATCGATCAAGCAGTTGATTATTGTTGAAGCGCTCATTTACAGGGCAGCGAGAGTTTAAGTGCTTTAGACGACTAATGAAGTCCCTTACTGACTCTCCTTCCTTACGTTCGGCCTTCTGTAGCTGAGATGCTACACCCCAAAGCACACCTTCTCGTATGTACTCCTTTAGAAACAACCTTCGAAGGGTAGGGTAGATTGTTTTCTCGCCCACCCTTAGGGTCCTATACCAATCTCTAGCCTTCCCACTTAATGTCAAGCTTAAGGCATTGCACTTATGTAGTTCGTTGCGTTCCCCTAAGGAATCACATACTTGTTCAAACACTTCAATGTGTTTCCTAGCATCTTCGTCCCCATTGAATTTTTGCGTGAGTTTGGCAATTTGTACTGCCTTACTTCTAGGCTCTCTATCAGATGCATGACGCATATTTTCCGCGATAGATCGACCTATGGTTTGAGCAAACGCTGCCAAGTCACCTATGTGAGGAGGCAGGGCCGGTGGAGGTACTCTTGGAATCATATGTGGGAGAGGGACGGGTACCGGTCTTGGCATATGTGTGGATGATGCAGGATATGGAACATAACCGGGCATAGGTCCACTCGGATAAGGGCTAGGGAGCGGCACTCGAGGAGCATAAACAAGTGGTACAATTGGAGGTGTGGAGGCCATGTGTGCATCAGGGGCTAGAGGCACATACGGTCGAGGCCCTATATTAGGTACTACGACACTAGGTAGTGGCACTGCGCTAATCGTAGATGTCATCGGTACATTCTCTGTCAGGCTTATCCCTGGAGTGAGCACTGGGTTTTCCCTAATAGAGGGTTGAGCCAAGTTAGGGAAGCTAAAGTTGTCGCTCGGAGGCTCAGATTGCATAGAGACCCCAGGTGAAATGACGTAAGATGGGTCCATGGGGCTCATTAGAGGAGTCTCCATTTGTGATAGAGTAGGCTGTTGAGCCTTGCTCGTATCTAGAAATCTCATGGGGCCAGTTGAGAGTATATTTACCCCTCGGTTTTGCCTTTCCGATTGAATAATGCCATGGATAACATTACAGATCATTTTCTGTTGATCTTCGATGCTCGTGGCACTAGAGGTGGATTGTACAATCTCTATCCATCCTACATGGTAGGCGTGGCCAGAGTGTAGATCCGTCAACACCTCAGTGTGGAGGTCGTATGTCCAATGATCATTAATGAACAATCCTTCTAGAGTCAACGTGTTAACGGTTTCTTGTGAGGTAGAAGCAATGTTGCTCCCCGTGGTTTTACTTGTTACCAACGGTACTCTAGAGGGAACTTCTGAAGGAGGCAGCTCAACAGGGCCTTCTTGGTAAGAAGTTGGCAGGATATCCACATGGACACTCTTTGGGGGTGTGGGGTCCACGTGCGATGTGAAAGGAGAGTCCACTTCCCCACCCCCTTCGTGTGCTTCATTTGCATCAGGTTCCGAGCGAGTAGCTCTACCTAATGTTTCCATGAAACGGCTAAACATACTAGTACTAGGCTGTGGAGCTTCGGGAGGTGCATGGCCTTCTCTCTCAGTATTTTGGGTAGGGTATGCTTCCATGATTTCTGAGTCGGAGGAGGAATCACTAGCGGCTATTTTAGGGTCTTGGGTGGTGCTACCTTGTGTCCCCGCTGAGGGTCTAGAGCTTATCGTGGATGGGTAATGGGTGTCCGTATGAACAAAGGCACCCTCAATATGCTCGTGTTCTAGCACCCGCCCAGAGCGTAAGTGCATGTGCTTTTGATACCCTAAGGTGTCAAAAAGCTGCTCTAGGAGGCCTTGTGACTAGTTTTTAGCGTGTTTTTTGTTTGTTTTTTTGCTAGATATTTTAGAGAGTGTCGTGGAATGGGCCGTGTGATAGCTCGAAACGAGCGTATCGGTCAGAGGGTCGTGCCGTGCTTTACAGCCCTCCGTTTGGTCACTCTATGCCCTCGGAATCCCTAAAACTGTCAATTTCCAGTAGGGAACTAGGCCCAAACTAGAAAGTCTAAGGGTGCAAGTGGGAAGAGAAGGGAGGAGAGTGGAGGACTTGTCCCACATGCTCTCATTCCCTCTTGAGGGAGTAGGGTATATATATAAGAGTGAGTCTAGTATATATCATAAGACTGAGGACTAGGCTAGGGCTTGGGCTTGGGCTTCGGCTTGGGGAAATGATCCCGATCCCGATCTATCTTTTATACAAACCAACCCGTCCGTTTTAAGAGTCACATTTTTTATTTTCGAAATTTTACCGCCCGCTCACTCGCGTTTTTATTTTCTGATTTTTTTTTTCAAATTTTTTAAAAAAATTTTTGATGCAAAAAATACAGAAATTGAAAATGCAGAAATTGAAAATGCAGAAATTGAAAAAACGCAAGAAATGCAGAAAATTGAAAAAGCACAGAAAATGCAGAAAATGCAAAAAATTGCAGAAATTGGAACTTGACAGAAAATTAAACGCAGAAAATGCAGAAATTGAAACTTGGCAGAACCAGAAAATGCAGAAAATGCAAAAACGCAAAACTGTGCATTGCAAACCAGAAAACGTAGAAAACGCAAAAAATAGAAATCTCCACACAACTACACACACTGATTCCCTGCCTTTCCTATGATAGAGATTGCACCACAAGAAAGCGTAAAGTGCTAACCGAGCTTAGTGCAGGGCATATCCCCCGCAACGGCGCCAAAAATGTGCGCTCCTTGCCGCACTGTCGAAGCAACGAAGCAAGGGACTTGCCAATACACCGTGTGCGAGCCACAAATGGCTCCAAGCACACAACAAGCCTAAACTAGCAAGCTCAAGAGAGCAAAGGGTGTGTCACTCACCGCTCTACGCTCGCCTTCGTGGTGGATTCCTCGCCGCGATGAAGAAGAAGCTACAGTCGTGCCGCGCTCAACCGCCTCGCCGCCGTCGTGCCTTCGTAATGCTCGATCGCACACACACTCTCCCTCTCTCTCTCTCTCACATACACACACACACAAGGAGGTGAAGAAGAAGTAGATGGAGATGGAGATGGAGCAAGAGCACTCTTCTATTGCACAAATGAGAGAATGAGTAAAAATTAGGTTTAGTTGGCTTTTATATGAGCTCACCCCATTCACACTTGGGCGCGCAAGCTTAGCCAACTAATCCCTTGAATGTCCCAGTTAGAGTGCGCCTCTCATCGGCGATCACCCTTACCCTTTTCCTATTGGTCCGACAAGCCCGGTACCTGACTCTACCAAATACATAATACACGTCCGTCGTAGGTGATGGGGTGTCCGTGAGCCGTGAGGGTTAACACTAGCACAAAAGCTTTCAAGAGCTTGGCTGCAATAGTTGCCTCCATTGTTGGATCTGGGGCATTTAACCTTGGTACCTGCTTCATTATCCACAAAGACTTTGCACCTTTGAAATATAAAAAACACATCAGATTTATTCTTCATGACATAAATCCATGTTTTTCTAGTTGCATCATCTACGGATTTTACATAGTATAAGGCATTTAACGTTGGTACCTGCTTCATTCTCCACAAAGGCTTTCCACCTTTGAAATATGAAAAACACATCAAACTTATTCTTCATGACATGAATCCATGTTTTTCTAGTTGCATTTTCTATGAATGGTACATAGTACAATGAACCACCAAGGGATGGTGTACTTGCAGACCCCAAACATCAGAATGAACCAATTCAAGTTTTTTATTTTTATTTTCATTTCTTGATTTTTGAAATGTTACCCTCTTTTGTTTACCATAAAAAAAATCTTCACAAAACTCTAAGTCCACTTCTTTCAAACCTGGTAGAAGCTTCTTTGATTAAAGGATTTGCATTCCTTTAGCACTCATATGCCCAAGCCGGTAGTGCAACACCACACTGTTGACTTCTGTAGTTGCTGCACAAGTTGAAGATTGCGAGCTGATAGTACATGAGTAGAGTGTACCAACCTTTTCTCCTTTTGCAACCACCAAAGATCCCTTTGAGATCTTCCATTGTTTGTTTCCAATTGCCTAGCAGTTTTGACACAAACTGTACCTTTGCCGACAATTTCACAAGCTTCATCATCTCCCAAGTATACATACCTAGAACTACCTTTGGTGTAATCTTGGAAATGTTGCTTGTGTGGTGTTGCATCGAATGAAGCCCCAAAATCAACTATCCAAGAATTAGACACATTGTCTCATGAGAGAATTAGAGCACACTTATGTACTTTACCTGCCACATTGGCCTTCGACATTGGCTTGTTATCTTGAGACTTTGACTTCTTCTTCTTCTTGGACCAGAAATCCTTCTTGATGTGGCCCTTCTTGCCGCAGCTCCAACATTCTAGAACTGACTTTGTGAGTGACTCGCTCCGCCTTGAGCGATCACGGCCCTTTTGGTTTTTGAACCTCTCCTTAGGCCTTCCTCTTGTTTCCACTGAAAATGCAGCACTTGATGACTCACCTGTGCTTCTCCTTCGCATTTCCTTTCTTGCATAGGAGAATACCCACAAAATCATCAAACTTAAGAGTATTTGTGCCAAAGATAGAATTACTTACAGCCATCACAAGGCTGTCCCAACTATCCGGTAGAGATGATAGTATAAGGAGAGTTCGCACTTCATTGATCAAAGCTGACTTATATTTGTGTTAAATTCATTTAGGTGTTCTGCAACTAACCATTCTCTGCCACCTTTAGATTGAACAAGCACTTCATGAGAAATACCTTATTGGATGCCAATGGCTCCTCATAGAGTCCATTGAGTGACTTCATCAAGCCGTCCATTGTCTTTATCTCCAAAACATTGAAGGCCACCATTGATGCCAAGCTTAATCGGATTATTTTGAGTGACTTTTGTTCAAGAACAATCCATGCTTCATCCACCATCGTTGCGGGCTTCTTTGCAAGATCGCCTAGTGGAAAATAAAGGTCCTTCTGGTAGAGATAGTCTTCAATTTGCATCTTCCAATGTTGTTAGTTTTTTCCATTGAGCTTCTTGATCTTGAGCTTCCCTTCCTGCGCCATTAATCCCACTCAATTCAAGGATTTTTTTCCTTGGATACTTTAGCTACGAGCAAACCTTGCTCTGATACCAATTGTTAGGAAATATGACATAGCTTTTGAATTCGGCCACCGGCCATTGACTTTCGACCACCGGCCAGCTGACCTACCAACCGGTCGTTTTCTGAGCACTTTTCAGACATCATCCGTCCATAATATTATGGAAAAAAGGAGTATTCCGACCATGAAAATTTGCTTGAGACTAGCCGTGAAAATTTTGGTTTTCGACGAGTGATTTTGGTTTTCAGCAAGTGATTTTTCTTTACACACGATGGCTTCGCCTCATAATGGGGGACTTACAAATGTGCATTTTTAACACAAAAAACTACAAGGGTAAATCAGGCTCCATACTTAACATATAGATATATATGAACCGTCGATAGTATCCACATTGTCCCATGAAAGATTGTACCTTCTTGGACTTAGCTGACTTGGCAGTTGCACAATCACCTTGATCTTATTAAGATCCATAGAAACACCATTCTCAGAGACATTGTGTCCTAAGATTCTACCTTGTCTTACCATGAAGATACATTTTTTAGATTTCGGCCAATTCTATAATTTCTACATTTCTTGAATACTTTTCTAAGATTCCCAATATGTTCAATCCTAAGAAGAGATTCAACACATAGGTCATCCATATATATTTCCAAGAATATTTGCAATTATTTTTTGAAAGCGTGCATCATTAACCTTTGGAATGTAGCTGGCACATTGGTCAAACCAAAAGGAATTACCCTATAAGCATAGATTCCCCATTCCATAGAAAATTCTGTTTTGTATTGGTCTTCTTTCATGATAGCCAATTGGTTGTGGGCCTGAGAATCCATCCAAGAGAGAGTAGGCTTGCCTGCCTGCCATTTATTCCAGCACATTTTCTGTGATTGGTAAGGGATCTTTATCCCTTATGGTTGCAACATTCACTTTTTTTAGATACACACATACGTTAAATTTTCCATTTTAGATTCACACTTACGCTTAATTTTCCATTTTCCTTGGGGAAAACCACAATTGGTGACATCCAATCAATTTTTTCAATCTCGTAGATGAATTCCATCTCTTTTAGCTTATCGATCTCTTGTTTAATTTATTTGGCAAGTGTGTCATTATAGGTATAGGGACGTTGTCCTGGCGGGTTTAGCATCAGGCTTCAAGGGAATTATGTGTTGACATATTGATGGATACACCACCTTCAGGTCCTTATAGCTCCTCTTCTTCTGATCTCAAATCCATTGCTATTTAGATTGGTCTTGCAGCCACTCCAATTTTTTCTAGGTTTATTCATTTTGCATTTTCTAGGCCATAATAGGATTCATTTTCTATTTTCTCCTTGATTGGATGAGTCATACTATTTTTCTTTCTTGGATGGTAAACTTCTGATAGTAGGAAGGGACATTTATATTTTCCATCTCGGTGTTCCCTCCTTCCTCACTTTCTATCTCCATTGTCCATACTTCTTTCAAGGTCCTTTTGCGTTCTTGGTATTTTTTTCTACGCTTGACCTTGGTCCATTTTGGCTCATCCTTGGCTATTTTGGTTTCTTTTGTTTTGTTTCTTTTTCATTATTTGAGATTGCTTTCTCAGTCTCTTAGCACTCTCTTTTGTTCTCGTGTCTCTTGTTTTTGTGAATTGACCAAAGATTTTGTCTTTAAGCAATCTTCTTCCTTTTTAGGCATCAAAGATTGTGTTTTCCTTTTTACTCTCGGCATTGGATTTCTTTTGGCATGTTTACCGCTCTCTTTTCTATAGAGCATTGTTTTTGTCTAGGTCTTTGAGTTGGAAAATCATAAAACTGGACATCCGTTATGGTTTGTTCTTGGTCACTCAGGTTTTTAGAGTATTCATCATCCACGTCATTCTTATACTTGAATTTCCATGAAGAGTCATAAGACAACTTTTTCTCTCTGTCTTGGTTCTATTTTTCAATTTTGGGTTCTTTTGGGGTTTGGTTTGTTTCCTCTTCCTCAACTACATTGACCATGTAATATGGGATTACATCGTAGCCATCCTTGTTGCAAAACTTGGTTATGGGACCATCAGCCACACGATGCACATATTCAGGGTTGCCAAAGTATGTACCCATCCTAGAGGCTCTAATTGTTCTTTTGAAAAGGTCTCTCGATGTAATCTTTGTCTTCTAGAACCCTTTCTAAAATGCACTCCTCTCTCTTTAAGCTTCCCCATTCTGAAGCCCCGCACATCCATAATTGCTTGGACCTACCTAACCATGTGAGAAGTTTAGATCCTTCTCATGTGGCTGAATCAAACTCCTCAACCTATGTTCTGGTTACATTCATGTAGCTATGGTCTTTTAGGTCTATCTTGGTTGTTGTTTCCATGTTTCTCATCATGTACATATACTCAATCCCCCATTCCTATACCATTTTTTATCTCTCTCATGAATGGTCTTCCCAATATGATGTCGTAGTTTTTCTTATTGTCAAAACTGACATCAACAAATGTATGCTCATATTCAATTATGCAAGAGGCAACAATTACTTTCTCTAGAAGCCCTAGGGCTTCTCTATATGCCCATTTGGAAGTTGTAATTTCATTCTTGTTTCTCTTCAAGCCGGTTTTCCCCATTTTTTCTATGTTTCCTTCGTAGAAATGGCTACCCCAGCTCCACTATCAAGAATTACCATGGCGATGACACCTTGAAATCCCACAAGAAGAGTCATCTTGTTGTCTTCCCCTTAACAATATTCTCTTACTTTGTTCAACGGTACCGGTCTGTGAGTGAGGTGAAACTTTTTGAGTTCCTTGATCCCCTCTAGAATTTGTGATGGAGGATCCTTTACACCAAACTTTTCTAGACAACTTTCTACCATCATCCACATGTTTGGTCGTATCCATAGTAGCTCACATAAATTACCGTGCATGTCACAGGTGTTGATAATACTTCTATTAGCCCTTCAAAGTCAATGAATTTCTTGGAAGAGATTCTCTGCGATGGGATTGCAAATAAATCTAATTTGGCCTCATGCTCCCCCATATAGGACGGTAGTGTTTGTAGTGAATGGGGATGGTTGTTCATAAATTGTACTTATTTTTGGTCTCCTTAATATGATTGCACTTCTAAATTCATTTGGGATGCAACCTAAAATTTATCTATTGGTGGAAGAAACACTCCTCTTTTGTCATCGGTCTAGTTCACATGCTTGCTTAGCTCACTAGCTTGATCATTGGCGTCTCTGACCCGCTTCCATAGTTTGTTGAGACCCTCTATTTCCTTACAGCTCTCTGGTATAGCTAAGCAAAACCCCTTGAAAGAGATATATGTGGTATTTAGTACAATCCTTGGTTCTAATGTTGGGTCTTTGAGCTGTGGTACATGCTTATGACTAGGATCTGGTTCTATTTGCTCTTGGTTTGGTGGAATTATTGGTGTTGGTGGAATAAGAACCATATCCTTAGATTTTCCAATTGGCAGTTCCAACAAAGCTTGGTCCCTTCGAATCATTTTTTGACACATTTCAAGCCTTTGCTTTTCAAGTTCCACATAGGGATATGTCATCCACCTTTGCTCTTGGGTTTGATTGTTTTTGGGCCATGCTTCGTAAGCTTTAAGCAAGGCGTCTAATGGCTTGTTGAATTGTTCTACCAATATGGATCCTCCCAAACTAGCACTCTTGATTTTTTCAACTATGTCTCGCATTGGTGCTACCCCAAGGGTTCCCAATTCCTTGTTTTATTCTCCTTCTAGTTTTCTAAATTTTTTCTTGGCTCGTATGCTAAGGAAGTTTGTTCTTGTTCCTTCATAGCTTTCATTCTAGCTTTCCTAGATTTCCATGTGTTTTGTTGACTATTTTGCTCAATGGTAGGTACATTAGTGTTTGGTTCTTCAATGATGGGTTCGCCTATCACTTTTTGAGCTTGGGCTCTCATTGTCATGTGGATTGGTATCACCGCTTTGTTTTTTGACCTACTTCTAGATGGTTGTAATAGGACTAATTTTTGAAGTTCTTAAAGTGGAAAAAAATGTAGTAGGGCATATCTTTCGTTTAGCACGATTTGAAAGATTCTTGAATAGTCTATTAAATAGAGCTTATATGTATGAGTTTGAGATATTAAGAGAGAAATATATTCTTTTTCTAAATAATACACTAAAGACGTATTTGATAAAGATTAATGAATAACAGATAGTCTGTCTATGAATATTAAAATTGAGATTTTTATTAATATCAATGTTTTATATTTATGTGTTTTAGCTTAAAATGTATGGGTAGGCTTAAAAGAAGTTGAAAAAGTAGCGGAGACTCAAAAATAGAGTTTTTATGAGTCGCGACCTAAAAGTTGCGATTTCAGCCAAAGAAAGACGTTTTTCACAATTCTGTCCACGTTGCCTTGTAGACCAGACGTATTCCCATCGTTTTGAGTACCTTGATTGATCTGTTCTGAGTTTGTTTGTAAAAGTTATGATAAAAACAAACAAAAGGCAGCAGTAGTGTAGTATACACAAGGACATACAGACATACAACATCATACAGCTCTCCCTGCTATCAACCAAGAAGTGGATTTGTTTCTTCATGGTAGACTATTGAAATTGAGATTATGAAGGTATATAATTCTGTTTTTTTACTTTGATTATCATGTTGAATTGGTTGCACGAGTATGTTATTTTGGCTATTTTGTAGGCGATGCAGAAATCAATGTGTGAAACAGGATCTGTGCAAAGTGTCATGATAAAAATCTAACCTTTACGGATCGATCACGTTCTTATCTTATTCTCGCAGGTATACTTGGTGCGAAAATCGAGTTGATTGAATGATTTAAAAGCGGCTATTTTGAGAAGTCACAGGCTTTTCGAGGAAAAGAAGAATAAAAGCATGATGGGTGGTGCGTTTGGAGATCATTCACAGATCTCCTCTTCTGCGAGTGCGATTGCGATTGCGAGTGAGACGCTGCATGCAACTGGACTGAAGCTCGAGGGTGGTCAGGAGGTTTGAGCTCCGTACAACGGAGTGCGTCCATATATTCCATTGCTCCTCTGTTGTATCAAAACTCTGCAAAATTCCATCAATAAAAAGATCTCTTTCTCTATCTTTTGCTGTCTGTCTCTATTATTTTGTTCCCGTGACAATGGTATTGCCTCTAGTATATTCAATGTTACTTTTTCTCCTTTGTTCGGGCTCTTTGGGAAATTGGGGATTAATTGAGTCATTTCACAGTCTGGGAAATATGCATTTACCCTAATGATTTTGTCCTGAGGACAGTCTCTCATCAAGTGGTCTTCTCCACACTTATAGCACGGTATTCTGGGTTGTTGAGGTGCTCCTTGAGCAGCACTGTGTTGATACGCAGGTCTTGATCCTGCTAATCCACCAATTGCTATGAACATCAATGTGAATTTGTCCAAGATGTATCTAACTCCATTGTAGCATGCGCAGTAGTCGGTGGTCCAACTGATCCAATCACGCTCCATGGTTTCGGTGCTTTTGGTTCTTCAGCAGGTTGATAGTATCTTGCTTTTGGAATATATCCACTAGTCTCTTCGTAATATGCTAGGATTGGAACTAAGTCTTTCTCCTCAAGTTATTCTACTACTGGTTCATATCTAACTCCTGCCGGTCTCATCCCTGGTAGTGGGGGTTGTTGTCTCAAGATATGTTATGATCTTTCAACTCTTACTGGCCCTAGAAAAATCCCTATTGTATATTCAAGCATTGGTGAATCTTGTGATCCTACTATGTGGGATTGTGGGGTATATTGGCATTCCTTTACATATCCCTTGTTGTAATAACACTCTCAATTTCACGATTGTCCATTTTTGCTCTATTGCACACCACTTTGGTTGCCTAGCATGCGGTTTAGCAAACGGATTGATCCTCTCGAGCACCTCTTCAATGAGATGCTCTCGGTTTATCGGGGACCCGGATTTTTGTACTCACTTGGTGGATTTGGAAGTAGTATGCTATGACAAGGAATCATCGTCTAAATCCTTGTATTCTTCTTCCTTGTATCCACCAAATAGAGAGCCTCTTTTGTCAACTCATTCAATGTAGGATCTTTTTCACGTGAAGGCTATTTTGGCGATCTATCTTTCTGAGTCCTTGGATAATAATGAGCTTTAACCTTGATTGGATCGGTAACTCTTCTACTCGAAAAACTTCACGTATTTTTGTACGGACTCTCCTTCCTTCTGCTTGAATTTATGGGTTTGCAAGACGATGGTGTGGGCTATCCCTCTTCCAAACAATTCCTTGATAAACTTGTCAAACACCTCCTCCATCAAATTGAAATCTCTATGTTCCATAGAATCAAACCAAATGGCGGCATTATCCTCTAGAGTTAGTCCAAAACCTGCAAAGTGCATGGGCAAGTCTAGGACTTCCTCAACTCTAATGACATGCACAAATGCTACCACATGATACCTTGGATCCCTATTTTTGGAATTTTTCTTGTTGAACCATTTTTGGACTTGAGATGGTCTAATCCTACAGTGATCCATTAATCTAAGCATAGGATCCCCCAATCCTCCTCTATAATCTCGTTTTGGCCTATGATATGGCACGTGTTCTTACCCTAGGGGTGCTCCTAATCCATAATTCTTGATTGGTCTAATTGGTGGTTGTTCCTTTGTTGGGACCCTTTCTTCTTGTTATTGTTCTCATTATTGATGGTGTGCTTCAATCCTAGTAGGATTTGATGTTCTTGTTCTACTTTCATCTTGGTATTGCTGATGGAGTGGTGGTATTGGTCGTGCTTCTAGCCCTAACATGGCCTAATGTCCACCTCCTTTTTTGTTCAGTTCTGGTGTTGCAAACTACTCAAGCCATGCTTGAAATGATAGTGGGGAGGTTTGTGAGTTCTTTGAGCTAGGAAATGGCTTTTTGTTTATTTGCGATGTGGTGTTTTAATCATTTGAGAAGGGATTTGTAAATTTTCTAGGGGTTTCTACGGGTTTTTTCTTCTCTTCAGAAGATTATGCCAACTTTGGCATTATCACTCTCCCTACATTTTCTGGGTGAACTGGCTTGTATTCTCATCCATACTTATCCACAAAAATGATATGGGTTCCAATTGCAGAATCATATAAAAACAAGTTTAGGACTTTTTCTTTGCTTAACTCATTCACATGGGTTCCATGAAATGGTAGTAAGAGATGATTATAACATACTTGTTCTTCTAAATCCCTAGATTTTTGTCAATTGTACCCATTCTCACTACTCTCTTGTCATGAATGTGGAAGGTCCAAGGAAGATTGAGTTTAGGAGGCAATTATTGGATCTCCATAACCATCTTCACTTTTTCTATGTTGTCTCCATACCGACTGTAACTTTTTGGGTCTTTGACAATGAGGTAGTGGTTTCTCTCTTCATCACAAAACCTATCACCATCATTGTTTACTAGGAATACTGCTAATCCTCTAACATTCTTCAATACAAATGCATTGACATCCTTGAACATCTGCATATACTAGCGCTCCATGGGTGTTTGTTCTCTTTAGGAATATTGGCGTGTATTTTGGTATGTTTAAGGATTTTTGGGAGATGCTACCTCCCATAGTCCCTTGTCGTTGAAATCCTCTAAGCTGTTGGTTACCCATCCACTTATATGATTTTTCGAGAGAAGTGTCAGTATCACCATCCTCTTCTATGATTGGAGCTAAGAGATCTAACTTGGCCTAGTTTACACTCTCTTCTATTGGCACTAGACTCTCTTGGTCCGACCTTCCTCTACCATTTCTTAGAAGATATCTGCTCAATCTTAAAAACATAACAAAAGATAGATATACTTTTGCAAAACCCCAACTTCTTACTTGTGAAGTTAGCTAGATCTTGGTGCAACTTTTGCTTTTGATATCCTAGATACCTATATACACAAGATCAAGCACGTTGCCTCTTTGCTTGTTGAGTGATATGTCCAAATTTCTCTCAGAAATATTTACTGAAATTCAAAACTTGTCAAATTTTTGAAACCTAGGTCAAGAATTTGACAATTCAAAGCCTAATCCTTAATGATCTCTTTCTAGTGATTTTGGTGTATGTTTGATTCAACCAAGGTATCTCTAGAATCCCCGCAAGATGGCCTAGAAGCTCGTGGGGTTAACTTTTCTAGCTAAACCAGATGGTAGCTATTGTGGTAGCTATCATTGATGAGATTTTTGATTCTACTCACTTTTTGATGGTTGGTCTTTGTCTGGTAAGTCTTTTGACACCTTGCTTGAGGTGTTTTGATACTTTTTGAGGTCAGTTGGTCAATTATCAAAAGTTTTCCTTGGCCTTTCAGCTTTTGGGTGACTAGAGAGGCTTTTACTGTCAAATGAGTCAAGGAAGGTATATTTGGGATCCTTGCACTGCTAGGAATCAAGCGACACCAAGCTGGTCCTTGTTTGGCACAGTTGGCAACTACCATGGTAGCTAGATTTTGTGGAATTTTGACTTCTGACACTTCTAGTGGTTTCCTTCCACTTTAAGCAATTTTGACTAGTTTTACTCAATTTTTGAACTTTTTGGACCTGAGAAAGGTGGATTTGACAAGTAGAGAGTCTTATGATCGTGAAGGTATGTGCAGGCTACAAAAAAGCAACAAGTGGTAGCAACTGTAGTAGATTTCATTGGGGTTTGATTTGAACTTGGTCACTTCCTACTGATTCCTTACTTTTGGGGCTTCTCAATGACACCCTGTATGAAGTGTTTTGATCAATTTTTTGTCTTTGTCCTAAGTTTCAAGTTTGACTTGGTGAATTACTACAAAATTTGCTTGCAATCGATGACTCAAATTTTACCCAAAATTTTGAAAAATGCTCTACTAGAGTGTATGCAAGTGCACAAGCAATATGTTTTCAAATCATACACTCTATTTTCAAGATATACATACTTCTTGCCTTTTCAATCATTTTCGCTATCAAATATTACAATATGGCATTTGAAAGCAATTTTGGCTCATTCAAGCAACACCAAAATATATTGTTAACTTAGCTACTACTCCTACATTAGTCTAAACACAAAACAACAAAATATGAAACAAAACCAAATAAAAAGAAGTGATAGCAGTGTAGATGATAGCCGAAATTTTTAATCTCACCTCTACTTACACAACCATCTACCAAACACAATTTACACAAGACTCAAAGCACCAACTCAATTCACAATGCACTAAAACCAACAGCTAAGGTATTCCTAACCTACAAGGCAACCAAAAGAGAATGTACGGCTCTTCAGTCTACTTGAGGAATCATCAAGCCTCACTAACTCTCCTACCTAAAGGTAAATGTAATGAACTACAACACTTAGGCACTCGCTAAAGAAGAACCTCTCCTTGACCTCCAGCTCGGATACTATAAGTCCTATGTTTTTGGCAATGAGACCAATGTTGATGGACCACCACGATCGCAATCGATGTATCCTAGCGAGAACTCAAACCAGCATAGTTATATCACTGCAAGGATGTAGCCGACCCAACTAGTGCATGGAAATAGCGAATGCAATGGGCAAATGACAAAGAGTTGAGGAGGGAGGTGTCACTCTCAAGCAAGGAAGCAACTAAGTGGAATATGCCTAAGTCTCCTCTTTGGTCTAACTAACACTCAAATGGTTGTATAAGGGTAAAATGAACTCCAAATGACATGAAACTTGAGAGTGGGGGACTCTAGGCTATATGCAATAAATTCCTAGCATCAAAACCTGCAAAAGTCACAGTTGGGTAGATGAGAAACCGCAATTGGGTCCACCTCTCAACTTCACCAAAACAACAAATGAGGGGTTGTTTGGCTCCTCCTAAGGCCTACTTACCTCTATCCATGCCTAGTTTCACTTAAAATACCATTAGCAACACAAAATGAGCACTTAAACACACTAGGAAACCTACAACTAAAATTTCTCATTGCGTTTCACACGCACAATCAAACATAGCACATTGAACATGTACATGATGCCAAGAACATGTGGAAGCAACACATGAAGTTTCATTAGCAATGTTTACCCATACAAGGAGTAGTGAGCATGCAAGCGTAGGTGTACTCTACACTATGTAAGATCCAAAGTAAAAACATCCCCCTAGTAATTACAATTTTTGGCTTATATACCTAAGGTGACAATTTTTGGCTTATATACCTAAGGTGACAATTTTTGGTGTTTGGCTAGAAAGGGATAAATATTTCAAAAATGCGATGGGCTCTGGCATATAGCCTCTCTATTAAGTACAAAAATGGTCTAAAAATTATCACACTCTTTTGACTTTAGGACTCACAACACCTGCTTAGGAGGAAAAATTAGTAAGTGACGAGAAAAGGTTGTGCTTTCCCCTCTAGATAAGAGTGATGGGGTTCCTTTGATTCAACAACTACCTTCTCTGTGCCCTTCGCCTTCCAGACCGCTCTCTGCTGATCCCAACTTTTGGTTTCAACATTTTGCTTTCCCTAATTCTCTTATGGGATTTCCTCAATGATAACACCCTTGCTTGTGCTGACTACCCTGACTTGCACTAGCTTTGGTGCCTTCTGGTCAGGAACTCTTAGTTTTGGATAATCTAGGCACTAGGCTACAACATGTCCATACTTCCCACATGTATAGAAATTGATGTTTTGCTTTGTAAAATCTCCTTTTTTTCTGCCCCTACCCCTGTTAGGACCTCCCTAGTACCTACCCCTATCAATACCAATATCTCCAGTACTTGTACTAGCTTCATTCTCCGTGGCCCTACTGTACCCATTTTCCTTGATTGCCTCAGGGTTTATCACTGCAATCATTGATAAATCCTTACGTTTCTTGAAGTGATGGATTTTGATGCCACAATTTCTCCAAACAAGACCATAGGCTTCATAGTAGGTCATTGGGAACACTCATCAGACCTATGATCTCTTGACTTGCACTTTGAGCACCAAATCTCCATCTTCTTTATTGATGGTCTTGTCTTGAAAATTTCAGAAATCTGTTTTGACATTTCTTCCAGTTTCCTTGTCCACAATCCTTTTTTATTCCCTTTGCCTTTTTCATCTGACTCATTGTATAAAAAACTAGTACTAGTACTGGATTTTGATTCTTTAGTCAAGGACTCTCTATCACTGGAGTATTTCTTAATGTGCCCTTTCTCTTTCTTGGCATATTGCTCTAGTTTTAGTGCCCTCTGCACCAAATCATTGAAATTTTTGGTTGGTGATGCAACCTCTTGTTCCGTTAGCTTTTTACTTATAAATCCATTCAAAATCATGCTCTCATTCTCTTGTCTAATGGAGGCTCCACAATTTTCTAGTTAGTTTCTTGATTTTCCTCACATAACTCCTAACTGACAACTTGCCATGTTTAATCTTGTCTAGCTCACAAAATATGTACTCCACTCCCTTGTTGTTTGAATACTCCAATATGAAAGCCTTGATGAGCTTATTGTATGATGTGATCCGCTAGGTTAGGTAATTGTAGTACCATTTTTTCCTCACATAACTCCTAACTGACAACTTGCCATGTTTAATCTTGTCTAGCTCACAAAATATGTACTCCACTCCCTTGTTGTTTGAATACTCCAATATGAAAGCCTTGATGAGCTTATTGTATGATGTGATCCGTTAGGTTAGGTAATTGTAGTACCATTTTTGTGTTGCCCCCTTGAGTGTCTAGGAAAATACTCCCCCCATTCATCTCCATTGATATCCTTAAGCTCAATAAAATGTTCAAATTCTTGGATGTCAACATCACGGTCATCCTTTTTTCCTCCTTTGAATACCAAGAATGAAATTTTCAAATTAGAGGAATGCTCGTGACTGTTGGTATTGGTTCTGGAAACTAGTTTCTTGTTCTTAGATTTTTGCTTATTGTAATGGTCGGTATATACTTCCAATCATTGTCAATCTCAAATTTTAGTCACTATTTCCTCAAATTTCTTCTTGGATGGCTTGTGTCTTACTAAATGTTTTTTCCTACTACCCGTCACTTTCTTTAGCATGTTGCTGACTACATTGAGATCCATGGGACCGGTTGCAGTGTTCTTCTCTCTCTGTCTGTTTGTGCCTAGAATGACATGAATGCTATGAATCCCTTGATTCAAGATCTATTCTTGATCCTAGAGAAACATAAATCTCATTCCTAGGTTCTCTCTCCATATTAGAGTTTCTCTCTGACTCTTCTAGGATTGGGCTAACGTGGTCCACATTCTTTGTGAACCTCGTAGCTAGCCTTTAGACTCGTGTTGTTCCTCTAGGCGGCATGACTGACTGTGATGGATCCAACACCAACTAAGAGATAGTTTGACTATCAAAAGAAAATTATCTCAAGCCAACATGATTGCCAAAATGGAATGATCTGGACACTTTCAAACAATTATTCTAGGTTGGTAGCTAGAGATAGTTCAAACCAAGCATGAGACTTTGATCAAACTAGATAGTAACTAGAAGCCAAGAATGGAACTGGAAAAGAGATTGACATTAAAATTGAGAATTGGAACTAGAATCATATTATTCGGATCAAATCATTGTATACAAGTGTAATCAATGAGACAAATAAGTCTTCAGCTTAATGAGAACTTCAAGGTATGAACAACTCTCAACTAAGAATGTGCAATACCACTAGGATTTGGATTGGGCAATCTCAGATCCAATAAAATGAAGTAGTGGGCCCTATTTATAGCTTTATATTGACTCTCTCACTAATTGTTCCTGATGCTAGTTATCTTAGCACTGGTTTTGGTAATTACCCGCCTAGGCACCCAAGCATGGCAGTCATTCCCCCTTTGCAGAATCCATGCAAAACAAGCATGGAGATCTTGTCATGGCACCCATTCCACAATCATACATACACTTTAGTGTTTTGAGTTCATTTGCAAGATACCATTGGACTTCAAAGTCTCCTCTCCCATCAACAGACAACACCTCTCCTATCAATCAATTATGTCAAGACCCAAAATAAAATATAATACCAAAAAAGAACCAAACCACCGTATGTTTGTTTTTTACTCTACACTAAAGTATAAAGGATCATCATGGAGACATACCCTATTCATTAATCTGATTGTCACTTGCTCTAGCTTCTTCTCTTTAAGAATCTCACACTCATCTAGCTTCAAGAAAAAATGTAGCACCCCACCAACCTCTTCAAATGTCATTGTAGAACTCTACCATTTTAGTTTGGGTCCATAAATATGTTGCTATAGTAATATGTTACTGTTGCTCCTTGGCCTTCGTAACTAACTTGAATATGAAATGGACATCCAAGGAATTTGTTCTGTGTGTAGTTGAGTTGAAGTCTCTCTTTCAAGACACTTGCTAGCGTTGGTAGTAGCTTGAACTTTACTTCCTTCTTCACAAATATAGAGAAGATAGAATGTTGAATAGTTGAATACCCTCTCTTGTTCACTACAAGGGGAGTCAATTGTGACTTCATTCTTTAGATAAGATGATACACTACATCCCACTGCAAATCAAAATTCAGCGTGGTTTATATCTTTTTCAAGACTACTATTTATTAAGGGATTCAAGTGCTTCTAACATTGGCTATGGGACTAATGTTTTCTTTTTTGGGATAAAGAGCATGTCTACAGGAATCAATAAACACATAGGAAACCAACTAGTCTAGTTAAAATTGTTAGTAATGTTTAGAATCCTTACCTCATTGCTTTGATTCTTTTCTTAAGACCACCATATCCAATGTTCAAGGTTTCAAGATTTTGTAGTTTCTTCTTTTGGATGAGAAAGTTGACTATAAGAACCTCCTCCTAGCCCTTACTCTTGATCAATGCATTTGAGCTAAATTAAAGCACCAAAGTTTACTCACAAAACACTTTAGGTTTTCACCATGGGAACATGGGCATAAGAAATGCATGATAAATTAACTTTCCATCTCAAGAAAATTAGCATAAAAAAAGATAAGATAAGGAAAAAGAAAGATAAGATAAAGATAAGGTTAATAAGTAGCTTTTTGAAAAGTTTCAAAAAGAAGATACGCTATCAAAATAAGTTTTCAAGATAAGTAAAAAGATCTTATCGAAAGAAAGATAAGCTATCAAGATAATTAAACGCACTTAGTAAAAATGTGCCTAAAAGAGGGATTTTCTTCTCACACTTCTCTCCTCCATTTTTAAGATGCAAATCAGAGAGTAAGTTATAGAGAAAGCTTGGGTAAGCCATAGCCAAGCTGCTTGCAACACACATCTCCTCTCCAAGAGAATCCATGGCCAAAACCATAACCAAGCTTTCCATAACTTAACCTTCTTATTCTCATTACACTCTCCCTCTCCTCTCTCCTAACGCTTAACCTTTCCATAGCGTGGATCTCCCTTGTATCATTCCATTCTCTCGTTGCAAGTAGCACAATCTGTGGTCTTCAAGTGAAGGTAAAGAAGAAGAGTGATGACTACGTCACCAAGCTTCTTCAATAATCCCCAAAGCAAGGAGACGCCTCTACTATACATACACCATGGTAATGTTTTATTTCCATCTTCATATCGTTGCACATCTCAAAGATTGGGTTACTTTTCATTCTAAGTTCATTCATGTTTAAGCTCTCATGTTTCCATAAGCAAGATTTCCTCTTACTTAGTAGAACAAATTAGTATTTTTTCTTGTTAACTAACAATGTTGCTAACCATTAACTACGATGTTATTCGAAGTTTTGTTATTTCAAGTTCTTTAGAGTGACATGATAATATGGCTTAGAGAGAGTAGAAAGCACTCTCTTTATTCATAGGTGCCATGAAATCATACTTATCTAAATAGAATGCATGATGAATGGTGACTAATAAATTTACTTACCCCGTAAACCTCCGTAAAAAATTATTATTGACTTTTAAGTTACTCTTATTCTCTTACCTAAGTAACTTAATAGAGATGCAATAAATCAGAGGCAATTAATTATTGGAATTTTCTTATTAAAATTATAATCAACCTTATTTTCCAACAGAGGCATTATAATTTCTTTAAAAGAAATGATTTCATGAAAGGCTCACACATTTTTCTTTGATTATGTATTCAAGTTAAAGGAAGAAATATATTATTTTTTTCCTCTCTATAAAGTATGTGTGTAAGATTTCTAGTGATATAATTACGTGTAAATCTAGTTCTCTAAAGAGGAAGTTAAGTTTTGAAGGATAAATTTATCATAATCAAAGGAGTTTTCATGAAAGAGGATTTCCACCCCAAGTAAGGTCATCATTCCCCTCTCTTGTCAATTGGAAAACCCCAAATCTGTAAGTCTCTCCTAGCTACGTGATTAATCCTCTCCACGATAGCAAAGGTAAGACTGAATCCCATCTTGAAGAATATTTTTTTAATCATTCATACTCCATTGCATGAGCACTTTTCACTACAATAGCATGCCACTTTAGGGGCATTGCATTTTTACTCTTACACAACCATGCATGGAAGGGTTCCACTCTTGCATACTCAATCATTCAAACATTGTATAGCCAAACAAACAAAGTTTTATGATTATTTTTCCTAAGATTACAAGTTTGTGCACCCTTAAGTTTGGTGTCTACAATTCATGGTTCACATCAAAACAAAGGTCATTGTAGAGATCATATGCATTCTTCATTTCAAGTTTGTCTACTTTCAAGCTTGTTTTGCGATTACAAAGGGGGGAGCAAGGGGATAGATTCACGGATATGATGATTGTGTTTCTTGAACATAAACCTCATTTGTCTACTTTCAAGCTTGTTTTGCGATTACAATGGGGGGAATAAGGGGATAGCTTCACAGATATCATGATTGTGTTTCTTGAACATAAACCTCTTATTACTTCCATGGAGATGCCCTTTGGATGGAAAATGATGTAAAGAAAAAAATGGGATTCATCCAAGGTAGGGTTAGCTTAAAACTTACGTTGAGACAAAAACCTTAAATCCCAAGAGACTCGTTGTTTTCTTAAGGTCTTGTTTGAGTACACATTACAAGGAAATAGGACTCACTAAAGGAATATAACTGAATGAACCTAATCTCAATTTCTAGGATTAAAACTTTAAAGAGAGATTTGATGTGGATAGCCCTAGCATAACATAGAAGTTTTAAATGTAAAAATTGTCTTAAATGTTGAGAAAAAGATCGGTGAAGGTGTTTACCTGTGGGATGTAATGGGAGATGGTCCTTTCTAGCTAGGACCAATAATTTTTTGTCTATAGTTTGAGCTTGAGTTCAATCAATGCCTTGGAATTGGGATTGGATGGGAGTGAGTTACGACAATCGGGTGAGAGGACCCGCAAATGCGTCTAGGAATCAACCTAGTCTAGGTAGGCCTGATGTCAACGGAAAAGAAGGAAGGAAAATGGATCCAAGAAGGGATTGGATAAGGGAGGAAGATGTGATTTAATTAAGAAACTCTTCAAATTGTTTGGTGAAAAGGAACCTTGAAAAGACTAAGAACCTAAATGGGCTATCCCGCAATTGTTCTCATCATTGGACATTTGCTCTGCTTCTCGGGGATAATTGGAACATAGAGTAGATTAATCTTGTGACTTTCCCAAACAATCAAAAATAAAATAAGAACTAGGAATTGTGTAAAGGAGTCACCTCCACATGTGGCAGAGGAGATAGGATATCGGAGTCCTGGGACAAGGATAGGGATATGCCTAGAGAATTATATATGACTACTTGAAAGATAACTAGATAACTTTAATAATACTAAAAGAAAAAAAATTGAAATATTCTAAATATAAAGAGATGAGAATGACCTGATAAATGGACACTTTCAAGGGTATGCAACAATTTGCATGTTTCTTTCAAATGTTTGAAATATATTCTCTTGTTGACTTGATAGGAAGTCTCTTTTCCTAGTATCATAGTACTACCTTGGGAAAATAGATTTACTAAACAGTTTGGTGGGAAGGTGGATTTCGAAGGTTTTTATTGTTAGCTAGAGGCTGTAGCTAGAAGCTCGAGGGGTCACTAGGTATAAATTGTGTATATCACGTGCGTTCATGACTATTTCTAAAAATCCTTGTCTGTAAATAAAAAAAAAATACACCCTTTTCTTATTCAATCTATTTTTTTTTTCTCAATTCCACTAGAAAAAATATGAACCCCAAAAGGGCACATTACGTTAAGGGTTGATTAAGCACCGACCAGTAGGAAGAGGGTGGTTGCCACATCTATACCCTCTAAACGATAGGGTAGTAGGGGGGCATGGGGGCCTATTTGTTCCCCTTATTATAGCTTTGTCCCCTAGAAAGCGAGAGAAGGGGGAAAGGGGGGGGGGGGGGGGGGGGGGGTGGGGGGACGTTCCCTCCATTTTGATGAGCGTCCATAAACTAACCCTAGAATTTTATTTTTTAATTTAAAATCTCTAAATCTCACTTTTCACTCCCCAAAACCTCTCCTACCCAAATACATGGTCAAGACACTATTTTCTTTGACCAAAATTTGTATTTCTCAGCACTACCCTCTGTTTTACCTCTTCTTTCTTCTTTTTCTTCTTCTTCTTCTCTCTCTCTCTCTCTCTCTCTCTACACTTAGACATGTCTTTCTCTCTTCCTCTTATGTCTCTCTCCCTCCCCTTTCCCTCTTCCTCCAAAATTTCCATATTTGTAGCATATATGGAAGCTTTCCATAGTTGCACCACATGTCTCCCCCTTTCATCCACACCATCCATTTGAACTACTTCTTCTCCCCCATTAGGAACAATTTGGACTCACAAAGTGGCCCTTTAAGGAGTTTGACTTTACCTCTCTCTACCAAAATGGGCGCATGGATAAATTTTTGCAAACAAAAGACACTTCATGATTAATCATAGGGAGGATTAAGGGTAGAGAAGATGTGTTTATCTCTTGCAGTCGTTCTCAACCAAACATCGTTGTAATGATCTGCTGATAAAACATCTTGTGGTACAAGATTACTTTGATTGATTGAATTCGTTGTGGTGCATAAGTTTGGTTCCTTGCAAAAGGTTGATGTGCTGGGTCCATCACATGATCATTCGGAAAGGCTCTCTCCTTTGTGGTGGAAGGTTATAGTCGAGGTGTAGAGCTCTTGGTATTCGAGGTCAAATTTATAGTACCACAGGACAAGGTTGTCTTTGTCTTCTAGCTCTAGGACTGCCCCTCTAACAAGCTCTTAGAAAAGCTTGAACTCTCTCTCTTTGAGCAACTTCACTTTCCTGCAAGATAGAGTGCCATCTAGTGTATACACAAGTGTGATGAGGTAGGTGGTGAGTCTTACCACTTGTATTAATCCAAGTTGGATGGATACATAGCAAGCTGTAAAGTCGTCATCAACGCCTTGATTCACAAGAAACACCCCTTGAAGGTGGAGGGTCTTGTCTTTCCGCCAAGCAAAACCAGTGTCAAAGACCTTGTCGATGACAAGCTCCGCCACTTCACTCGGTAGACGACGTAGAATCCATGCTGTTGTTTCTAGTTCCTGACTCATGAGATGAGAGTGAGGTATAGAAAGACTTTGGAGGATTTACCCTTTTGTTTTGGAGACGGGGTGATTGTCGGCGCTGGAAAACCGTTGAATCTTTTGGTGCAAGGGAGAGGGAGGGACCACGTGTTCGTAGTATCTTCCTCAAGTTGTGAAGGCTTGTTTTGGGCGTAGATGGAATAGGTGGCAAAGATGTGGACGTAGATGTAGAGAAGCCTGGCACTACTTGAAAGCGTACTGATGTGAGAACGCCTATGCGGATGTCGAGGGAGAAAATGATGGCCTTTTCTTCACTTTGGGTTGCACTCATGTCGAAGGTGCGGTTTTTGGCTACAATGTGAGCATGATGCAGATTGTGCCTTGCTTTTACGCTTGCGGGGATGATGAGAAATGTAAACAATCTGAGTAGGGAAAGAGGGTCTTACCACTTCTTCTATACTAACAATACAACACCCTGGCAAGAGTGTCTTGATGACTTGCGTAAAACCTGCTTGAAGCTCCTCGTCTTCAGTGCGTGGTCCAATTAGAGAATTCAAGAAGCCACTCCTCCATGAAGAGAAGTAAACATGTCAGCCTTGTAAACTGAAGGTTTCAAGAGCCCTTCTCAGTGGGGGCACCAAATAAAAGGCGGAAGTGAAAAAATAGACCCAGTGGCCTCTACACAAAGACTATGCACAATGGCCTCATCATGGGGAATACGCAATAGGGGCACCACCTAGCAAGATATGCGGCTAGGACGCATACATATACACAATGAAACATTCCATGGAAAACAATTTCAAGATCCACACCCAAATGTGGAATGGGGTGGTCAGAGAATAAGGTGAGAGGAGTGGTGAGTGAGTGAGAATGGGCTCTCTACTCGTGCATGTAGTAAGTAAGATAATGAGGTCAGGGATACATGCAAGTATGCTCAATTCTCATACAAAAGGTGGCGAATCCGCACACCTCAAGATGGAAGTAGCAAGATGATAGGAATATGAGAGGGAGAGAGAGTGTGTGTGTATGGTGGAAAACCCGCACACCTTAATATAAGCAGAAAAAAAAAAGTCAAGGAACAAGCATACCATACTCACAATGAGATGTATCCGAAGCGACACAAAGTATGGCACCAAGATGGAGTGTGTTGATTGCTTGCAAAAGATGAATACAATAGGTAGCGTATGGCAGGAAAATGAGAAGGGAACAAGATCGTAGGAGGCATAATGGAGAGATGGGAGTTGATGGCGAGGAATATCATGAGTGTGTCCACCCTTCTTCTTCTTGAAATTGTGCCTTCAACCCTTAATTCCGAGTGGTGTGGAGGTGTGGTACTCATCTTTTGTGCATGGTGATGGTGATGATGATGGTGTTGTGATTATGTGATTAGGGTTCATGCTACAAGCATGTAGCACAAGAGTGTGTATGGATAGGTGTGTGTGTGTGTGTGTGTGTTCTGCCCCTTAGTGAGCTCTCATAGCCTCCTTATATAGGGAAGGAGGGGAGGATTTAGCAATATTTCTATTTGAGGTGAGTGTCCCACTTTGGTGACTAGGAAAATGGGGTGCATGTGACTGTGCCTCCCATCTTGTCTCCTCATTATTTAAAAGACCAGAGTCAATCATTAGGCAAAATTTGGACTCACAAAGGGGCCCTTTAAGGAGTTTGACTTTACCTCTCTCTACCAAAACGGGCGCATGGATAAATTTTTGCAAGCAAACTCCAAAGTTGGCGGAGGTTTGACAGTTAGAATGACCTCTTCAAGCTCTATCTACTGATATATAGCATGCCATGAGATTCCTCATATTTTAGAAGATTTTTTTTTGATTCACTTAGATTCCGACAGAGTTGTCACATCATAGGTGAATCAGAAAAAGAATCTTCTAAAATATAAGGAATCTCATGGCGTGCGATATGTCAGTAGATAGAGCTTGAAGAGGACATTCTAACTGTCAAACCTCCGCCAACTTTGGAGTTTGTTTGCAAAAAATTATCCATGCGCACATTTTGGTAGAGAGAGGTAAAGTCAAACTCCTTAAAGGGCCCCTTTGTGAGTCCAAATTTTTCCTAATGAGAGAGAGAAGATGAGAGAATGTGGGTAGGATGTAGAGGATAGGAGATATTTACAATAGTCTAGCTTTGGCTAGACAGAAGCTTATTAGGGAGAGAAGAGAGAGGTAAGAAATTTATAAGAGAGGTTGTCGAAGGTGGATAATTGTTGATGAGGATGGATCCTCCAAAAATGGTGATAGAATCACTCTAGAGTTGCCAAGACCTCATTAAAAGAGCCTTGTTTCTTGTAATCATGCTTGAAGACTTGTAGAACCATAGCCATTGTAGAGGGAAGAAAACTAGGGATGGCCTGTGTCACCATTACATGAGAAAACTGGGATCCACTACAAAAATCATAGCTCCGCGTTCATAACTCCAAAAATTCTGAAAAAATTTCAGCTCAAAGTTGAGATCACGAGCTACATCTTTCATTTTGAACTCTCCTTCAGATTCGGGGTTCTTCTTTACTTAAAAAATTTAGCCAAAAACTGTATTATTTGTGGCTTCAAAAGTCTTTTGGTGGTCCCCTTTGAGTGGACTTCTCTCTTGCCTTCAAGTGTAAGCTCCTTCATGTGTATGAAAACATGACCTAAAGTTTTGAAAAGATTGGCAATCATTTAGATGGAGGTATTATTGAAATTTGAAAGTGGGGTTGAGGATTGAAAGTGAAAACTAGTGAATAAAATATTTGGTAGGGTGGAATAATATATATACATGAAAAATATATTAGAAAATACTAAAAAATATGATGTAATTTAGAATATATATATTTAATATTTAAGGTCAAAAGAGAGATCAACTAAGAAAGCTTACTTATTTATGCTACATCGTGATTGATTAGCATAAGTCTTATTTATTAAATAAAGGGTAAAACGTTTGTGAAAAAAAGAAGAAAAATCAAAAGTAACTTATATAATAGGAAATATTTTTGGTAAAAGAGAAAAAAATATGGGGGGGTTCCCATGCATAGAAAAGCTTGCTTCATTAGCCCTCCCCCTAAGGCTAGAGGTATTCATGCCTCTAGCTCTTCTTCTGGAGCATGTTGAAATAGAGTAAGATTTCTCCTTGGTGGCTGGTAGATCCTTGTAGAGAATAATGGATCCCTTGAAAGGATGAGGCTCCACAAAGTTCTTTTCGGTGTCCACCTGGGTCCCACACTAAGTGTAAATCCATTGTATGCAATAATGCCTTCTTCAGAAGATCACACTTATAATGATTCTTGAGTCCATAAGTTGCACAAGAATTAACTCCTGCATAAGTGATAGAAGGTATGGAAAGAACTTGATCAGTCCTTGAAAGTATTTCAAAGCGGCACTATGCATGGCTTCCTCGTCCAGACACATAGCCTAAAGGAAGTAAGAAGCCATAATCCTCATATCTTGCTTGTTGTCCTTCTTCATGCCAAATTGATAGACGCCTGTTGCCCACATGGATAGATTGCATGGTTGATGCCTATTGCACAAGGGAGCCCACCATGTACAAAAGATAAACTGCAAACCACATTTTGAAAAATGACTCCATGTTACCAGTGGTATGCAAAACCATTCTTCCTTGATTGGTGTGTCCCAGATTGATTCCACTGATTGTTGATGTCAATCCTTCCACTCTTGTCGCAACCCAACTTAAAGAGCTTCCCAAATTAATGTTACACACAATGTTCACAATTAGAAAGGAAAACCTAAAGTGCCAGTAGACCTCAATTGCATTTCTATGCATGAGTCTTTCTCTAGAAAGGACTTGCCAAGTGGTCGTCAATATAACTTTTGGTCGTCTTCCACCAATCTCGTGCCATAGGGGTAGTTGAAGTGTCTTCACCACTTTCACCTGTGGTTGAAAATTTGAAGGGTCCAACTTGTTGTGGTTGAATGTGAGACCCATTACCTCAATGGAGCTATCACTTCTTTCATTCCCTTTTGACTCCTCCTCTAAAGTGGTTGAAGAGTTACCACTAGAAAACTCATCCATAGAGGTTTCTAGATCCATGTCGCATTGCCGACCTGTCTTCATGTCATAAAGTATTGGCCTCCCTTTTGCATCCTTCATCTGGATTATGCCGGTGTCCTAGTCCTGCTTATCTCTCATAGCCATAAGCCAAGGCCTCCCTAGAATGATAGGATAGCCCTCCCCTCTGTGTGGCATGACAAAGATGTCCACATCTACCTTGGTGTTGAATGCCTTTATCCTAACTGCATTTATAACACCAACACATTGAACTTTTATATTATTTGCCATTTTGGCTCGGCATGGTGCGGGCCGACTCACCTCTAAGCCCAAACCGTGCATCATGTTTTCACTCATGACGCATATTTGTGCGCCACCATCGATGTAGATATTGGAGATGTGGTGCCCTTTGATGTAAGCATCCATCACTGGTAGTATGTCATCTAGATTTCTCCCAGAGATAGCCCCAACTATCTTTGGCTTTGGTCGTCTAGTGCTAACCATCTTTGTCCATTGTCTCCTCACCCTAGGTGCTAGGTGGAGTAACTGGGGCCAGGTGATTTTTGGGCCCTGCACAGAAACATCTTGAACCAAATCATATGGTTTAGAACATTAACCCAAAGAGAAATCTACAATGTCAATTTTACGTCATGATTTGGACGGCTTTTTGCTAGATTCCCCTTTAGTCTTCATCTTTTCTTCCGTTTGGGAATATTCACCATGCTTAGCGCGTTTTACCCCCATGGCATCTACTTCTTTAACCTTGGTCTTATCCACCTCCACTTTCTCCTTTCCTTTACCTTCAAGACTGATGACGCTTACTGTTTGATTGCAACCTGGTGGTGGGGTTAAGGGTGGAATGAGAGGTTGTGGTGGTGGTGGATGTGGTTGAATGGGTGGTTGTAGGATTTGCACGGGTGGTGCTTGTTGTGGTGCCCTCAGTGATGGTGGTCTTGCTCTCGGTGGTGAAACTTGGTTTTGCCTGGCTCCTCTGTTGAAATTCTGCCTCCTTGGGTGTGGGCAGTAGTACATGCCATGACCATCCTCCCCACAATTGTAGCAGTGGTATTCTTGGTTTTGCCTTCGTTGTCCTCTCACTTGCTCTTGGTTGCGATTGTGTACATGCCCTTGTTGTATCAAATGGACTAAGAGATTATCAAGCTGATTGTTGATTCGATTGAGCAGGTCTTGCTGATCTTCAATTGGTTCTTGTGGTTGAATCCTCCGGGTGGCTGTTGTAGGTGGTGCTAGAGGTATTCGGGTCCTAACGGCTTCCTCTTCATCGATATTCCTGGCTTGTAGACGCAACTTATTGTCTTTAAGGCGGGCCACCTTAACTGCTAGCTCATACGTAGTAGGAAACCTTCCCTTCACCTTCTCTTTAAGAGTTGGCCATAACCCAGCCACAAACAGATCTTTTTTTAGGAAATCAGGTGCCCCCTCATCCTCTCTTAGCGATGCAACCCATCGCCCCCATAAATCTACAAACTTTGACTCATATGATGCGTATTCCAGCATACTGCCCTGCTTCAACTCTGTCAACAATTGCCATAGCTTCTCTGATGTTGTGCTCTCTCCAAAATGCTTGACAAAGGCTGCTCTTAATAAGTCCCATCGTTCCTTGGTTTCTTGTGCCAAGGCATTGTACCATGATCTTGCCTCCACCTTCATTAGAAGTGGGAAGATGCGCAAGCGCGAAGCATCATCATCTCTCGCAGAGATGACACGTGCTATTTCCAAGTTGTCTAGAAAGTCTGCAGCATCCTCACCCACCTTACCAGTAAATGTTGGAAATGCTACACTTGCCATTGTGAGAGTGAGAAAATTAACTCGACTTAGATTTATTTTTTATTTTTTATTTTATGGAGATTCAATACATGGGTGCTCGGTGGATGGAAAACATACTATACAAGGATGAAAATAACTACATCAAAAGACACTTCATGATTAATCATAGGGAGGAATAAGGGTAGAGAAGAGGTGTTTATCTCTTGCAGTCGTTCTCTACCAAACATGGTTGTAATGATCTGCTGATAAAACATCTTGCGGTCCAAGATTACTTTGATTGATTGAATTCGTTGTGGTGCATAAGTTTGGTTCCTTGCAAAAGGTTGATGTGCTGGGTCCATCACATGATAATTCGGAAAGGCTCTCTCCTTTGTGGTGGAAGGTTATAGTCGGAGGTGTAGAGCTCTTGGTAGTCGAGATCAAATTTATAGTACCACAGGACAAGGTTGTCTTCCTCTTCTAGCTCTAGGAATGACCCTCTAGCAAGCTCTTGGAAAAGCTTGAACTCTCTCTCTTTGAGCAACTTCACTTTCCTGCAAGATAGAGTGCCATCTAGTGTATACACAGGTGTGATGAGGTAGGTGGTGAGTCTTACCACTTGTATTAATCCAAGTTGGATGGATACATAGCAAGCTGTAAACTTGTCATCATAGCCTTGATTCACAAGCAACACCCCTTGAAGGTGGAGGGTCTTGTCTTTCCGCCAAGCAAAACCAGTGTCAAAGACCTTGTCGATGACAAGCTCCGCCACTTCACTCGGTAGACGACGTAGAATCCATGCTGTTGTTTCTAGTTCCTGGCTCATGAGATGAGAGTGAGGTATAGAAATACTTTGGAGGATTTACCCTTTTGTTTTGGAGACCGGGTGATTGTCGGTGCTGGAAAACCCTTGAATCTTTTGGTGCAAGGGAGAGGGAGGGACCACGTGTTCGTAGTAGCTTCCTCAAGTTGTGAAGGCTTGTTTTGGGTGTAGGTGGAATAGGTGGCAAAGATGTGGATGTAGATGTAGAGAAGCCTGGCACTACTTGAAAGCCTACTGATGTGAGAACGCCTGTGCGAATGTCGAGGGAGAAAATGATGGCCTTTTCTTCACTTTGGGTTGCACTCATATCGAAGGTGCGGTTTTTGGCTACAATGTGAGCATGATGCAGCGTGTGCCTTGCTTTTACGCTTGCGGGGATGATGAGAAATGTAAACAATCTGAGTAGGGAAAGAGGGTCTTACCACTTCTTCTATACTAACAATACAACACCCTGGCAAGAGTGTCTTGATGACTTGCGTCAAACCTGCTTGAAGCTCCTCGTCTTCAGTGGTCCAATTAGAGAATTCAAGAAGCCATTCGTCCATGAAGAGAAGTAAACATGTCAGCCTTGTAAACTGAAGGTTTCAAGAGCCCTCCTTAGTGGGGACACCAAATGAGAGGCAGAAGTGAAAAAATAGACCCGGTGGCCTCTACACCAAGACTATGCACAATGGCCTCATCATGAGGTATACGCAATAGGGGCACCACCTAGCAAGATATGCGACTAGGACACATACATATACACAATGAAACATGCCATGGAAAACAATTTCAAGATCCACACCCAAATGTGGAATGGGGTGGTCAGAGAATAAGGTGAGAGGAGTGGTGAGTGAGTGAGAATGGGCTCGCTACTCGTGCATGTAGTAAGGAAGATAACGAGGTCAGGGATACATGCAAGTATGCTCACTTCTCATAAAAAATGTGGCGAATCCGCACACCTCAAGATGGAAGTAGCAAGATGATAGGAATATGAGAGGGAGAGAGAGTGTGTGTGTATGGTGGAAAATCCGCACACCTTAACATAAGCAGAAAAAAACAAAGTCAAGGAACAAGCATATACCATACTCACAATGAGATGTATCCAAAGCGACACAAAGTATGGCACCAAGATGGAGTGTGTTAATTTCTTGCAAAAGATGAATACAATAGGTAGCGTATGGCAGGAAAATGAGAAGGGAACAAGATCGTAGGAGGCATAATGTAGAGATGGGAGTTGATGGTGAGGAATATCATGAGTGTGTCCACCCTTCTTCTTCTTGAAATTGTGCCTTCAACCATTAATTCCAAGTGGTGTGGAGGTGTGGTGCTCATCTTTTGTGCATGGTGATGGTGATGATGATGGTGTTGTATGGATAGGTGTGTGTGTGTGTGTGTTCTTCCCCTTAGTGAGCTCTCATGGCCTCCTTATATAGGGAAGGAGGGGAGGATTTAGCAATATTTCTATTTGAGGTGAGTGTCTCACTTTGGTGACTAGGAAAATGGGGTGCATGTGACTGTGGCTCCCATCTTGTCTCCTCATTATTTAAAATACCAGAGTCAATCATTAGGAAAAATTTGGACACACAAAGGGGCCCTTTAAGGAGTTTGACTTTACCTCTCTCTACCAAAACGGGCGCATGGATAAATTTTTGCAAGCAAACTCCAAAGTTGGCGGAGGTTTGACAGTTAGAATGCCCCCTTCAAGCTCTATCTACTGATATATAGCATGCCATGAGATTCCTCATATTTTAGAAGATTCTTTTTTGATTCACTTAGATTCGGACAGAGTTGTCACATTATAGGTGAATCAAAAAAAGAATCTTCTAAAATATAAGGAATCTCATGGCCTGCTATATGTCAGTAGATAGAGCTTGAAGAGGACATTCTAACTGTCAAACCTCCGTCAAATTTGGAGTTTGTTTGCAAAAATGTTTCCATGCGCACATTTTGGTAGAGAGAGGTAAAGTCAAACTCCTTAAAGGGCCCCTTTGTGAGTCCAAATTTTTCCTAATGAGAGAGAGAAGATGAGAGAATGTGGGTAGGATGTAGAGGATAGGAGATATTTACAATAGTCTAGCTTTGGCTAGACATAAGCTTATTAGGGAGAGAAGAGAGAGGTAAGAAATTTATAAGAGAGGTTGTCGAAGGTGGATAATTGTTGATGAGGATGGATCCTCCAACAATGGTGATAGAATCACTCTAAACTTGCCAAGAACTCATTAAAAGAGCCTTGTCTCTTGTAATCATGCTTGAAGACTTGTAGAACCATAGCCATTATAGAGGGAAGAAAACTAGGGATGGCCTGTGTCACCATTACATGAGAAAACTGGGGTCCACTACAAAAATCATAGCTCCGCGTTCCTAACTCCAAAAATTCTGAAAAACTTTGAGCTAAAAGTTGAGATCATGAGCTACATCTTTCATGTTGAACGGTCCTTCAAATTCGGGGTTCTTCTTTACTTAAAAAATTCAGCCAAAAAATGTATTATTTGTGGCTTTGGTGGTCCCCTTTGAGTGGACTTCTCTCTTGCCTTCAAGTGTAAGCTCCTTCATGTGTATGAAAACATGACCTAGAGTTTTGAAAAGATTGGCAATCATCTAGATGGAGGTATTATTGAAATTTGAAAGTGGGGTTGAGGTTTGAAAGTGAAAACTAGTGAATAAAATATTTGGTAGGGTGGAATAATATATATACATGAAAAATATATTAGAAAATACTAAAAAATATGATGTAATTTAGAATATATATATTTAATATTTAAGGTCAAAAGAGAGATCAACTAAGAAAGCTTACTTATTTATGCTACATCGTGATTGATTAGCATAAGTCTTATTTATTTAATAAAGGCTAAAACGTTTGTGAAAAAAAGAAGAAAAATCAAAAGTAACTTATATAATAGGAAATATTTTTGGTAAAAGAGAAAAAAATATGGGGGGGTTCCCATGCATGGAAACGCTTGCCTCATTAGCCCTCCCCCTAAGGCTAGAGGTATTCATGCCTCTAGCTTTTCTTCGGGAGCATGTTGAAATAGAGTAAGATTTCTCCTTGGTGGCTGGTAGATCCTTGTAGGTAATAATGGATCCCTTGGAAGCATGAGGCTCCCCAAAGTTCTTTTCGGTGTCCACCTAGGTCCCACACTAAGCGTAAATTCATTGTATGCAATAATGCCTTCTTCAGAAGATCACACTTATAATGATTCTTGAGTCCATCAGCTGCACAAGCATTAACTCTTGCATAAGTGATAGAAGGTATGGAAAGAACTTGATCAGTCCTTGAAAGTATTTCAAAGCAGCACCATGCATGGCTTCCTCGTCCAGACACATAGCCTAAAGGAAGTAAGAAGCCATAATCCTCATATCTTGCTTGTTGTCCTTCTTCATGCCAAATTGATAGACACTTGTTGCCTTCACGGGTAGATTGCATGGTTGATGCTTGTTGCACAGGGGAGCCCACCATGTACAAAAGATAAACTGCAAACCACATTTTGAAAAATGACTCCATGTTACCACTGGTATGCAAAACCATTCTTCCTTGATTGGTGTGTCCCAGATTGATTCCACTGATTGTTGATGTCAATCCTTCCACTCTTGTCGCAACCCAACTTAAAGAGCTTCCCAAATTAATGTTACACACAATGTTCACAATTAGAAAGGAAAACCTAAAGTGCCAGTAGACCTCAATTGCATTTCTATGCATGAGTCTTTCTCTAGAAAGGACTTGCCAAGTGGTCGTCAATATAACTTTTGGTCGTCTTCCACCAATCTCGTGCCATAGGGGTAGTTGAAGTGTCTTCACCACTTTCACCTGTGGTTGAAAATTTGAAGGGTCCACCTTGTTGTGGTTGAATGTGAGGCCCATTACCTCAATGGAGCTATCACTTCCTTCATTCCCTGTTGACTCCTCCTCTAAAGTGGTTGAAGAGTCACCACTAGAAAACTCATCCATAGAGGTTTCTAGATCCATGTCGCATTGCCGACCTGTCTTCATGTCATAAAGTATTGGCCTCCCTTTTGCATCCTTCATCTCGATTATGCCGGTGTCCCAGTCCTGCTTAGCTCTCATAGCTATAAGCCAATGCCTCCCTAGAATGATAGGATAGCCCTCCCCTTTGTGTGGAATGACAAAGATGTCCACATCTACCTCGGTGTTGAATGCCTTTATCCTAACTGCATTTATAACACCAACACATTGAACTTTTACATTATTTGCCATTTTGGTTCGGCATGGTGCCGACCGACTCACCTCTAAACCCAAACGGTGCATCATTTTTTCACTCATGACGCATACTTGTGCGCCACCATCCATGTAGATATTGGAGATGTGTTGCCCTTTGATGTAAGCATCCATCACTGGTAGTATGTCATCTAGATTTCTCCCAGAGATAGCCCCAGCTATCTTTGGCTTTGGTCGTCTAGTGCTAACCATCTTTGTCCATTGTCTCCTCACCCTAGGTTCTAGGTGGAGTAACTGGGGCCAGGTGATTTTTGGGCCCTACACAAAAACATCTTGAACCAAATCATATGGTTTAGAACATTCACCCAAAGAGAAATCTACAATGTCAATTTTACGGCGTGATTTGAATAGCTTTTTGCTAGATTCCCCTTTAGTCTTTATCTTTTCTTCCTTTTGGGAAGATTCACCATGCCTAGCACGTTTTACCCCCATGGCATCTACTCATTTAACCTTGGTCTTATCCTCCTCCACTTTCTCCTTTCCTTTACCTTCAAGACTGATGACGCTTACTGTTTGATTGCCAACTGGTGGTGGGGGTAAGGGTGGAATCAGAGGTTGTGGTGGTGGTGGATGTGTTTGAGTGGGTGGTTGTAGGATTTGCACGGGTGGTTCTTGTTGTGGATCCTTCGGTGATGGTGGTCTTGCTCTCGGTGGTGAAACCTGGTTTTGCCTGGCTCCTCTGTTGAAATTCTGCCTCCTTGGGTATGGGCAGTAGTACATGCCATGACCATCCTCCCCACAATTGTAGCAGTGGTATTCTTGGTTTTGCCTTCGTTGTCCTCTCACTTGCTCTTGGTTGCAATTGTGTACATGCCCTTGTTGTATCAAATGGACTGAGAGATTCTCATGTTGATTGGTGATTCGATTGAGCAGGTCTTGCTGATCTTCAATTGGTTCTTGTGGTTGAATCCTCTGGGTGGCTGTTGTAGGTGGTGCTAGCATGGATTTACAACACACGCCGACCAATGCACTTGAGATAAAGATCTTTCACCTTCACCAAATAACTCTTCAATTTTTTTTTTTGAAGTGCACACACATCTCCAAACAAGAGAGCTTCCACAATCTACCATACATCAAAGTGCCTGCAAGATGCCATATCATGTGCGCTGTGGGAAATAGACCAAAAGTCCAAAAGGGATGGTTTCAAGCCTCAAAAATTCTCTGCATTTTCTACAACAAAATCTCTGAAGACCACAAATTTCAATTCTATGTACCTCTATGTGCAAAATTGGCATGAACAGCAAGCTGCCATGGCCCGACTACGCCTAGGAAGGCTAGTCGAGGGCAAAAAACTGCATATTAAAGCATCAAGAAGCCACCACGACCCAAAACCTGCAAAATTTTGATATTTGAATGAACTTTTTTAAATTTTGTACATGAGTTTTGATTGTATACAAGTCTCACTTCAAAAAACTCACTCACGGGCACTTACAGTATCCCGACAGCTGTCACTAGAGTAGCGACTTGCAGTGCTTGCTAAATCAAACTAAAAAACCCACAAAAATAAAGCCCACACAATCTTTTGACATCGGGAGTCATGTCTGTATGTACAAATTTACAAAAAACGGGGTGTCAAAAATGCGTCCAACAACGTGTGTGAGTTAGGGACTTTCTCCATATTTTATTAAAAACCCTCAGCTAGCTAGTCACTGGGTTAGTTGAGCACAAAAAATAAAATATATTATGGCCCATTTGTGTGTAAATATGTCATTGTATATAGGGCCTAAATAAAAGGATTTTTCATAATTATTTTGGTATTTATTTAAATATTTCTATCTATGGTGTGTTATTTATGCTATGTACATTGACTCACCATTACCATATTTTTTCTTACCATTTTGCATACTCTTTATTTCATATAAAAATAATTTCATGCAAGCTTCTCTTATTTTTGGTGTAACTCCATCCCAACAAAAATCCAAAAAAACTAGTTTTATTTATGTGTATATTTTTTCACTATTGTGATTTTTCCTTCCTACATCTATTCTCTTTTACTCTCATAAATGAGAAAACAAAAAATATTCATCTTTTTATGGTATACTTATAATGAGAGAGATTTATTTTGACCCCTTTATATTTTTTCCACCTATATTATTTATATTTGACATGTACATATTTTTTTAGACCCCTCAATATTTGATTTTCTTAGTTGTACTATTCACTTATATCATTATCTCAACAATATCTTCAATTATAAACCTACCAAATAAGGTCAAGGGTATGTCGCATGCATGCATGCACCATGGGGAGCTCACTCTTGGAGGTATTCAAAAGAATCATCCAAATAAGGACCTCACAAGGACCTTGTGTAGTGGAAAAAACAGTCGGTTTTGCTGAATTTTTAAAGATCACATGCTCCCCGAATTTGAAAAGGTGATACAAACAAAATTTGTAGCTTGTGAGCTGAAATTTCACCTCAAATGGTTTCATATTTTTTTGAGCTACGAGATGTGAGCTATGATTTTATTGGTGGATCTCAGTTTGCCCATGCTATGTAGCCATACTCCCTCTTCCACTTTATCAATTTCCTCTTTCACAGACACTCCTCCCTCTCCTTCCCACTCCCAAACCTGCAACTCCCATGTCTTGATTCACCCTTTTCACGAGTGCCACATCTCTCACACCTCCATAGCCTTCATCCTCCATTTCTACACCCTATGTGTCCCCCTTTCTCTCTACATATATGTCCATATTACCATACTCTCTTTAGCTTTGTAAAGAACTTCAAAAAATCAGTAAAACTCCAAGGATAACCTCTGCAAATGAAGTCTTTTATCATGAATTTTCCAAGGTTTGAAATAACATAGCTTCATCGACACGCGCTGCTTCGCCATGCTGATTGCTTCTTCTTCCGGTGCTGTAAAGAGGTGAATGTCAACTTCTCCAAAGCTTCAACCTCTCTTTACAAGCTCATCCCTTTTCTAACTTTTCTCATCATATATCTCACCATTTGGTGAATGATTTTGTAAATTTTTTTTTTTGATAATTACTAACTACTAACCACTAACCTTATTGTAAAATGCACCCTCTACTAGAGTAGGCACTCCCCAATTATTCACTCAATCCTCTCTCCTTTCATCCTCAGTAATTCTCTTCCCTTGATCCCACATCCATGTGACTCAAAGGACAAGAGAGACCCACCCTCATTAAAAAAAATAAAAAGCATAATCTTTAATTCCTTCAAATAAACTTGATTAGGCCTAATCCTAATTGGGGCTTCTAAAACCTATAAATAGAGCCCTTCTCTCCCTTGTAAATCATCACATGATCACACTACACCACACCATTCTCAACACATAACACACCACTCTTCAAGCCTAGTTGTGTAGAATGTGTGAATTGTGAGTGCTCTATTCCATCACTACACATAGGTGCATGGAGAAGCTTGAAGTTAGTTATGCCATCTAGAGGAGTGTAGTGATACTATACTCTGCAATTACACTTGTAGCCTACTCTTGTCCATAAATAAGATTCATAGTTTTGGGTGCAATTGTATGCTTCAACTACGACTCTTCTCTCCAAATTGACTTGATAAGTTGGCTCATCAGGTGGTTGAAGGTATATTGTCCTTGAAGTTTGTTGTGCCATTTCATGCTTGGTGGTTTGAGGGCTTGTTGAATTGTTTGCCAAAACTTTCAATTGTAAGAGGGTGCTCGGTGAGAGGGCTCCCGTGACCCTAAGACAATTTGTGTATTGGCAACAAGGTCAGGTTTTGTGTCGTCTCTCTATTTATCATCCAGATTTGTGTGCATCTAGTCTTTAAGGCTAAGACTGAGTTGCTCAAGTTGATTTGTGCGCTTTACCTCTCTCTGGCGCGGTGAATGTTTGTGTTTAGTGTGTGTGGCTATCTTGCATTCCCCTCTCTTTGTGCGTTTGAGTACAACGTTTTCTTGTTTGGTTTCTAGCTGTGGGTTGTTGTTGTCTTTGATTGTGCTTGCCCCAGCCCCAATTGAGCAGCAAGGGAGCCTCGAAGGGTGTTTAGAGGCCGCTCTTCTTGTTGCCCGCCCCGGACCGCTTCAAATTGGTGCCCCCATGGAGGAATGGCTTGTGTATTTTTGTGAATGCTCAACGTTTAGCATAATCAAGTAGCTTGCATGAATCACAAGAATTTGTATGATCCGTTCATTCCCATTGCAAGGCAAAAGGTACACATAATTGTTAGTACTAAGTTGCAATTTCAAAGTGTAATTCGTAGAATTTTAGGTCCTCTTAGGTTGGCAGAGATAAATGCATTAGTAAATCCTTTTATTTTGCCTCTCATTAGGTACGACCTTAGTTTGGACGTCTATATTTTTGTTTTGTTTTAAGAATTAGGTCATGCATAGACCATGGATAATGGCCCAAGAATAGAGGTTTTCCCTTTTCATTTCACTCCACACATTAGAATCAACATTGCAATTAGTAGAAAAATCCATTTTCAACAACGTATGGTGTTCATGTTTGGTGCCCAAAGAGTAGGAGAAATTCTCGCATCACCAAACCCTATCATCCTGCCTCTTATTGATTATCATAGGTCCTTTGATGTGAATATTTTTATTTTGTTGTAGAATAGATTGCAATTTAGTAAACATTATTGTGTAATTTTTTTAAGAAAGAAAAACAAAAACGTGTTGTCACTTTGAAACCGATTCAATGGAGGCCCAACACCAAATGTCCGGATATTCTCTTTTCTTTGGAGAGCCTGGAGAGGATGCAGAATTATTTTTAGCAAATTTCAAGATGTCTTGTCGTATCAAGAGGATAGTAATTGATCAAGAATGTGTAGAGATGTTTGAGGTGGCCCTTAGGAAAGATGCTAGCACTTGGTTTGACTCTTTGCCTGAGGAAGTTAAAGGGAATTACACGGAAGTTGTGAATCATTTCAAGAGATACTTCTTTGATCCCCAAAACACTCAAAAGCTATGGCAAGACATTGTTTCTCATAAACAAAAAGACTTAGATGACTACTACTTGTACAAGCAAGAGTTTCTACGTCTTTGGGCTGTATGGTGAGAAATGTTGCTAACCCTGGTGATGGTGCAAATTTCCTAAAGAAGGAGAGGTTCATAGCCAGACTCTTTCCCGACCTTAAGATAAAAGTTGAGGCCGGTGCACCTGCTATCTTTGAAGCAGCTGAAACTAGGGCTGCTGAGAAATATAGGAAACTCAAGTGCTTAAAGGGGGAGGTTCCAATAGAAGGTCTTAGACCCAAAGGTAAGTCACAAGCATCAACATCTAGGGAGCTTCCTGAGGTAACGGTGGAAGTGATTGAAAAGTTAAATGAATCTTTAAGCAGCTTGTCAATTCACCTTGCAGAAGCTGTAGGTCCAAAAGGACAAGCAAAGAAGTCTGAAGAGAGAGATCCACGACCTAGGAGAGTCTTATAATGTTGGAATTGCGGAGAGTCTGGACATGGGATGTATAATTGTCCTTGGCCCTGTGGGGAGCCAGGGAGACCTAACTTGAATTACCCAGTGATGAATGCAGGTGAAGGAACTAGTCAGCAACCACGGCTTCTACAAAGGCCAAATGGAGCAAGACCACCTCCACAAGGAGTGGAAGGAGTTCCACCTTTGCCAGACCCTAATGTGCATGTGGTAGAGGTGACAAATTCAAAAGAGGTTGACATGGAAGCAAATGGCATTAAGCATGGCGGTGGAAAAGGGAAGGGGAAAGAAGGTGTCACATCACAAAGTGATCATGGACGAGAAAAGAAGGCAAAGGAGACCAAGGAAACTAAGAGGACTTGACGTTGTATCAATCTCCAAGACTTCCCTCTTGGACATGGTATGGCTCCATACAACCTATTGGAATACATGAGAGGTAAGGGTCCTGATATCTCATGGCCTCAGTTTCTTGCATTATGCCCACAAGTTAGGAGGGATTTAACAAAGGCAGTTAGCACTAGGAGAAAGGTAAAAGAGAGCATGCCTGTTGTAAAAATTGCACATGCTGAAATGAATGAGGATATTACACCTGTGCTAGATTGTTACATCAAAGGAAGATTGGTTAGGAAAGGTCTAATGGATGGGGGTGCACAAATTTGCATCATGACAGAGGGACTCATGCAAAAACTAGGCATGCACATCCATGAGACACCTGAAATTAAAGTCAAGATGGCAAACAATAGCAAAGCTAGGTGTGTAGGCATTTTTAAAAATGTTTTTGTAGAGGCCTTTGGCATTAATAAGGCGGTAGATTTTTATGCTATGTCGACCAAGGAAAATGGTTACCCATTTATCCTAGGGAGACCATGGCTAATGAAAATGCGAGCTTTGCAGGATTGGGAGAGTGGAAAGCTAATTTGCAGGAATGAAAATCATAAGAAGGTTGTCTTTGACATGAAGGAGAAACGCCAAGAGGAGCTCCATGAAGAATCATCTCAAAGTGAGACGGAGGAAGGCTGGACCGATAGAACTTCAGAAGGAGAAAGTAGCGGCAGCATTACTGAAGAGGAGTCTTCCATCGAAGTCATGGGGGTAAGGTTTAAGCCAAACAACCAAGAGACCTCTTGCCCAGGTTTGGAAGAGGTAGGTTCCCAAGAAAACCAAAAAGTGGAAGATGAAAGAATTCTAGAAGGTATGTTATCTACAACACTTACATAGGATGAAAGAGAGGAGCTCAAATGTGTGTTAAGGAAATTTCCTAGGCTTTTTGCTGAAGACTACACCGATGTGCGTGGAGTAGATGTTGTTCAACACAAAATTGAGTTGAAGCCAGAGGCCATTCCTAAGGCTCAGAAGCTACGAAGGCTAGGAGTCATCAAGGAGCAGGCTTTACTCAAGGAGGTAAGAAAGCTTCTAGCAGCAGGTTTCATTTATCCAGTGGAGAATTCGGAGTGGGTCTCTCCCGTTGTTGTCACTCCTAAGAAAAATGGCAAGTGGAGGGTGTGTGTGGATTACCGTCCACTCAATGAGGCAACAAAAAGAGATCACTTTCCCCTCCCATTTCAAGATGAGATACTAAATGAGGTAGCTGGTCATCAGAAGTACACTGTGTGTGATGGCTACTCGAGTTACTTTCAAATAGGTATTGCATTGGAAGATCAGTTGATAACAACCTTCACCACTCCTTGGGTTTGTTATGCTTTTAGAGTCATGCCATTTGGACTGACAAATGCTCCTGCAACCTTCCAACGATTCCTGAACATGGTGTTTCAAGCATTGATGATTTTTGCATTTATAGCTCAAAACCATTGCATCTACAGAGGGTAGAAGAAGGTTTAAAGAAGCTCTACGACATGGGAGGTCAACTCAACCCCGACAAGTGTCACATAGGTGAGGATGAAGTGATCTTTCTTGGTTACAAGGTTTCCTATAAAGGCATTGAGGTGGATCCTTCAAAGGCAAAGGCTCTTATTGAGCTCCCATCACCCAAGAATCTCAAAGAGGTAATCTCATTCATTCAAAAGGTGAAGTATATGTCACGCTTCATTCACTTAGCTTCGGAGTTGCTTCACCCTTTGCAAAAGTTGACACAACAAGTAGAATTTGCATGGTCTTATGAGCTTGAAGAGTACTTTTGTAACATTAAAGTCATTTTGTCAGAGATACCAACACTCATGCCTCCTTGTTGGGAGTACACATTATTTGTTAGCTCTAGTGTTGGGAAAGAAATAATTGGTGCGGTTTTGCTACAACAAGATCCCCACAGTACCAAAATGCGACCCATCTACTTTTCTAGTAGGGTCATGAATGCTTTAGAGAGAGGCTACACAGAGGCAGAACTCATGATGATTTCTCTCATGTTTGCGGTGAGAAAGTTTAGATCCTACCTGCTACCAAAACCTTTTGTAATTCTCACTACAGAAAATTTGTTCCCTTGGGTGTCATCTCAAATGGATCTTAGTACTAGGATCTCAAAGTGGATTATGGAGTTGCAAGAGTTTCAATACTCTTTCAAAGTAGAAGATAGTGTGCGTGCACAATTGGCAGGGATCCTTACTTATAGGGTACATGAGAAGGAGATTAAGGTGCCTGAAGTAAAGACCCTACCATTGCCACCACCTAAAAGTATTCCTAATGCTTTTGCCTTGTTCTTTGATGGAGCTTTTCGACGAGCCAGAGGAAAAGCAGGGGGAGGGCTAGTATTGCTCAACCCAAGTGGAGAAGTGGACATGAAAGACAAGGTCAATCTACCAGGTTCAACTAGCAACAATGAAGCAGAATACGACACACTACTTCATGGTTTAAAGATATGCATTGGCCAAGGTATACAATGTCTCATGGTAAAAAGGGATGCACTTCTCATTGTGAAGCAAATTTTAGGCATTTGGGCATGCAAGAATGAAAGCTTAAGGAGAAAAGTTCATGCCATTTGTAGATTGTTTAATCAATTTGAAGAAGTGCAACTATATCATATTCCTAGGAAACAGAATGAAGATGCTGATTTACTTGCACAACAAGCACCTACATGTGTTGAGAAAGAAGTGCAGGTCATCATGGTGGCACCAACTGTCAAGCAACCGAGATACCAGGGATTGGAGTCATCGACTCCCATTATTAGCTACATTTTGGAGGGTGAGTTTCCACAAGACTTCACGAAGGCTCAGAAGAGGAGACTCATGAAAAAGGCAAGCGCATATCTCTTTCTAGAAGGATCCCTTTATCAAAGAGGGAAGGATCAAGTGTGCAGAAGAGTACCAACTATTGAGGAAACCCCAGCCATTCTAAAAGGTTTGCATGAGGAAGCGTGTGGTGGTCATTTTGCACAGGAACTCACTGCAAAAAAGATTTTTCTTACCGGATATGTTTGGCCAAGCTTGCACATTGATGTTCAACATTGGTGTAAAAGCTGTCACAACTGTCAGATTAATGGAAACAAGCGTCTGTTACATGGTCCACGTCAATTAGTCCTTGCAAATGGTCCATTTGAAAAATGGGGCATTGATGCTATGGGTCCATTGCCTAGGACTAAAAATGGGAAATCGTACATCTTGGTGGCCATAGACTACATGACGAGATGGGTAGAAGCACAAAGTGTGGCAAAGGTAAATGAGAGGACAGTGAGCAAATTTGTCTACACTCACATTTATTGTAGATTAGGCACACATTTGGAGATTGTTTCTGATAATGGTCCAGGGTTTAGAAAGGGCTTGCTCACAGAAGTCTGTGAAGAACTTCAAATTCTTCATCGTCAAAGTACACCCTACTATCCCCCAATCAAATGGTTTGGTAGAAAAAGCTAATGGTGTCATTGTAGGCATCATTAGAAAAATGGTGAAAAACAAGACAAAGTTGTGGGATGACTTCTTGGATGGTGCCTTGTGGGCGTATCGAACCACATATAGGGAAGCCACGGAGTTCACACCATTTCACTTGGTCTATGGTCAAGAGGCTTTACAACCAATTGAGCTCAACATTTCAACAATGCGACTTCATGGCAAAGAAACACAAGATGATCAAGAAGCATGGATGGATCGACTTCTTACCTTAGTTGAGCTTGAGTGGAAAAGAGAAGCAACATACGAGTGCTACAAGAGGAAAGCTACGCAGGCGAAAGAAAAGCTCGACAAGAAACTAAAGAACAAAAGCATCAAGGAAGGAGATCTGGTGCTAAGGTATGAAAATCGACTCAATAATCGTTTTGATGCCAAATTTGAAACTAGATGGCAGGGGCCATACATAGTTAAGAAGGATTTCAATTCAATTTACTATCAACTTATGGACTTGAATGGGAAAGAGCACTTTAGGAAGGTAAATGGGTATCGCTTGAAGCCTTATTTGAGTCGCCTTCTACCAAAGGATCTACCAAAAATCTGTCAAAGGGCAACTATCTCATGTAAGTATTGTTACATGAAGCAAGAGTGTAACTCAAACCAAAACTCTGAGGGCCAAACAATGAAGATCTCGTCAAGGACTCTGAAGCACTCTCTTTGGAAAAGATGCTCTATGATGGTACATGAATATACCATCATCCTGGGGGAGGGCTAATGATAGCCGTTTTTTGGCTTTCCATAATTGCCATAGTAAGCTACCTCACCCCATCAAATCACTCAAACATTTTGGTTATCCCTACCATTTCACTGTACATAGGCGTGTGTGAGTTAGAGACTTTCTCCATATTTTCTTAAAAACCCTCAGCTAGCTAGTCACTGGGCTAGTTGAGCCAAAAAAAAAAATATAAAAAAAATTAAAAAATATTATGGCCCATTTGTGTGTAAATATTTCATTGTATATAGGGCCTAAATAAAAGGATTTTTCATAATTATTTTGGTATTTATTTAAATATTTCTACCTATGGTGTGTTATTTATGCTATGTACATTGACTCACCATTACCATATTTTTTCTTACCATTTTGCATACTCTTTATTCCGTATAAAAATAATTTCATGCAAGCTTCTCTTATTTTTGGTGTAACTCCATCCCAACAAAAATCCATAAAAACTAGTTTTATTTATGTGTATATTTTTTCACTATTGTGATTTTTCCTTCATGATCTCAACAATATCTTCAATTATAGACCTACCAAATAAGGTCAAGGGTATGTGGCATGCATGCATTCACCATGGGGAGCTCACTCTTGGAGATATTCAAAAGAATCATCCAAAGAAGGACCTCACAAGGACCTTGTGTAGTGGAAAAAACAGTCGGTTTTGCTAAATTTTTAAAGATCACATGCTCCCCGAATTTGAAAAGGTGATACAAACAAAGTTTTAGCTTGTGAGCTGAACTTTCATCTCAAATATTTTCATATTTTTTTGATCTATGAGCTGTGAGCTATGATTTTATTGGTGGACCCCAGTTTGCCCATGCTATGCAGCGACACTCCCTCTTCCACTTTATCATTTCCCTCTTTCACACACACTCCTCCCTCTCCTTCCCACTCCCAAACCTGAAACTCCCATGTCTTAATTCACCCTTTTCACCATCGCCACATCTCTCACACCTCCATAGCCTTCATCCTCCATTTCTATACCCTATGTGTCCCCCTTTCTCTCTACATATATGTCCATATTACCATACTCTCTTCAACTTTGTAAAGAACTTCAAAAAATCAGCAAAAATCCAAGGATAACCTGTGCAAATGAAGGCTTTTATCATAAATTTTCCAAGGTTTGAAATAACATAGCTTCATTGACACGCGATGCTTCGCCATGCTGACTGCTTCTTCTTCCGGTGCTGTAAAGAGGTGAATGTCAACTTCTCCAAAGCTTCAACCTCTCTTTACAAGCTCATCCCTTTTCTAAATTTTCTCATCATATATCTCACCATTTGGTGAATGATTTTGTAAATATTTTTTAGTGATAATTACTAACTACTAACCACTAACGTTATTGTAAAATGCACCCTCTACAAGAGTAGGCACTCCCCAATTATTCACTCAATCCTCTCTCCTTTCATCCTCAATAATTCTCTTCCCTTGAGCCCACATCCATGTGACTCAAAGGACAAGAGAGACCCACCCTCATTAAAAAAAATAAAAAAATGCATAATCTTTAATTCCTTCAAATAAACTTGATTAGGCCTAATCCTAATCGGGGCTTCTAAAACCTATAAATAGAGCCCTTCTCTCCCTTGTAAATCATCACATGATCACACTACACCACACCATTCTCAGCACATAACACACCACTCTTCAAGCCTAGTTGTGTATATTGTGTGAATTGTGAGTGCTCTATTCCATCACTACACATAGGTGCATGGAGAAGCTTGAAGTTAGTTATGCCACCTAGAGGAGTGGAGTGATACTATACTCTGCAATTACACTTCTAGCCTACTCTTGTCCATAAATAAGATTCATATTTTTTGGTGCAATTGTATGCTGCAACTACGACTCTTCTCTCCAAATTGACTTGATAAGTTGGCTCATCATGTGGTTGAAGGTATATTGTCCTTGAAGTTTGTTGTGCCATTTCATGCCTGGTGGTTTGAGGGCTTGTTGAATTGTTTGCCAAAACTTTCAATTGTAAGAGGGTGCTCGGTGAGAGGGCTCCCGTGACCCTAAGACAATTTGTGTATTGGCAACAAGGTCAAGTTTTGTGTTGTCTCTCTATTTCTCATCAAGCTTTGTGTGCATCTAGTCTTTAAGGCTAAGACTGAGTTGTTCAAGTTTATTTGTGCGCTTTACCTCTCTCTGGCGTGGTGAATGTTTGTGTTTGGTGTGTGTGTCTATCTTGCATTCCCCTCTCTTTGTGCTTTTGAGTACAAGGAGATATCACGTGCGTCCTAGTTCGCATCTACAACTAGGTGGTGCCCCTTTTCTTGTTTGGTTTCTGGCTGTGGTTTGTTGTTGTCTCTGATTGTGCTTGGCCCAGTCGCAATTGAGCAACACAAGAGCCTCAAAGGGTGTTTAGAGGCGGCTCTTCTTGTTGCCCGCCCCGGACCGCCTCACTACCATGTCAACCCCTTTCACTTCAAGGAAGCCAGAGGATGAGATAGAAGTTGTTTGCTTGCATAACACTAGGGATTCTGATGGGGAATACATGTCGCAAGTGTTTTGTAAAGGATCTTGAGTCTTCATGCAACTTGCAGCTATCCGACTTCATCGAGTTTGAAACCGTGGAAACCTTGATAAACATTGGAAGGGGAGACTTCTTGGTTTCAAGAACCATAGGGTCAATGGCACAGTGGCCATTGTCCAACATGTGTATTCTTGGCATTCCATGCGGTTGAGGAATGGAAGATCAAGAGATTTTCCATTAAATTGTAAGTCATAAAACTTTTTGGTTTTGTCATAGATTTATTTCCGTCCAACTTTGTTGAGGAACAACCAATCAAAAGTCTCATAGGCACCTTCAATGCTCTTCACGCCGCCTACATTGGTGTCATAATACTTTCCAACTCCCCACCTTCATTACTGCGCATGGAATATGGACACAACTTGATGTTTGGTCACTCTTCTCTATGAAGGAGAAGATGTTTTTGATATTTTCTCTCAATTATTATTTTGGAAGGCTTCCAAATCAGTAGGGCTCAATTGGTGCTGCATCGTGCATATTTTTTGTAGGCTGTTCATGACTATGCTAATCAAACTCTGACAATACAAGGGGCCAATGGCATAATTCAAATTCATACGAATAACACTAGAATTTGGAGAAAAGAACTGAGACCCAAAGAGTTTTTCCAGAAGTATAAGGTGAAGAAAATTGAGAGAACCTTAGCAGCTATGAATATTTTTCCATTCACACAGATAGATCTCAATGCAGTTTTACTGAATAAAGCTAAAAAACAAAAGAAACATTTTCCAGACCTGTTCACTAAACTAAATTCAGGAGCACGTCCAAGGCCAGAAGAACCAGCTGATTTCAGCACACCAGTAGAACAAGAACACTCTAAAGGAGCTACTGAAAATTAGAATAGTAATATCAGAGCTCAGAGGATTGTCTTGGGATTACGCTGAGGAGTCAACCAAGAGAAAGGGTGGAGGGACTAACTAGTTGCTTCCAGATGATCAGGAGATAGAGGAATGGAATTTGGGGTGTGAGGAAAACCCTAGATTGATCAAGGTCAATAAACATATGAATCCTACAATGAAGGAGAAGTCACAACACATGTTCCAGCACTATAAAGATTTGTTTACATGGGAACATATTGATCTCAAAGGAGTGGATCCAGAGGTCTGCCAACATGGAATACCATTGAAACCAGATGCCAGACCAGCATGACCGCAACACTATAAAATGAATCCAAATTATGCTAAGAAGGTCAAGGAAGAGATTGACAACCTTCTAAAGGCTGAGTTCATTACTAAAGTAGCCAGTAGTGATTGGTTGTTTCCTATTGTGGTTGTGCCTAAGAAGAATGGGAAGCTGAGAGTATGTGTAGATCATAGGAAACTGAATGATCAAACCATTAAGGATCCACTTCCATTACCCTTCACATATATGCTTCTTGATGAAATTGCAGGATATGAGATGTATAGCTTTATGGATGGTTATAGTGGCTATAACTAGTTACAGATTGCTCTTGAGGATCGGGGTAAGACCACTTTTATTACGGAGTGGGGAGCAATTATGTATCTGGTAATGCCATTTGGACTTTGCAATGCACCGGCCACTTTTCAACGATGTATGATGGAAATATTCAGTGAATTTCTTCATCGATTCCTCGCCATATTCATGGATGACTTCACTGTATATTCAACAGAGGAAAAGCATTTATTATTTTTGGAGATGGTTTTTAAGCGCTGTTGAGAAAAGCGGATTTGTTTGAATCCATTCAAATTTGTTTTCTTAGTCTGGAAGGACAGCTAATGGGACATGTGGTGTCCAGAAATGGAATAGAAATGGCCAATGACAAGATCTAGTGCGTTCAACAGGTCAAGGCGCCTAGAAATGCATCAGAATTAAGTTCTCTCCAGGGATATATTAATTTTTATAGACGATTTGTGCACAAGTTTGCTTTCCAAGCATTAACATTGTATGGAATTTCAAAGAATACCAGCAAGTTCAGTTGGACTACTGAATGTGAAGAAAGTTTTCAGAAATTAAAGAATGACAACATCATTAAACCAGTTCTTCGACAACCAAATTGGGATGTCATTTTTTCATGTACATGTGGATTCTTCGAAACTGGTGATGGGAGCAATACTAGCTCAGCCAAAAAGAAGAACTGATTATCCAGTATACTTTGCCATTCGTAGGTTCAGTCAAGCTAAACAAGGATATACAACTACTGAAAGAGAAGCCTTAGGGATGGTTTTCAATGCTACTAAATTCAGACATTATTTGTTGGGCAAGCTGTTTCATTTCTATATGGATCATCACGCCTTATTATTTCTGATTAGCAAAGTCATTATTCAAGGTAGGTTGATATTGTGAATGATGTTCCTTATGGAATTTGAATTTCGTATTTTCAATAAATCTAGCAAAAACCATTGTGGTGCTGATTTCTTGTCTAAGAGTATAGAGGGCTACTCTAAGGAGTCTTTAAGAGATGAGCCAGTAGATGCAGAACTATTTCAGCTAGAAGTGGCAGAATCAATTGATCTAGAATTGTATGGAGTATATCAGTTCCTGTCTAAGGGTGGGTTCCAAGATGACTGGACTCAGAATCAGAAGAAGGCTCTGGTTATTAAAAGTCTAAAGTTCACTATCATTAGCGGCTCACTCTATAGATTGGGTGGCGATGGGATTCTTCCCAATGTGTGCCTATGGAGGGTAGAATGCAAGTTATTTCAGAGGCACATAATGGGGAATGTGGTGGACATTTTTCTACTAATATTACTTTCAAGAAGATTCTGCAGGCTGGTTTGTGGTGGCAGACTTTAATATCTAATTTCATAAGATTTTGTAAAACATGTGATATATGCCAAAGAATGGGCAGACCCACAACAACAGATATGACGCCTTTAACACCAGTCCAGCCACTGGGTGTTTTCATGAAATGGGGTCTAGATTTTATGGGTCCATTCAAAAATATTACTCCAAGGAAGAATAGATATATATTAATGGCTACCTGTTATGTGACCAAGTGGGTCAAAGCTAAGGCTCTTCCCGAAAACACAACAAAATCCACGGCTAGGTTTCTACTTGAGAATATTGTCTGGATACGGATGTCTTGTGGAGATTGTGTTAGACCAAGGTACACACTTTATAAATGACACTATGGATATTCTCATGGATATTATTTCAGTCAAGCATCCAAAATCAACACCATACTATCCTAGATGCAATGGGCAAGCTGAAAGTAGTAACAAGACTATGAAGACTATCCTCACCAAGATTGTGCAGAAAAAGCTAGAGCAATGGCACTTGAAACTTCAAACATCTCTATGGGCATATAGAACACCTTATAAGGTCACTACGGGGTTAAAACCATTTAGAATGGTGTATGGCACTGAAGTTGTTGTACCTATGGAATTTGTCACACCCAGTCTCAGGATGGTAGTAGAGCATGGCATGGATTTTAATCACGATCTAAAAAAGAGGCTGGAGGAGCTACACAGTTGGATGAGCTGAGAGAGAGGACTATGCTGTAACAAGAAAGGCAAATTAAGATTAGGGAGTATCAGAAAGGCGATCTGGTTCTCCTATATCAATCAAAATTAGGCCCTAAGAAACCGAACTTAAAGATAGCCTGGGTAGGACCATTTGAAGTTGATTGGGTGTTCTCCAATGGCACGGTAAGGTTGAAAGATTTGTCAGGACTGTTGTTTCCAGGGGTATATAATGGAGCTAAAATCAAGCTCTATTATTCAGAAGCTAGGGAAGATTTTCGGGAAAGGGGTACTCATGGTCTGGGAACTGAAGACCAGGAAATTCGAGAATCAGCTATTTTAGGTCTTTTTCATGTACAACCAGTTCTAGATCCAGTTAGAATAGTACCAGTACAACCAAATTATGTCCATACCAGAAACAAAAAAGTATGGAAACCAATATCAGTTCTTATGGAAACAACGGTCAGACGGACTATCACTTGTAATCATTTCAAAGACAAGAGAGAGTCTTGTCCAATGCATGTCTGCCATGTCACTTGTGGTGCACAGAACTCTAGGAACAGTAAGTGGTGGAGCTTTTATGGTGTGAACGTGTATAACAGTAAGGCGAGTAAGTACTTTTCCTCGCAAGTCTCTTGTGCGACGCCTGCCTATTGTCGTTCATTTGCCATCGCCAAGCTCTGAAGTTTCCTCACTACAACTGCAAGCTTCTTCATCTGAGGAGAATGTAGACTGCTGCTTATCCTTGCTAGCCACACTAGGATATGGGTTTGACGAATCAATTAAGTCCTCTTCTTCTTCATATACTAATTCATCGTCTTCATGGTGTATGGGTAGGAAGAAAATGTCGAAGAAGATGTAGGAAACTATAGAAGAAACCCAAGCCCTTATTGTTGTTGCAAAAGTGACTCTTCCGCTTATTCCTCACAGCAAAATACAGAGATATGTGTTTACTGAGCAAGCAAAGGCCTTACTTAGACTGTGGAATTTGTGGTTGTGCAAGCCACAAGGATAGAGTTTGACACAGCTATTACAAGGCAAGTTCTAGATTCCTTCAATGCCGAAAATGGAAGTGCTATGGTCTATGGGAGGAAAGTGTCAATCACTCCATAAAATATTTCTTTTGCATTCCAAATGCCAAATGGGCCAAAGCCATCTATGGCAACCGCAGAGCAAATCAGTACATCCTTGAAAGAAGATTATGTTGCCAAAAAGAAATGAAAAGCCAGTGCACAAGGAGTGCCAGTAGCAAGTCTGGACATTCATGCTGCCTACCGCTTTGTGGCTGAAGCTGTGAGTCTTAAAAATAATCCGACTTATCTGTCAGAGAAGATATTGTCTATGCTCCTAGCAGAAAGATTGGACTCTACAGTTTCTATCAATCTCTGTCATATATTGTCACATAATGTGCTTCAGCAAACTGCTAAGTTGAAGTCTTAGAATGTCTTCAAAGCTTGGTATGTTGACAGTTTCTTTATTGGGCATCTACTCCAGACTCCCATGCCCACGTAAGAATGGCTTGGAGCCAGAAGCCAATTCCAGTTCCCAGCAATGTGGAATTTCGTCAAATGAAGAACCCCCAAAAAATCAGTTAGCTCTCACTGGACAAAAGAGAAAGTCCATACAAGCGGAGGCTGGCGGTTCTAAAAGACCAAGGATGACATTGACTAAAAGCACTCCTCTTCTTAAGGAGTTAGAAAGTCAAATCGAAACAGTGTCTACTGAAAAGACTCTAGCTAGCCAGAATGATGGAGTCAGCCAGTCAACAGGGCAGATCTCAGCAACCACCAGTACACGACAAGACCAGTCAGATAGGGCATGTGCTGAGCAGCCAATAGATTAGACTGATAAGGAAAAAGGACCAGCACCTTCAAGTTCACTTGGAAAGGTTTCCATCCCTTATAGTGAAGCAGCCTTGCATTTAACTAAGAAAGATATGTTACAGTAGCTGCAAACTCATCCTCTCAAAGGACGTCTACTTCTGCATAAATCTAATTATTCTACATTACCATATATGGCTACTATCACGATTTATGAGCTAACTAGCCATAGTGAAGGATGGCTATTCTGTACTCATTCAGTCATCTTGGAACACTATTGTGAATGCCATATGACAAATGCTGGATGCTTTAGTGTCAGATGATGAATTAACCAAGGTAAAAACTGAAGTGAAGGAGGCTGAGCAACAAATGGAAAAGATGGAGCAGGAAAGGGTAGCCTAGACCCTGCACCATTGTATCATTGAAACTCAGCAGCTAGGACCATTCAGCAATTAGAAAATAAGTTATCCAAGGTGGAGTCTGAGATATGGACCTTGAGGGAAGAAAAGGTAGAAGCTGAAAGGGCTGTGGACAGATTCGAAACTCTGTTGAGAATGAAGCGAGTTGATTTCAACTCATTGTTGACTACCCATACTTCTCTGAAAGACACATTAATCGAAAGATACGTCTATAATAATTTTGTTGAGATATTAAATCCAGAAGGGAATGTTGTTTTCAATATGGATAATTTGAGGACTCTCATGGGGAGAGAATGCAGAGTGACTTGCAAAACAAACTCTCTAAATAGAACAATGCTCTGTCAAATCAAGCTACCCTTGATTATATTGAAAAACAAAACAACCTTGAGGAAGATGATGATAAGGCAGAAGCTGAAGAAGAAGAGAAGGAGGAGGAATCAAAAGAAAGACATGATGATGACTCTTCTCCATCTCCACCTTCAGGACCTATTACTGGTGGAGCCGGGGCAACGGGAGGGAATCACTCCAAGATACCAATCATACCAGCATGAAGGTCAGCAGTTCGGTGACGAGCAGGTGGAAGATCAACAAGTCAGCAACGCACAAAATTCACCAGTACACTAGTCAGAGCACAGTATAGATGATAAAGGGAAAGGAAAAGCTGTGACTGGGATTCTAACAGGTGATGAGCAACATTCATTACAGCTCATCACACTGAACAAGAGATTAAAACATCAGTAGGATCCTATAACCAGGATGTATGTGGAGGATGACGATCTTGTCACTGATCTGAAGCGATTTTAGCGACTATATGTGGATGCTAGGGAAATGGTTCAACATTGGAAATCAGCTGCTTTCCATGATCAGGAGGTGTGCCAATTGCTAGAGCATCCTAGTACAATACAATTTCTAGAGAGAGTGCTTGAATTGATACTATTGATGAGAAAGTAGCTAACCGACATTGGTAGTGGAATTCTACTGCAGATTGTCATTCCCTAGCCGTTGAATTAGGGCTCCTGCTGGGGAATAAGCCAACATATAAATGTATGAAAGATGTTAGACAATTAAAAGAGGTCTTGGTGCAAAGGCAGATTGCTAGGGGAGTTCTGGATCAGAGGGTGCGAGCTATTCTTGAGGATCAAACTACCACCGGCATTGGACCTTGAACTCAAATGACAGTAGGAGAATAGAAAGATACTCTCCGGAGATTATTTCAGATGGTTAAAGTTACCAAAAATATGATGCAGTAGGAGAACCAGGCTGTCCTTAATTTTCTAGAGTTTGTATCTAATTCGCTAGTTCTCCTGTATGCTTTACCAGCAGGAGAAGCGGAGCTGCCGAGGTTTTTCCCAGCATTATATCCTCAACATATAGAACCAGTGGATCGGCTCACATACTATAAGATTACTGATGATCTTCAGGATTGGTATGAGAGATCAACTATGGAATGGAAAACCTAGAAAATGCTATTCAATGATGCTCTTCAATTAAATGATTTCAAGGAATTAAGAGATGAGGTGATGAGGATCAAGCTGTGTATGGGACAATGGAAAATCTAGATTAGAGGTCTCACAAAGATCACAAACCAGCTGCTGCAACTTACTATTGAGTCCTCTAAAATTCATGAAAAGGACATTATGGCTAAACCAGGCCTAGGACCACAGTATTGAGAGATGACTGAGATTCTCTTTGAACCTAGGATAAAAAAAAATAGACTCTTCCAGATGGATGGATCCATACAGCTTTGCATTGTCACAAATAAGCCAAAGGCAGATGCACGCTCTATGATCTTGACGGAGTCATCTAACCAAAGGCAGACGCATACTCTATGATCTTGACACCAAAACTTATCATCCCCTCACGCCTTATGAAGTCAAAATGACCACAGAGAGGTGCGATCAGCTTAAGCAGGAGGCCATTTATAAACTCATTCAGAAGGACAATGCTGGCACTGGGACTTATGAGACACCATCACGACCAAAGGGCAAAAGGAAATGGGTTTAGTGGAAGGATACTAGGTAGTTCCATCTCAGAATTCGATGGAGGAATTTTCCAGCTGTTCTCAAAATCAGACAGTGGATTTTTCCAAGAATTTTCAAAATCAGACGGTGGATTTTTCCAGTCAGCTGTTCGTATCTCTTTGGATGGACACCCTTGGAATTACAATTATAGGTGTGTCAAGCACTCAACAAGAATGAAATATGGCATACAGCTAGCAATACCACAATAGCTAGCAATGTCAGAAGGCTACATTCATGAGGAACATTGGCCAACTCAGCAAGCAGGCAAAGAGCTTCCTCAAAACTTTAGAAGGATCAGACGATGCATTTTTTCAAAAAAGTTGGATTCTTACCAAAATTCAAGAAAGGAGAGAAGGATGTAGATGGTGGAGGCAGTCTCACTACTAGGTGGGAACCGGCTCTTGAAAGCCGAGTAGCGGACCAGTCAGTAATTACCATGGTGGTTACCATAGTAACTTCAAGGGGCTATAAATAGGACCCATTACATTGTAATCGGGTTTGATGTACTATTGGGCTGTTTATCTTTTTTGACTTCCTACTCTGAGTTGTGTGGTTGTAGTCCTGAAGCTGTTCTCAAGCTACATTATCCTCACTTGTAATCCTACTCTGTAATTCCTAATACACTAGTCAAGTGTACTTCAGTCATATATACTTTGTATTCATTCTTCCTGAACTCTGAATCTGAATCTGAGCACTAATTCCAGTCATTCAGTCTATCTCTCTCCTTAGCAGATGTATTTTAGTTCATGTAACTATTCCAGTTCAGTTTCTATGTTCTCTTCCAGTCCTACTAATTGAAGTAATGAATCACTAGTAGTTGTAAATTCTCACACTGGAATCAGCTATCTAAAGAGATCATCTCCAATTCCAATCTTCGCTTCTTTCTTTGTGCCCTTCAGAGTGGTCAAGACGTATTGGGCGTGGTCCACCGGTTACCTAGTTGTTGACTTGAGAACTTGTGTGAAAGTGGTGGCAACTGCGTGATTTGACGTGGTGTACCTTGGTGGCCTTTTAGCCAAGAAGTGGAAGTGCTGATGGTATAACGAAGCTGGATCTTCCACTTGTTTGTGAATTAAATCTGCAAAGGTGGCCACAACGGTTTCCTTGGTGAAGGTACCTACCGTTTTCTTGTCCCTTGCCCTCATGGTCATTCCTTATGTGGACAATCTGAGTGATTCTACCACTATATCTTTGGTTATTACCACTTCAACCTTATTTCCCTGCATGTCAAAAATTTATGCGGTTCCATCTTCTTTACTTGTGGATAAAATCTCATAAGCTTTCTGAAAATCCACTCCGCAAGGCTCTTGTTCGTAGAAATCTCTGAGTGCTAGCCTACGGTTGGCTTCTTTGGTCTCAGGCTTCGCGGCAACATTATATACCTCCTTCAGTAGGAGTTGCAACTCAACCTGATGTCCCTCCTCACTTGAATCTGCTGGTGAAGACTGTGGTATGATGCTCTTCTAGCTGCTCTTTGGAGAGATAATCTGCCTTGGCTGCTTTGACTGAATCTGGATCCAATTGATATGTGGGTAGTTCTTGTAACCTTTCCTTCTGGTTCATCTTTTTCTTGGACCTCTCTACTGCTTGCATGGCTCCTGTTCAGTGAATAGATTATCAAAGTTAGTAGATTTGTCGGAATTTTCTCTGAAATGTCCTTTAGTCTGCAATGCTGACAATTTTGGTCCAATTCGCTTCAAATCAATTTCTGAACAAGCATCGATGCATAAAGACATGCAAGGAACAAAACTGTAAAGTCAAAACAAATTTTTCAACCTAAGTAAATAATCGTGATTATTTACAGCAGCTGAGTATTTTTTTTCAACTTTTTGCAAATTTGGCTTCATAGCCTTCAAGTATATAGCAAATACATACTCTAAGTGAAATATGGGCTCATACGGATGCAAAGAGTGAAAATGGTACTAGATTTTGGCTTTAGGTCTCTCAAACAATAGATATAACGGAAGTTTGAGATTTTAAGCTCCAAATTGGTTCAAATTTGGCTATGGGCTTAACACATCATGTACTTTGGATGTATGATGGCAAATATCAAAACTCCCCCAATTTGGCTAGAAAGTAAATAATCATTATTATTAACTTTTCTACCAAAATCAACATCTTTGGTACAACTTGGCTCTAGGCATTGTATAGACCCTTTGTATGAGATATGAGGTGATTTGGATCAAGAAATGTTGTCCATAACCCAAAAATTGGCTTGCAAAGACTTCTTTGCATTTTCTGGAAATTTTCAAAGTTAAAGGTGCTTATTTTGGCTCATACTTGATTTTTGGCATGTAATAGGTGTGTACACATGACAAGTGAGGTGATGTGACAATTTCCAAGCAAAAGAAATGTTGTCCATAACCCAAAAATTGGCTTGCAAATACTTCTTTGCATTTTCTGGCAATTTTCAAAGTTAAAGGTGCTTATTTTGGCTCATACTTGATTTTTGGCATGTAATAGGTGTGTACACATGACAGGTGAGGTGATGTGACAATTTCCAAGCAAAATAGTGCCAAAAGTAAAGAATTGTGATTATTTACAAGAGTGATAATTTTTGACCTAAACACATTCTATACACCTAAAACAAGTCCAAAATTGAATTCGCTCAAGTTTGGTCATGCGAGCATCACTTTGTGCTTTGTGGGCTCTGAAATCACCGTTTTTTGTGACTACACTGCCTGTTGAGTTGGTCAGTCAACTTTGAGGTTTTGGACTGGTCTGCAACATAGTCGTGAAGCAACTCATCCAATTCTGGCTCATTTGGAGTCAGTTTGACTCCGTATGTTGAATTTGACGCTTTGTAGCCTTCGAGCCATTTTCTGTTTTTCTAGGGCTTTGCTTGATTGATATTACTAAACCAATCATATACATTGTATATGAATCTTGTATACAAGCTATCTGTGGAGTCAGATCAAAATTTTGGCATTTGTAAAAAACCTAGCTTTTTCTATTGGGGATCCCTTTGACCCCTGTTGAGTGGTCAACTGATGGTATAGAAAGGTTCTATTATGTTAGGTCATGCTGCAATTCAAATCCCATCGGATTTGGTTGAGCTGACAGGCCGCTATGGTCAATGTTTGGTCGTAGGTCTTCGTGCACTACTCGGTTTCTAGGGTTTTTTCTAGGGGTTTAGACTAGCTATCAGCCGTAAAAAATGGATCATTGACGAGTAAAGACTTTTCCTTGTGTCTCGTGTGAGGCGGCGCTGAAAAATGGGCAACTGTGGACTCCGCAAAAGACGCGTGAAAGAGGTCAAAAGCTCTTTCTGCAAAGGCCGCAAGTGGAGATGAGGTGGTTTTAGCCTACCTTGGATACCTATACCCGGACTTCCCAAACCAATTTTCCCTAGATCCCCCCGTTAGTCCTACTAGGCCATGAAATCTATGTTAGACTAAAAAATTTCCCTGATTGGATTCCTGTAGCTCATTCTGCAAGAATTTTGCAAAAGTAGGCTTGGCCCCCTAATTTAGACTTCCCGCTTCCATCTTCTGATTTCATCAAAAAAATTGTGTTTGTCCACCTTGTCTTTCTGATCATCATCGTGTCCACCGTTTTTCCATTTGAGCTTCCTTACTATTTATTATTAAGTTTTGACCTGTTTATTTGAAAAAATCAAACAAAATATCAAAATTCTCTAAAAAAGTAAAGTGAAAATCCAATACTTAAGAAAATCCATTGAAAAACACAACTTTATTGTTTTTTGTTGGATTTTTCTATTTTTAATTCTCATTATCAATAAAAATGATTAAAAATTATCCAAAAAGGACTATTTTTTGATGATTTTTTGATAGTATATACACTATCTACACTCATCGGGAAGATATTATCAGTAAATTTTTCCTTGATGATGAATTATAAGGGCACTAGTAGGTAATTTTGCAAAAAATCACACATTAACATCGAACTTTTTCCTCCCTCTTCAAACATTGCCCTTAATTACTTAGTACTTAGTGCCCTTCCACCCCTCCTAATGGCGTACTGCGGGACGACTGTGTGCATGGGTTGAACAATCATGTCTATACACAGCCGTGGTTGGCTCTACCATGCTTTGAAGATCAATGCAATTCAAACCACTATGCTGTGCAAGAGTTGGGTCTTGAGTAATTAGCTCAAGGGTTTTTGATGTCGAGGTTTACTGCTGCTGATGTTTCCAAAGAGAAAATCTTGTAGCTTGTGTGCTCTCTCTTTGATTGTACTATCAATGCTTCAGCACACTAATTGCTTGAGCTGTTGTAGCACTTTTGACTCTTCTCAATCTTTTTTTCACCATTGGTAGGTTAGTCTGCTTGGTGCTATTTGATCTGGTGGTGTCTTTTAAGATTTAACTCGCCATTGCTTGATTGGTTTTACGATTTGTGGAGAATATAACTGCTCCTTTTTCTTCCAAACCAATTTCATTTTAGGTTCCTTGCTCGGAGATACTCGTCTCTTTGTTTTTACACTTGGAGCCTTCTTTTCTTTTGTCGGTGAAGTCTTCGGCACCCAGATTTGAATTGTCTTATCCTCAAGTTGTGCTTTTGGTACCGAAATTTTCCCGACTCCTTGCATGCTACTTGTAGCAATTTCTTGTCGAGGATGGATAAGATTGACTACTTCGTGGTTTGGTCTGCTGATTGCTTCCTTTCCACTCCTCCTTGCTTGGTGCAATTGGAACAATGAGTTGCCCGCCTTTAGGTGATAGATTTAGCTGATTTGTATCCCAATCTGGTACTGCTTTGTATGTCCACATCCAGGGAATTCCAGGAATCATCATCTCATTCATGTGTTCATCTGGTAAGCATACAAACTGATGAGCAAATGAACATCCATGTACTATCATATTCAAGTTGACTACTCCCAATGTTGAGGTTGGGTTCTTGTTGCATCCTTTGATTGTCGTTGTTCCCGCTGTCAATTCTTGACTTGTTGCCTTCTTGTATGTGGAATAACTGACTGCATTTACTCTAGCTCCTGTGTCAACCAAAACATTGGTGCTATGATTGTTGAGTTGTACTTTGATGCGTAGATCCATTCCATCTAACTAGTCATCATCCGTTGAAACTGCATCTTTAGGTAATTCCCATTGTCGATCATCTATTTCCAGAGTATTGATGGGAATCGGTATCTGTTGATTCTTGAGAGAGGCTTTCCGTTTGAGTACCCGAAGCCGAGCTTCCTCTTGGGCTTCATCAATAACTTGATGTCTTTTAATCTTTCTTTGCTTGGCTGCATACATTATTTCTAGCAAAACATTGGTTAGCGGCAGATTGTATTTCTTTAAACAACATCCACTAATCCAATTAGCCATTGGTTCACCATCTAAGATGGGTAATTTTACGGCTCCACTTGGAGATACATATTCAATGATAAACGGTCGGTTTCCCTTTTTCTTAAACTTGGAAATGTGTTACTTAAGGGAATAGAATAAAACTAAGTCCCCTTTCTTGAAGATTTTTGTGATTAAGTGGTAATTAAAAAAATGTTTTTATTTTCGCTTTTGTGCATAGATGTGAGCTACAATAGCTAGCCTTTACTCCTCTAGCTTTTCCAAATCTTCAAGTCTTTCTAAAATTCATGTCCAATCCAGTCAAGATTCCATGCTACCCTTAATGTCAGCAATAGAAATTCTATTGCTAGTATGGCATCAAGACCATAAACAAGGTTAACGGGTGTAGCATTTAAAGTTGTTTTGAATGAAACTCGATAAGCCCATAGAGCAGCATGGAGATTCATTGCCCAATCTCTCCTTCCTGAACTAACCACTTTAGTCAGTAGTGAGCTAATAATTTTTTTCGTATGCTCAGCTTGTTCGTTTGCTTGTGGGTGATAGGGAGCTGATTTGTTATGGATGACCATAAACTCATAAAGCAAATACTCAATTACCTCATTGAGGAAATGGGCTCCCCAGTCACTGACAATTTATATTGGTAGTCCATATCTCGTGAATATGTACTCATATAAGAATGCAACAGTGGTTCTGGCATCATTCTTTTGAGTTGCTTTAGCCTCGGACCACTTGGTCAAATAGTCCGTTGCTACAATGATATATTGAGCTTGGGTTCTATAATCAGGTGGTTGTATTGGCCCAACAAAATCAATACCCCATTTTGTGAAAGCTTTAGCCCCCATCATTGGTCTTAAGGGCATGCTATCTATGTTTGTTGGCATTGTTTCTCGTTGACAAGCATCACACCTTCGAACATATTCTTTAGTATCTGCAAAAAGTGTTGGCCACCATATGCGTGCCACCATATTATTTAGTATCTGCAAAAAGTGTTGGCCACCATATGCGTGCCACCATATTCTTTAGTATCTGCAAAAAGTGTTGGCCACCATATGCGATGGTCTCACTAGAAAAGGGACCTCCAGCTATTCCAGCATGTGCTTTTTCTATAATAGAAATATACTCATCTTCATTTGCACAAAGACTCAAATATTGATCTTTACCTCTTCGATACAATTGGTTCCCAATAAGAGCATAGTCTCTTGCTTCATTTTTTCAATTGCTCTTTGACGGTGTTTACTCATATCCTCAGGAAATGTTCGTCTTGATAAGTAAGTAAGTAGATAGTTACTCCACTTAGGAACAGGTGACCTTTGAAACAGTGTTACATGAGGTATGGGTGTTTGTTTTTGGCATTGAGGGCATTCCTTTAAAAAAGATCGAACATCACTCCTCATAGTCGGCCAAAATACTCCAAGTCTCAAGACTTGTTGCATAGTTTGGTCTTCCGCAAAGTGAAGTCCTACTCTCGTGACATGTGCTTGGCTTAGGTACTGTTCTTTTTCTTCAGGACTAATGCATAAGAGCAATATCCCGTCTCGATTTCTTTTGTATAGTCTACCAGCCTAGTAGTTGATACAGAGTCAATTGCTCAATCAATCTGATCATAATAGGAAGTGGTATTTGTGCACCCACTTGAGCTATGGTCATCAATGACACAATGTTTTCCGACCATTGAGGTATCATTTCCACGGAGAACAAGTAGGAATCTAGTAGATCATCATCTATCCCTTTAGGTGATTCTCCTGAAACAATTATTGACAAATGATCTACTCGTTGATGTGTAGTTCCCTTTTTTACAACCATAGTGAAATCAAATTCCAAAAGAATGATGAACCATCTCACTATTCTTCCTGTGCTACATGGCTTGTTGACCAAATACAACAAAGCTTGGTGGTCTACAAATAACACAAACTTATTGGCTAATAGGTAATGTCTATACTTTTTAACGGTAGAGATTATTCCTAATCCTTTCCTTTCGGAGGTGGTGTAATTATTTTCTGCCATGTTCAACTGTCGGCTAGCATAAGAAATAGGAAAGTCAATTTTTCCGTCTCTTGGTTGAGCTAGTATACAACCGATAGCAAAATTGGAAGCATCTACATGTAAGTGGAATATCTTATTCTAATCTGGTGCTTTCAATATTGGAGCAGAGGTGAGAGCTTGCTTAAGCTTCATGAAGGATTCTTCACATGCCTCGGTCCACTCAAAGTGTGTAATCAAGCTATACATTTGGGTTTTACAATTATAGCGTACATGTAGATGAGCCGTTGGTAATATCCACAATGCCCCATAAAGGCTTGTACCCCCTTCACTGTTGTTGGTCTAGGAAAATCAGCAATGACATGAATTTTCTCAATATCAGTAGCTATGCCATTTTTAGACACTATATGTCCAAGAAGTTTTTCTTGTCTACCCATGAATGTGCACTTCTCAAGATTTAAGAAAATCCTATAAAGTCTGCAGTTTTCAAATACCTTTTTGAGGTATTTGAAGAATTTCCTAAGATATTCTTTGAAAGAATGGCTCATCAACCGTTGAAATGTGGGTGGAGCATTAGTTAACCCAAGCGGCATAACCCGATAGGCAAATATACCCCATTCTATTGCAAAGTAGTTTTATGTTGATCTTTTGGGTCAACCAAAAGTTGATTGTATCCCAAAAATCCGTCTAAGAAGCTGTAAGATTCTTTTCATGCAACTCATGCTCAGTGATTGGATGAGGAAAATTGTCTCTAATGGTAGCTGCATTCACCTTTTTTAGATTAACACACACTCGTAGTTTTCCATTGTTCTTGAGTACTATCACCATTGGAGACACCCAATCTGTGTGTTCAATTTCGTAAATGAATTTGGCTTCCTTTAGTTTTTCAATCTCTTCTTTGATCTTCTTGACAAATGTTTCGTTATATGTGTATGGCCTTTGTCTACTTGGTTTCACATCATCTCTCATGGGTATGGTATGTTGACAAATTTTTGGATCAACACCCTTGAGATCCTTGTAAGACCAAGCAAAGATATCTCGGTATTCCTTTAACAAGCTCACCAGGAGCTCTTCTTCTTTTTGTGTTAGGTCATTCACAATGTAAGCAAGTCTAGGCTCTTCTCTCGGTTCAACCAGGTCTATCTTTTTAGCATTTTCAGGCCCTTCGTAAGACTCGCCATGTTTCGGTAGTTCCCTAACATGTTGTTCAACTATGATTTTTTGTTTTGATCTTGGAGGGTATACTTTTTATAATGGGATGGAACACTCATTTACATCCTTACCATCCTCTTTCGTGGTTTCCATTTCGGTCGTATATATCTCCTTTAGAGATTTTTTAAACTCTTTATATTTCTTTTTTCGCTCGAATTGGGTCATGAGTGGTTTCTTATCCTGTGGGTTTGCTTAAGTATCCTTCCTTGTTTTTCTCGATGTTTTAGACATTTTTGAATTTTTGTTTGAAGGATATCTGCCCGTGATTTTATCTTAACACAATCACTTGTATCTATCTGCATCAAGAGTTGTGTTATAGTGGAGACTGATGGTATAGGTCATGTTTTCACGTTTCTGGTGTCTCTTTTTTGTTTATACCATTTTTTTCTTCTCGATTTTTGGTTTGGAAAGTCAAAAAACTTTTCCTCGCCTCCTTTTAAGAGTAGCTTAGCTCTTATATGTTCTTTTTCTGACCCAAAACCTTCTGAGGTAGTTGAGTGTTCATCTAACTCATCAATTGCATCGTAATAGAGGTCTAGAAAGACTTGTTGAGCTTTCATTAAGTCCTTGGGTTCCTCATTTTCTTCTTCAATGTTGAGGATTGAAATCATTTGGATGAGAATTATTTCATAGCCATCCACATTGCAAAATTGACTAGGCATAGACGTATTCACACATACATCCAATGCCTCTAAAATTTGAGTCCACTCAAATGGCTCAAACAAATGCTCTGGAAAGGGTTCAGGTACATAGGCTTCGTGTATGAAGTCCCTTTCTAGGGTACATTCTTCTCGTTTTAAGCTCCTATTTTTTGAAGCTCCACACATCCAAATAGGAGTGTCTTTGTTTAACCAGGATGTAAGCTTAGTTTCAGCCGAAGAGACTGAATCAAGTTCTTGTATGGGTGTTTTCAAGGCATATAGATCCTACTTGCTTCAAGTACAGATAATTGTTTTTCCAATCTTGGATAAGTTGTACCTATTGCATGAAAGGTCTTCCCAATATGATTTCACAATTGAGTTTTTCCCCAAAGTCTACTATGGAAAAAGTGTGTTGATATTCAATTCCATCACCTTTTCAAGTAGCCCTAATGGTCTCTCAATGTGTCCCTCAGCCAATTGCAATTGCATTTGAGTTTTTCTAATGGCTGGTTGTCCCCAAGATTCCCATACTGCTTTCCTGGCTATGGCTATGCCTGCTCCACTATCCAGTATCGCCATGGTTTCAATGTCATTATATTTCACTGGGAGGGTGGTGTTTCCTTCTTCCCCTTTGTAATATTCTCCGACTTTGTTCACGGGAGCAGATCAAATCTCTTTGTTTGTCCATTTCATTTTTCAATTTTCCCAAATTTTTTGATATTAGCCCCGTTATCCCCACCTTCTCTTGGGTTTTTTGCAGATCATTCCATAAGTATGGTCTGAGTTTCAACAATTCTCCCAAGGTAAGAGTGCATTGGATGGGTGTAGACATGAGTAAATGAATGTTGTCTACTTCTAGGGTCTGTTCAGCTCTTTTTACTTGAGTGGTCTTACACACTATGGATTCATCTTTGTTATCCCCCAACTAAGAAGGTAATGTTTTCAAGGTCAATGGTTTCCACATTACTGAAGCTTCAGATCCGCAATCCGCGTACAAGGATTATACGTCCATGTTCACATTAGAAGGTAGGTTATCTAACTAGACTTCCTCTATAGGAGTTGACTTTAGAGTTAAGCTCCCATCATTGATCTCTCTAACTTTTTTCCATAAGTGTCCTGGCCAGTCTTCCTCTAGAAATGGAATTCCCTCTAAGGAATCTTCGATGTCCGGCACTATAAGTTCTCGTTCTCTTGTTTCAAGGTGAGTTCTGCCACCACATCAATTTTTTCTTTCAGTTCTCTTACCACAAGCTCTTCAGGTTTTGCAACACTTTCAAGCTTGGGTTTTTGTTTTTCCAGAATTTCTTGCGTGATTCTTATTAAATTTTAATAAGCTTCCAACTTAGCTGCTTCCATGTCTGGAGAAGGATAATTTTCCAATTTGTTTTCCATGTTTTGGCTTGCTATAAGTCCTGCTTGGTAGGCTTCCAAGGCGGCATTAATAGGCTCAAAATTTTTATCAACCAGAATCGATCCTCCAGATTTCACGTTTGTTTCCTTGATTTCACTTCTAGTTTCTTTCAACTTTTCGTGGAATAGCTTTTTTGCTTTCTCCTTGATTTCAACCCGTTGTTTTTGTTTTCGCATCTCATATCTTTTGCTTCTGCTCCTTTTGATTCTTTGAGAGGAAACTTTTGTATTTTTCGAATCATCAGAGGAGTTGTTTTTCTTTTTCTTGGCCTGGGCTCTAGTGATTTCCTTGATTGGAGCAATTAGTTCACGATGAGCTACTATGTATCACTTGGACTACGTTTATTACTGTTTTACCCTTGTTTAAAGGATTTTTAGGACAATCTTTCAGAAAGTGTCCTCCCTCTTTGAAACATTATATGAAATAGGATTCAACTGGTTTGAAGTTTTTGTCAGGCTCTGGACATTCATTTTTCCATTGATCATCTGCACCACAGTTATGACAGTTTCCTGTTCTTGGCTTAATCATGGGTCTTACCATGGGAGGTCTGCCACCTTGATTAGCTACATAATACATTGGTGCAAGCTCTAGTGGATTGTAAGTCATGGTTTCTTCCATTGGTGGTGGATGTGAATTATATCAATCTCCTTCTACTATTACTGTAGATGGACTAGGCTCCGCATATGGTGTAACAGCCACTAATACTTGTTCATCTATGGCTCCTTCAGAGTGCATGTACTTTACATGCACTACATTATGTCCTGGATACGGAGGTTGTTGACCCAACACAGGTTGAGGTCTTTCCATACCCATCGGTGGTATTTGAGCTTGGGCCATATTAGGCTGATATCTGTACATGGGTTGTCCTTGTGGCCTCATAGGCACGTACTGAACATTCCCATCATACTTTGGTCAGAAGTAGCACTCGTGGGTCTCATGGTTGGTCCATTTGTGGGTCTCATGGTTGGTCCATTTACCCTCAATTGCACACCATTTTTGTGGCCTAATTCGTTTGCCTAGTTGAGGTATCCCTTGTCCTTGTCCCCTCATAGGTGTGTTTTGCCTGTTGATCATCATGTCGTTCATCCTTTTGAGCATATCTTCTATGGCTAAAAGTGGTGTTGCAGCAGCCGTTCCCACTTGTGATGGTTTAGTAGATGTTGTTTTCTCACTTTTGTTATCCTTAGGGACATCTTCTTCGTTAAAAATATCACAATTGTCTCCTAAGTCAATAGCATCTGACACACACTCTTTTAGGATTTTATGCTTTCTACTATAGAGTATATCATGAAGTTATTTGTTTAGCACTCCCTCTAGAAATAATGATACGAGTCATTCGTCTGCATGTATCTCTAGCCCTGGGCATCTGGCAATGTATTGTTTCATTCAAGTGGCACAATCCCTAACAGACTCACCATGTTTCTGTTTAAAGCTGTAGATTTGAGCTACCGTATTATGTTTAATCCCCATTTTGTAACAAGCAGCGACAAATATTTGATCTAATGTGTTCAAGTCCATGATTGACCTAGGTGGAATGTTATGGAACCATGTCATTGATTTTCCTTCTAATGTCATTCCAAACCCCTCGAAATGAGTATGGAAATCAAATATACGTTTTGCTCTTACCACTTGCTTAAAGCTTGCTAAGTGGTCGTATGGATCCCTGATCCACTGTACTTTTTGACCCATTTTTGAAAATCAGTTGGTCTGACGCATCTCTTTGGTTCGACTCCCGCTCTCCTGGCAGTTGGTCCTGTTCTGAGTCCTTCAAACCAGCCTGTTGGAAATAGTGACTCATGTAGCCCTGGACTGGCCTTAGTGTCACCCGGTTTTCTTCATGATGAGGTGGTTTTTGGTTTCTAAACATTACTCTCAGATGATCTCTCACCGTGTTCATCTCTTAAAATTGTTTCTAGTGCTTGTCTCAATATCCAATACCTTAAGGAATACCCTTGATATTTGTTTTGTTCTACCTCCTCATGAGTCATCATAACAAAGTTGTTGTTATAACAATCCCTAAACAGGTAGGTTGGTAGGTCTGCTGACCCCTTATCTTTGATCTTGAAGATATAGATTATCTTCATGGCTGTTAGTTGTCTTGGTTTGGCATGAGAAGTCCACAAAAGATCTTTTATGTTTCTATCTTCCCAACAATAGACTCCGATCCTAGGATTATCCGTACTAAGCCGTTTTAAAGGCTTCAAATATACTTAATCGTATCCCTCAAATTCTAAAGCTGGTGGTCCTTCTTTTGTTGACATATCTGGGATTATGGTGTTTACTTCTAACCCCCATTTGTCTATCACATCAGGGTTTTCGATTTATACATATTGAGTTGTGTTTCAATCAATGTACATTTTTCCTTGCTTGTTTGCCTTAATCTCTTCTTCGAACTCAATCTTTGAGAAATGAATAATTCACAGGTTTACCTGTCCATGCCTCCTCTAGAACTTCCCCATCCCATGCCATTGAGGGTGAAGCTCAAGCGGTAAGCCTGTATGTAGCCACATGCTTTGTGCTCTCTCTATGATTGTTCTGTTCATCCTTTCAGAAATTCCATTTTGTTGATGTGTCCTTGAAATTTTTCTTTGCCTCTAAATTCCATTGCTAGCAGAGAAGCTTTCAAAAGCTAATTGGCTGCAATACTCGCCTCCATTATCGGATCTGAGGCATTTAACTTTGGTACCTGCTTCATTCTCCACAAAGGCTTTTCACCTTTGAAATATGGAAAACACACCGGATTTATTCTTCATCACATAAAGCCATGTTTTCCTAGTTGCATCATCTATGAATGTTACATAGTACAATGAACCACCAATGGATGGTGTACTTGCACGACCTCAAACATTAGAATGAACCAGCTCAAGTTTTTTATTTTTTCTTTCATTTCTTGAATTTTGAAAATTTACCCTCTTTTGTTTACTATAAACACAATCTTCACAGAACTCTATGTCCACTTCTTTGAAACCTGGTAGAAGCTTCTTTGTGTAAAGGATTTACATTACTTTGGCACTCATATGCCCAAGCCGATAGTGCCACACTGCAATGTCAACTTTTTTAGTTGTTGCACAAGCTAAAGATTGCGAGCTAATAGTACAGAAGTAAAAGTGTACCAATCTTTTCTTCTTTGGAAACCACCAAAGATCCCTTTGATATCTTTCACCATTTGTTTTCGAATGCTATGTTGTGATCTTCATCGTCCAATTGTCTTGTAGAGATCAAATTCTTGTGAAGAGAAGGAACATGCCTAACATCTTTAATTTTCCATTCATTCTCGTTAGCAGTTTTGACACAAACTATACCTTTTCCGACAATTTCACAAGCTTCATTATCTCCCAAGTATACATACCCAAAATTACCTTTGGTGTAATCTTGAAAATGTTGCTTGTGTGGTGTTGCATGGAATGAAGCTCCGAAATCTACTATCCAAGAATTAGACACATTGTCTAACGAGAGAATTAGATCATCTTTCTCTACTTTACCTGCCACATTGGCATCCAATGTTGGCTTGTTGTCTTGAGAATTTGACTCCTTCTTCTTGGACTAGAAATCCTTCTTGACATGGTCCTTCTTGCCGCAGTTCCAACATTCAAGAACTAACTTTGTGCGTGACTTGCTCCGGCTTGAGTGATCACGACCCTTTTGGTTTTTGAACCTCTCCTTAGGCCTTCCTCTTGTTTCCACAGATAGTACAACACTTGATGATTCACCTCTGCTTCTCCTTTGCATTTCCTTGCTTAGGAGAACACACACAACATCATCAAACTTAAGAGTATTTGTGCCAAAGATAGAGTTACTTACAACCATCACAAGGTTGTCCCAACTATCCAATAAAGACGATAGTATAAGGAGAGCTCGTACTTCATCATTGAAATTAAGGGGGTGTGGGATGCGTGTCTAACCTCACTATCCTGTCTTATTGCATTGCAATGCAACAAACACGACTACAATGTGACAACCGGGGAGGAAGTAGGAAGCGTGAGAAGGAGAGAGGTGAGCGCTGTTACCTCACGTTGTGTATTTCATTATCCAAAACTTACAAAAATTGGCTTTTATACCTTAGCCAAGGTTTTTGGTGGTCGATACTAATAATCTGGGAGTTCTACCAAAGATGGGTAATGACAGGTTGATACAATCTGGAAGCTTGTAGCCCCGTCTCATCCATTACAAGGTTTATCCAAAAATTAGGAGTTACAATATTCTCAATTTACCAAAATAATAAGTGTTTTTACAATGAGAACTTTGAAAAATGGTATCCGTGGTATTTGTGTTAGCTTGCGTTGGCACAACTTTATGGGCTGAAGTAGTCTTCGGGCTGGCAGCTGGTGGCTGGCGAGGCGGTCTTTAAGCAGTGTTAGAGCCTTTTAATATCTGATTTTTTGTTCCTTATTTGGCACTTGTAAGAACTGCATAGTTACTCTATGTTTCAGCTCCATTGCCGAGTAGCCTACAAAACATGAGATCAGGTTGCTGATCACTGGTGCAAATATCTTCGTTCGCCAAGTGAAGAATCCGTGTAGAACTCTTCCTCAAACAGCAGCATATTATGAGAAGGTAGAAACATGCACCTGGCGTAGAATCCATAGAGGATTTCTTCGGAAGGTTGGCCACTGAGATCATAGCACAACCCTTTGTAACCCTCGAGGAATGACATCCAAGGGGCGCCTGGTTGCTCTGGCTCATTGAACACTTTGATGCAACTGAGAAACATTCAGAAAATTTTGTATAACATAGCACATGACAAATCTGGTTGACTTTTAAAGAATGACATAGAACCCTTTAGGGTTTTCACCATGTATTCCTCAGTCGGCTGTCCCTTTTCTGGAGCAAGCAATCTGGGGTAATTTAGCCAAGTTGGCCGCTTCTTTAGTAGTGCCTCATCATGTGCTATCCAGGTCCTTACTCTTGGTATAGGACAGAAGGTAGGATCCTTTTGCAGGGCCGCAGGTGATCTTGTGAACAGAATCAAGTACCTGGGATTCTTGTTCAGCCAGCTCAACCTCCATTCGGATGTTCTTTATCTGCGCCCTCGACTTGCATGTCGGTGTAAAGCCTTTTTTTTACTTGCAGCAACTCAACTTTAATCAGACGGTAGGTCAGGGATTGTTGGTGACATTGCACATTTATTTGATTGGGAGTGAGTTGTGTGACATTGACGAAATGAAGTACTGCTCCCAATCCATTGCTGCCTTCCACTGCTCATCTACCTTTTGTGTAACTTTTTCTTCAGTGCATCTTCTTCAACCTTTGAGAGCTAGACCATTGGCACTATGTCTACTTCGGTAATGGGGTACTTGAAATTATTCCTCACCACTCAGTTCTACTATTGACTATGTCTTCATCTCAGCAAATGATACTGAGGGGATTTCTATCTGAGGTTGCTCCAAAATTCTTGCCTCTTCTTGTGTTTCTGTCCTTCCCTCTCTCAGTAAATGGTTGACTTGTTTGAGTTCAGCTATCTCCTTCAGCAGCTCATCTTCTCTTTGGAACCGCATCAAGGCTAGGTCTCTCCGTTGAGACTGCTCTAATTTCAGCTCTAGCTCGAGGTCTTTATTTTTCTTTTCTAACACCTTGTAGACCTCGTCTGTTCCCTTGATCAAGGCGACGGCGACTGGATTTTCTTGTATTTGCCTCAAGAATATCACCTGATCATTGATTCTTTGTTCTGTGTACTGTAGGGAAGTATTGGCTACATCTAACTGTACCTGGATCTTTTGAGCTGATAGGGTTGTTAATAGAAGTTCATTTGTAACTTCCATCAGCTGATCATCCTTCGCTTTGCATGCATCTGACAGTTTTGTGAGCAACTCACCGAGTTTCTCCATGTCTTTCTGTTGCTTACCTCTTACGAGCTGATGTTGTTCATCTTCCTCTCTTAACTCCTGCACTTGCCTCTATAGATTGGTGATGACATTGAGTCTATTTTCCAACTCCCCTTGGAGTGCGTCAATCACCATCTCTAACTCTTTGGTCCGTGTGCTACGGCCAAGTGCTGCTGAGCGAAGTCTTTCTATCATCTTTTGCATTTACTTAGCATATTCCTTCACTTGCAAGATGACTTCATCATTTGATTTCCAATATTTGCTTTGTGTTAGTTGTCTTGATGTTTTTGCAGATTCTTTTACCTCTGGCTGTGTCATGGCTACTGGTTGTTGTTGTTGCCCTTGTGGATGCTGATCTTTTTCTGTTGAGGTAGAGGGTGTTTCCTCAGCCTCTTGTTCTCTTGTGCGCTCAAATTTTTCAAAGTCCTGTTCTGGTTCAGGACTAGCTACCTTTTCTATCTCTGGATCTCTCTCTATTTTCTTCTCTTGAGTAGAGACAACTGCTTGTTGTGTTGTTTCCGCTACTTCTTGCTGTTCAGATTCTTGTGTAGATTCAACTAATTTTTTCTGTTCAGATTCTGCTTCTTTTGTTGGCTCAGTTGTTGTTGTTCTAACTGCCGGTGATGGTGGTGGGCTCGGCATTGGGTGATCCTGGTGTTCAGAAACAGGAGAATAGATGCGGGGAGAAACATCACCTTGAGTATATTGTTCTTCTCCTCGTGTAGTGGCTTTCTCTGCTTGCTCTTGATGTTCTTCCGCTTCAATTGCCTTCTTTGCCGCTTCTTGTGCTTCTTTCAGCTTTAGAGCTTCTACTTCTTGGTACATCCGTTCCAGTATTCAGTGGGTTCTTCAGCATGCTTCCTGGTGTGACGCTTGGTTCTTGGTCCCTTAAGCTCACTAGGCACCCACTTTTCCGGGTCCTTTCCTTGTTCTTGGTGGCTCCATTGGTATGAGTGTTTCTCTCTTTCAAACCAGGCTTTCTTTTGAACGGGCTCTTCTTGGTGTGTTGCCACAAATTTTCTCCTCATTTTCCTCCTGTAGTGCTCTTTTTTCTTCAGTATCTGATCTCTCACTGCTAAGCCGTTCCAGCGAGCTTTCAGTAGAATCTTCATCTGACTTGAATGATCTTTTGTCAGATCTTGTATCTCGAGGAGATGGTTGAGTTGACACTATCCAAGTGTTTTGGTCTGGGGCAGGTGGTAGGTTGTCGGCCATGCCGATGGCATGGTATGCAATGCTTGTTAACACCTCTGGTGCACCCAGGTATGTGATCTTTCCTTCTTCTTTATTCCTTTCAAAGTGTTCAAAACATATTGTGCATGGTCAACCAGTTGCCTGGTTGTTGACTGGTTGGCGGATCTTGTAGCTCAAGGAGATGGTTGAGCTGACACTATCCAAGTGTTTTGGTCTGGCGTAGGTGGTAGGTTGTCGACCATGCCGATGGCATGGTATGCAATCCTTGTCAACACCTCTGGTGCACCCAGGTATGTGAAGGTATGTGATCTTTCCTTCTTTCTTTATTCCTTTCAAAGTGGTCAAAACATATTGTGCATGGTCAACCGGTTACCTGGTTGTTGACTTGAGGACTTGCATGAAGGTGGTGGCAACCGCATGGTTTGGCTTTGTATACCTTCGCGGCCTCTTAGCAAGGAAATGGAAGTGTTGGTGGTATAACCTTGCTAGCTCTTCAACCTGTTTGTGAATAAAGTCTGCAAAGGTAGCCACAAGGATTTCTTTTATTAAAGTTCCGGCCATCTTCCTATCCCTTGCCCTCTTTGTCATTCCTTATGTGGGCAATCTAAGTACTTCTGCCACTATTTCCTTGGCGATCAACACTTCAACTTTATTCCCTTGTGGATCAAAAATTTGTGCAATTCCAACTTCCTTCATCATGGACAAAAGCTCGTAAGCTTTTTGGAAGTCCACTCCGCATGGCTCTTGTTCATTAAAATCTCCGAGTCTTAGCCGTCGATTGGCTTCTTTGGTTTCGGGCTTTGCAGTGACATCATACACTTCTTTTGGTAGGATTTTCAACTCTACCTGATGTCCCTCCTCGCTCTTGAATCTGTCGGTGAACACTGTGGTGTTGTGCTCCTCAAGTTGTTCCTTTGAGAGATAGGTTGCCTTGGCGGTTTTGACCGAATCGAGGTCTAGTTGGTATGCTGGTAGTTCTTGAAACTTTTCTTTCTGGTTGAGCTTCTTCTTGGCCCTCTCTACTGCTTGCATGGCTCCTGTTCAATGAATAGAATGTCAAAGTTAGCAGATTTGATGGATTTTTCTCTGAAATGTCCTTAAGTCTGAAATGCTGACAATTTTGGTCGAATTTGCTTCAAGTCAATTTTTGAACAATCAAAGATGCATAAAAACATGCAAGGAACAAAATTATAAAGTTCAAACAATAGTTTGCAACCAAAGTAAATAATCGTGATTATTTACAATTAAGTAATTTCTCTAACTTTTTGCAAAACTTGGAATCACAGGCTTGAAGTATATACCAAATACATGCTCTGAGTGAAATATGGGCTCATTTGGTTGCATAGGGTAAAAATGGTACCAAATTTTGGCTTTAGGTCTTTGAACACATCATGGACAAAATATCAAAATTCCCCCATTTTGGCTAAAAAATAAATAATCGCGACTATTAACTTTTCTACCAAAATCAGAATTTTTTGGTACAAATTGGTTCTAAGCATTATATAGGCCTTTTGTATGTGATATGGATCATGAATTGTGGTCCATAACTCAAAATTTGACTTGCAAAGACTTCTTTGTGTTTTTTGACAATTTTCCAAATTATAAGTGCTCATTTTGTCTAATACTTGATTTTTAGCATGTAATAGGTGTGTACACATGATAGGTGAGGTGATGATACAATTTCCAAGAAAAAATAGTGCAAAAGTAAATAATCGTGATTATTTACAACAGTCACAATTTTCTTGCAAAACCTAAAATTTTTGACCTAAACACATTCTATACATCTAAAACAAGTCCTAAATTGAATTTGGTCAAATTTGGTCATATCGGCATCACTTGTGTGCTTTGTCAACTCTCAAATCACCAATTTTTGTGACTATACTGCCTCTTGAGTTGGTTTGTCACTTGTGAGGCTTTGGACTTGTCCGCAACATAGTCGTGAAGCAACTCATCCAATTCCGGCTCATCTAGAGTCAGTTTGACCTCGTATGTCAAATTTGATGCTTTGTAGCCTTCAAACCGTTTTCTACTTTTCGAGGACTTTGCTTGATTGATTTCACGAAACCAATCATATACATTGTATATAAACCTCATAGGCAAGCTGTCTATGGAGTCAGAACAAAATTCTGGCATCTGCCAAAAACCTAGATTTTCTACTGAGGACCCTCTCGAGCCTTGCAAAATGGTCAATTGATGATATAGAAAGGTTCTATTATACTAGGGCATGCTACAGTTCAAATCCCATCTGATTTTGTCGAGCTGACAATCCGCTATGATCAGTTTTTGGTCGTAGGTCTTCGTGCAGTGCTCGGATTCTAGGGTTTTTTTTAGGGGTTTAGACTAGCTACCGGCCGTATAAAATGGATCATTGATGAGTAAAGAACTTACCCCTCATGTCTTGTGTGAGACGGCTTTGAAAACGGGCAATTGTAGACTCTGGAAAGTATGCACGAAAGAGGTCGAAAAGCTCTCCCTGCAAAGGTGACAAGTGGAAATGAAGTTGTTTTAGCCTACCTAGGATATCTATACCCGGACTTCCGGAACCATTTTTTCCCAAATTCCTCCATTAGTCTACTAGGCCATGAAATCTATGTTAGGCTCAAAAATTTCCCCGATCGAATTCCTGTAGCTTATTTTGCAACAACTTTGCAAAAGTTGTTAAGTATGGAGCTTGATTTACCCTTGTAATTTTCTGTGGTAAAAGCGCACATTTGTAAGGCCCCCACTATGAGGAGAAGCCATCATGCGTGAAGGAAAATCACGTCGCCAAAAACCAAAATTTTCACGGCAAAAAATCAGGGGCAACTTTAGGGGCCTCGGGGGCGGAAGCCCCCGAGACTTTTTTTTTTCCCTCGCTGGAATATTCCTTTTCGCCGAAAAATATTATCGCCGGACGGCGGCCGGAAAGTGGTCGGAAAACAACCGTCGGTTGGCCGATGGCCGGTAGTCAATGACCGGTGGCCAGTGGTCGGAAGTCAATGGACGGTGGCCGGTGGCCGAATTCAAAAGTGGACTTGTCTTCTCAAGGGCGGCCACACATGGGCGGATTGGAGGGTCCGATTTGGACTTATCTACACAAGGGCAGCTACACATGGCTGCCTCTCATGAGAGAGGGCAGCCCTTTTGGCCTATAAAAGGAGGCCATTTCTACACACATTTCATAGTGTGAAGTTGATGCAACAAGGTGAGTGTGAGGTGGTGAGAGTGAAGCAAGGTGGGAGCTCCATTAAGGGTATAATCCCTTTGTAAACTACTTCTTATTTTGAAGTACTAAAGCCATTGAGTGGCTGCTTTTCTGTGGACGTAGCCCACATTGGGTGAACCACGTATATCGTGTGTACTCTCTCTCTCTCTCTCTCTACTCTATAATCTCGTGTATGTAAATCTGTATCTCTCCATTAAGTAATCTACTCAATTATCTATTTAGCTACGTCTTATTTCCTAACAACTGGTATCAGAGCAAGGTTTGCTCATAGATTAATTATCTGAAGGAAAGGATTCCTTGAATTGAGTGGGAGTTATGGCGGAGGAAGGGAAGCTCAAGATTGAGAAGTTCAACCGCAAAAACTACCAACATTGGAAGATGCAGATTGAAGACTATCTCTACCAGAAGGACCTCTATTTGCCACTAGGCGGTCTTGCGAAGAAGCCCGCAACAATGGCAGATGAAGCATGGATTGTCCTTGATTGAAAGGCACTGGGAACAATCCGGTTAAGCTTGGCGTCAACGGTGGACTTCAATGTTTCGGAGATGAAGACCACGGAGGACTTGATGAAGTCACTTGACGACTTCTACGAGAAACCATCGGCATCCAATAAGGTATTTCTTATGAAGCGCTTGTTCAATCTAAAGATGGCAGAGAATGGTTCAGTTGCAGAACACCTAAATGAATTTAACACAAACATAAGTCAACTTCGATCGGTGAAAATCAATTTCGATGACGAAGTGTGAGCTCTCCTTATACTATCATCTCTACCGGATAGTTGGGACAGCCTTGTGATGGTTGTAAGTAATTCTATTTTTGGTACAAATACTCTTAAGTTTGATAATGTTGTGGGTGTTCTCCTAAGCGAGGAAATACGAAGGAGAAGCACAGGAGAATCATCAAGTGTTGCACTATTAGTGGAAACAAGAGGAAGGCCTAAGGAGAGGTTCAAAAACCAAAAGGGTCGTGATCGGGCAAGGCGGAGCGAGTCACGCACAAAGTCAGTTCTTGAATGTTGGAACTGCGGCAAGAAGGTCCACGTCAAGAAGGATTCTTGGTCCAAGAAGAAGAAGGAGACAGAGTCTCAAGACAACAAGACAACATCGGAGGCCAATGTGGCAGGTAAAGTAGAACAAGATGCTCTAATTCTCTCAGTAGACAATGTGTCTAATTCCTGGATAGTAGATTCTGGGGCTTAATTCCGTGCGACACCACACAAGCAACATTTCCAAGACAACACCAAAGGTAATTTTGGGTATGTATACTTGGGAGATGATGAAGCTTGTGAGATTGTCGGCAAAGGTACAGTTTCTGTCAAAACTGCTAACGGAAATGAGTGGAAGCTTAAAGATGTTAGGCATGTTCCTTCTCTTCGTAAAAAATTAATCTCTACAGGACAATTGGACGATGAAGGTCACAACATTGCATTTGGAAACAAACGGTGGAAGATCTCAAAGGGATCTTTGGTGGTTGCCAAGGGAGAAAAGGTCGGTACACTTTACTTGTGTACTGTTAGCACGGAACCTTCAGCTTGTGCAGCAACTACAAAAGTTGACAGTGCAGTGTGGCACTACCGGCTTGGGCATATGAGTGCCAAAGGAATGCAAATCCTTCAAACAAAGAAGCTTCTACCAGGTTTGAAAGAAGTGGACTTAGAGTTCTGTGAAGATTGTGTTTATGGTAAACAAAAGAGGGTAAAATTTCAAAAATCAAGAAATGAAAGAAAAAATAAAAAACTTGAGTTGGTTCATTCTGATGTTTGGGGTCCTGCAAGTACACCATCACTTGGTGGCTCATTATACTATGTAACATTCATAGACGATGTGACTAGAAAAACATGGGTTATGTCATGAAGAATAAATCCGATGTATTTTCCATATTTCAAAGGTGGAAAGCCTTTGTGGAGAATGAAACATGTACCAAGGTTAAATGCCTCAGATCCGACAATGGAGGTGAATATTGCAACCAAGCTTTTGAAAGCTTTTGTGCTAGCAATGGAATTTGGAGGCAAAGGACAACCCCAAGGACACCTCAGCAAAATGGTATTTTGGAAAGGATGAACAGGACAATCATGGAGCGAGCACGAAGCATGCGGCTACATGCAGGCCTACCGCTTGAGCTTTGGGCGGAAGCTGTAAGTACGTCTGTGTACTTAATCAATCGGTCACCCTCAACGGCATTGGATGGGGGAGTTCCAGAAGAGGCATGGACATGTAAATCGGTGAATTATGTATTTCTCAAAGTGTTTGGGTGTGAGGCTTTCATGCACATAGATAGAAGCCTAAGATCAAAGCTAGATGCAAAGTCCAAAAAGTGTTTCTTCATTGGCTATGGAGAAGGTGACTTTGGGTATTGCCTATGGAATCCTTAAGATGGTAAAATCTTAAGGAGTAGGGATGTAATTTTTAACGAACAAAATATGTACAAAGATTACTTGGAAAGAAAACTAACAAAAGAAACAAGTGATGAGTACATGGAGCTTGAGGATGGTGAAGACTCAAGGACTGCAAACGGTGACAATGTGCAACAACGTCAACCAAATGAGGAGCCTCAACCTATTCCCCGAAGATCTACAAGTGCAAGTAGACCTCCAGAAATGTTTGTTCCTTCCTTCAACCATCTCTTGATCTCAGATTCTGGAGATCCAGAATCATACGAAGAAGCTATGCAACATGAATCCAAAGAAGAATGGACGAAGAGCATGCAAGTGGAGATGGAATCACTACATCGCAACCAAACATGGGATTTGGTTGAGTTGCCTAAAGGTAAGCGGGCACTTCAAAACAAATGGGTGTACAAGCTGAAGGAAGAAGAAGGTGGGAAGAAAAGGTACAAGTCTAGGCTTGTGGTAAAAGGGCTTTCTCAAAAGAAAGGTATTGACTTCAATGAAATATTTTCTCATGTTGTAAAAATGAACTCAATTAGGCTTGTCTTAAGCCTTGTGGCTGCTCATGATCTAAATCTCGAGAAAATGAATGTAAATACGGCATTCCCTCACGGTGACTTAGAGGAGGAAGTCTACATGCTTCAACCAAAGGGGTATGAAGTAAAAGGTAAGGAGAAAATCGTTTGCAGATTAAAGAAGAGCTTGTATGGTTTAAAGCAAGCATCAAGACAATGGTTCTTGAAGTTTGATTGATGGATGTTGGATCATGGATTCACAAGATGCAACGCGGATCACTGCGTCTACACGAAGAATTTGGGAGATGGGAAATTCCTCATCCTAATGTTGTGTTGAGATGTCGAGCTCTACATCTTGAGCTGGCATACACTACGGGTCTTGGCTGCTTATGGAATTTACTCACTGGCACGTTAGGTGATCGACACGGAGGATCTCTGCCAGTGATTCTACAGCTAGACTACACTTATAGTGCCAGCCTAGTACGCTTCTAGCGAGTTCACACTTAGTGACCGCATCTACATATGTGATACTTTTCAGTTTTAGCACTTAGTCATTTTGTACTCTCTTTTCTGTGAGAAGAAGAAGAAGAAGCTTTCCATCTCTATGTGGTGTGTGATTGTCTTGTGTAACTCTCTTGCATCCTCTTTCTTTACATGGTATCAAAGCCTGGTGCAGGCAAGAGAGGCTAAGAGAGCAAGAGCATCACAATCCCTTTGTTCGCAATCCACGCGACCAAGTTTCTGAACAGGTCTCCAAAGTGCAGTACATAGAGATTTACTATACAAGTACAGTGGTTGTATGTACGCTTGATTGTGGACACTCGTTGAGTGTAGAAAGCGTTACAGGTACCACAATAACAGGTTCAAAATATTTGTAGGTTTTTGTAGATTGCACCTATTTTGTAGATTGCAGCTATTTTGTCTTAGTGCTTCAAGATGTCTGACGGTTTCAGTCAGATTGTTACTGAGAAGCTTGAGAAAAATAACTACCTTGCATGGAAGTTCAGAATAACTAATTTCCTAAAGGGAAAAGGTTATTGGGACTATGTAGAAGGAGACAATGAAAAGGAACCAGAGATTCCCGAGGCAAATGCTACAGTAGAACAAAGAAAATCTTTGAGGGACTGGCAAGAAGGCCAGAGCAAAGTGATGTATTGGCTTTCTATGAGCATCACAGATGGCATGATGGGCTATCTACAGGATGCTGAAACCCCCGCCATTGCATGGAAAAACTTAGGCAGAGTGTTCGAGGTGAACACCAAGGCTAGGAAGCTTCAACTAAAGTTGGAGCTAAATCAGGTTAAGAGGAACAACCTCTCCAAGCCTTGGTGTTCGAGGTGAACACCAAGGCTAGGAAGCTTCAACTAAAGTTGGAGCTAAATCAGGTTAAGAGGAACAACCTCTCCATCAATGATTATGCCTTGAAGATCAAGAGTATCATTGAGGCTCTTGGATCTATTAAAGTCTCAGTGGAAGACGATGACATTGTCCATGCATGCTTGGATGGCGTAGGAGATGAGTATGTACATTTCAGGTCTTCCATGAATACAAGAGACGACATCCCCGTGTTCCAAGATTTGATTTCTATGCTTATTCTTGAGGAGAAGAACCTTGACACATCTTCTTCTCATGGCAGAAATAATTTTGAACAGGCCTTCTATTCTAACTCCAACAGAGGTAGATGTAGAGGTCGTGGTTGAGGCCCAAGTGGTTGCAGGGGCCAATTTCAAGAAGGTCAATCAAATCAAAACAATACAGGTGGCAGGGGAAACCAGTCTCAAGGCAAGGGGAGTCAAAGAGGTCGTGGTGCAGGATCAAGCAGGCAGAAACGTACTACAGATAGCAGAGAATGTTGGACTTGTGGTGAAAGAGGTCACATGTCACATGACTGTCCAAAGGGAAAAGCAAGTGGAAAGAGAGAACAAGGAAACTATGCATCTACTAGCAGAGATGCAGATGACAACAAAAACGAGCACATGTTTGTTATGCAGCATGTAATGAATACAATGACTGTAGAGAATTCCACCCAAGATGATGTTTGGTATGTGGATTCAGGTGCCTCTAATCACATGACGTCTCGTGGAGAGTGGTTTAGAGATATGCGCAAACCAGATGTGTCAGGCTATGTGCAGACAGGAGATGACACAGCTCACCCCATTGCTCATGTAGGGGACATACCTCTAAATACGAAGAGTGGCAAATCAAAGTACTTAGCAGATGTACTTCATGTCCCAAACATTACAAAGAATATTGTTTCTGTTGGACAAATGGTTGAGCAGGGTTTGCAGATTCGCTTCAATCCAAATGACTATTATATAGAAGATTTCCAGAATGGTTGTAAGCTGATCACAGAGGGCGAATGTGTGGGCAGAATGTTTACGCTTAATGTAGACATGCCTAAGGTTTAAAGCTGCATTATTTTCACAGAGCACAGGTGTTGTGGCTGATGTTGACATTTGACACAAATGCATTGGCCATGTCAATGAGCAGAGATTGCGCAGCATGCAATCAAAACAGATTGTAAAAGGTTTGCCCAAATTCAAGGTCGATGGTATGCATAAAGTGTGTGCAGCATGCCAGTTTGGAAAACAGTCAAAGGGCTCATTTCCACATGAGTGCAATGTATATAAAAAGCCACTTGAGGTGGTGCACACAGATGTTTGGGGTCCAACCAATACTGCAAGTATACATGGTTGCAGGTATTATGTCTCTTTCATTGATGACCATACAAGGAAAGTATGGGTCTACTTCATGCGTAACAAAAGTGAAGTGTTTGGTCACTTTCAAGACTTCAAAGTCATGATTGAGAAGGAGACAGATATTCAAATCAAGACATTGAGGTCAGATGGAGGGGGAGAGTACTTCTCCAACGACTTTTCATATTTTCTGCGAATGCATGGTATACGTAGGCAGTTTACATGCAGATATACTTCACAGCGGAATGGGGTCGCAGAAAGGAAAAACAGGCACATTGCATAGGTTGCATGTGCATTGATGAATGACAAGAACATGCCTCATCATTTTTGGGTTGAAGCTATAAATACAGTTGTGTACATTATGAATAGGACACCTACAGCTGCGGTGCATGATGTAACGCCTGAGGAAAAGTTTATAGGTACAAATCTTGATTTGGCACACTTGAAAGTGTTTGGCTGCATAGCTTACGTGCATATACCAGATGAGTTGCATAGGAAATTGGATCCTAAAGCAGAGAAATGTATTCTTGTGGGATATTTTCTTGAACAAAAGGTGTACAGGTGCTACAATCCTACTACACGAGAATTACGAGTGAGCAGAGATGTAGTCTTTGATGAGATGAGTAGCTGGTACAGTAATGCACATGGCACTATTGGGGCTGATGTAAAAGATGATGTGGTTCTACAAAATATGAGGCCACAGTCACAGGTTTTGAGTGGACCACAAGAGTCCTCTTCTCGGGGCTCTGTTGAGAATCCATGGAATGGTAGACTACGTACGCAGGTTACTCCACCAGAAGGTGCAGGGAATGTATCACAAAAAGGAAAGGAAAAGGTTGATGAACCTCCCTTTATGGCTGATGCATCATCAGGTTTTTCACATGTAGACATGGATTCATATGGTTCTGAACAAAGTCTTGATGAGGAATTTGGAATTCCGACTGTCAGGACACCTGGTGTAAGGAAAGTACAAGAAGATGTTAGAGGTCAAAGGAGTGACCCAGGACCGTGCAAATTTAACAGAGTCAGAAATCCAGTTTAGAAATTGACTTATGATGGGTATCTAGCTCATCACCAAGCCTACATGGCTAAGGTGATACAAGATGTGGAGCCCACATGTTTTGAGGATGCAGTTGGAAATGTGCATTGGGATGATGCAATGAATGAAGAGATGGCTGCATTGGAAACAAACGACAGATGGAATTTGGTGCCATTGCCAAGTGGCAAGAAAGCTATTGGCTGTAAATGGGTGTATAAAGCCAAGCATAAGGATGATGGTAACATTGAGCGTCACAAGGCAAGGCTGGTCGCAAAGGGTTATGCACAGACGTATGGCATAGACTATGAGGAGACCTTTGCTCCAGTGGCAAAGATGACAACTATGAGAGCTGTTATAGAAGTGGCTGCATCTAGAGGATGGATTATGCATCAAATGGATGTAAAGAATTCCTTCTTGAATGGTGAGTTGCAAGAGGAAGTGTATATGGATCAGCCACTTGGTTATGTCAATCCAGGTTACCCAGATTATGTATGCAGACTTCTCAAAGCTTTGTATGGTTTGAAGCAGGGCTCTACAGCATGGTATGAAAGGATTTCCAAGTATCTTGTCAGTATTGGGTTTAGGAGAGCTCATGCTGATCATTCACTCTATGTACATGAGAGTGATGTGGGTATTGTGGTCATTACCATATATGTAGATGACCTTATTATTGTGGGTGACAATGCTATGGAGATTGACCATGTGAAGGGTCTTCTCAAACAGGAGTTTGAAATGAAAGATTTGGGCAAGTTGTGCTACTTTCTTGGCATTGAGGTGATCAGGACTCCGGAGGGTGTATGGCTGTCACACAGAGACAGTATGCTTTGGACATGTTGTCAAAGTATGGTATGGCTGATTGTAAGCCAATTTATATTCCCTTAGATGTGAATGCAAAGTTGAGTGCAAAGAAGGGTGATGTTATTGAGGATGTCAAGATGTATAAGAAGATTGTGGGTAGTCTAATCTACTTGACTATCACGAGGCCAGACATGAGCTACACAGTAGGCTTGGAGAGTCAGTTCATGCAACTTCCGAAGAAGCCACATTTGGATGGAGTACGACGCACACTTCGGTATGTGCAAGGGACTCTTGACTACGCATTGTTCTATGCAGCAGATGCGCCATTAGCATTGTATGGGTATACAGATGCATACATGTTGTATGTTGATGACATGTTGATTGCAAGTGCTAACATGCAGGACATCAAAGACCTAAAAGAGGAGCTGTCTAAATCTCTTTCAATGAAAGATTTAGGTGCTGCAAAGAGGATACTTGGTATGAAAATATCAAGGGACAGGACGAAGAAGACAATAAAGCTATCTCAAGATGATTACATCAAGAAGGTACTAGAAAGGTTTGCAATGCAAAATGAAAAATTAGTTTCTACATCTTTGGATGGTCATTTTAAACTAACGAAGGATATGTGTCCAAAGGCACAAGAGGAGATAGCCTATATGTCTAAAGTTCCATATGCTGCAGTGGTAGGTTCTCTAATGTATGCTATGGTCTGGACAAGGCTAGACATTGCACATGTAGTGGGAGTTGTGAGTAGGTTCATGGACAACCCAGGTAAAGAGCATTGCCAAGCTGTGAAGTGGATACTTAGGTATCTAAAAGGGACAACAAAAAATTCTTTTTATTTTGGAGGAACGGATATTTTTTTAGAAGGGTATGCTGATGCAGATATGGCAGGTGATAAAGATACTCGAAGGAGCACTACTGGCTATGTGTTCACGGTTGCAGGCACATCAGTAAGCTGGGCTTCAAAGCTGCAAAAAGTGGTTTCACTTTCTACCATGGAAGTAGAGTATGTAGCAATGACGGAGGCAAGCAAAGAAATTCTGTGGCTTCACAGATTCTTAGAAGAGCTTGGATTCAAACAAGACAATTGTGTCTTGTACAATGATAGCCAAAGCGCTATCCATCTTGCGAAGAACTGAGCCTTTCATTCAAGGACAAAGCACATTGAGGTGAGATATCACTTCATATGCACTCTTTTGGAAGAGGGACAGCTAAAGCTAGGAAAGGTGCATACAAGTGAAAATCCTGCAGACATGTTTACAAAGGTGGTCAACAAGGAGAAGTTGAGCTTTTGCTCATCTTCAATTGGCATTCAAGGATAAGAAGCCAGGATGGAAAGCAGTCTCACACGTTTGGTTTGGATATCAGGCTCCAAGTGGGAGATTGTTAAGTATGGAACCTAATTTACCCTTGTAATTTTCTGTGGCAAAAGTGCACATTTGTAAGGGCCCCACTATGAGAAGAAGCCATCGTGCGTGAAGGAAAATCACGTTGCCAGAAACCAAAATTTTCATGGCAAAAAATCAGGGGCAACTTTAGGGGCCTCGGGGGCGGAAGCCCCCGAGACTTTTTTTTCCCTCACCGGAATATTCTTTTTCGCCAAAATATTATGGCCGGACGGCGACCGAAAAGTGGTCGGAAAACAACCGTCGGTTGGCCGGTGGCCGGTAGTCAATGGCCGATGGCCAGTGGTCGGAAGTCAATGGCCAGTGGCCGAATTCAAAAGTGTACTTGTCTTCTCAAGGGCGGCCACACATGGGCGGATTGGAGGGTCCGATTTGGACTTATCTACACAAGGGCGGCTACACATGGCTGCCTCTCATGAGAGAGGGCAACTGTTTTGGCCTATAAAAGGAGGCCATTTCTACACACATTTCATAGTGTGAAGTTGATGCAACAAGGTGAGTGTGAGGTGGTGAGAGTGAAGCAAGGCGGGATCTCCATTAAGGGTATAATCCCTTTGTAAACTACTTCTTGTTTTGAAGTACTAAAGCCATTGAGTGGCTGCTTTCCCGTGGACGTAGCCCACATTGGGTGAACCACGTATATCGTGTGTACTCTCTCTCTCTCTCTCTCTCTCTCTCTCTCTCTCTCTCTCTCTCTCTCTCTCTCGCTCTCTCTCTTTCTCTCTCTCTCTCTCTCTCTCTCTCTCTCTCTACTCTATAATCTCGTGTATGTAAATATGTCTCTCTCCATTAAGTAATCTACTCAATTATCTATTTAGCTACGCCTTATTTCCTAACAAAAGTAGGTCTGGCCGCCTAATTTAGACTTCCCGCTTCCATCTTCCGATTTCATTGAAATTTTTTATGCTTGTCTGCCTTGTCTTTCTTATCACCACCGTGTCTTCCGTTTTTCCATCTCAGCTCCTTTGTTATTTATTATTAATTTATGATTTGTTTATTGAAAAAATAAAAGAAAATAGAAAAATGTGCAAAGTGAGAATCCAATAATTAAGAAATTTCATTGAAAAACACAGCTTTATTGTTTTTTGTTGGATTTCTTCATTTTTTAAGTCTCATTATCAAGAAAAATGATGAAAAATAACAAGAAAGGACTATTTTTTATGATTTTCTGATAGTATATACACTATTTACACTCATCGGGAAGATATTATCAGTGGATTTTCCCTTGATGATGAATTATAAGGGCATTATTAGGTAATTTTGCAAAAATCATACGTTAATATCGAACTTTTTTCTCTCTCTTCAAACATTGCCCTTAATTACTTAGTGCCCTTTCACCCCTCCTAGATGGCGTACTCCGGGACGACTTTATGCATGGGTTGAACAATGGTGTCTTATGCATATCCGTGGTTGGCTCTACCATGCTTTGAATATCAATGCAATTCAAACCACTATGCTATGCAAGAGCTGGGTCTTGAGTAGTTAGCTCAAGGGTTTCTGATGTCGAGGCTTTCTGGTGCTGTCTTCCAAAGAGCAAATCTTGTAGCTTATGTGCTCTCTGTTTGATTGTACCATCAGGATGCTTCATCATGCTGATTGCTTGAGCTGTTGGTAGCACTTTTGATTGTTGTCAAGCTTTTTCTCACCATTGGTCGGTTGGTTTGCTTGGTGTGGTGGAGTCTTTTGAGACTTAACTCTCCATTGCTTGATTGGTTTTATGGTTTGTGAAGAAGATAAGTGCCCCTTTTTTGCCAAATCCATTTCAAGTTAGGTTCCTTGCTCAAAAATGTTCGTCTCTGTTTTTTGACCCTTGGACCTTTCTTTGGTTTTTTTGGTGATGTTTTGGGCACCCAGATTTGAATCGGCTTATCCTTAAGCTATGCTTTTGGTACCCATATTTGCCTGACTCCTTGCATGCTACTTGTAGCATTTGCTTGTCAAGAGGATGGAGAAGATTGATTACTTTGTGGTTTGGTCTGTTGATTGCTTCCTTTCCATTCCTCCTTGCTTGGTGCAATTGGAACAATGAGTTTCCCTCCTTTAGGTGATAGCTTGAGCTCATTTGTATCCCAATCTGGTACTGCTTTGTATGTTTGCATCCAGGGAATTCCAAGAATTATCATCTCATTCATGTGTTCATTTCATAATCATACAAACTAATGAGCACATGAACATCCATGTACTGTCACGTTCAAGTTGACTACTCCCAATGTTGGGATTGGGTTCTTGTTGCATCCTTTGATTGTCGTTATTCCTGCTGTCAAAGACTCACTTGTTGCTTTCTTGTACGTGGAATAACTAATTGCATTTACTCTAGCACTTGTGTCGACCAAAGCATTAGTGCTATGATTGTGGAGTTGTACTTTGATGTGCAGGTCTATTCCACCTAACCATTCATCATCTGTTGAAACTGCATCTTTAGGCAATTCCCATTGTCGTTCATTTACTCACACAGTGTTGATGGGAATCGATATCTGTTGATTCCCGAAGAGCAGCTTTCCGTTTGAGTACCCGAAGTCGAGCTTCCTCTTGGGCTTCATCAATAACTTGTTGTCATTTAATCCTCCTTTGCTTGGCTGCATGCATTCTTTCTAGCAATTCATTGGTTAGCGACAAATTGTATTTGTTTAAACGGCATTGACTAATCCAATTAGCCATTGGTTCACCATCTAGGGTGGACAACTTTACTGCTCCACTTGGAGATACATCTTCAATGATAAACGGTCCGTTTTGCTTTTTCTTAAACTTGGGAATGTGTTGCTTAAGGGAATAGACTAAAACTAAGTCCCCTTTCTTGAAGATTTTTGTTATTAGATGGGAATCAAAAAACTGTTTTTGTTTTCGCTTTTGTGCATAGATGTGAGCTACGGCAATTAGCGTTTGCTCATCTAGATTTTCTAAATCTTCAAGTCTTTCTGACAATTCATGTATAGTCCACTCAAGATCCTTAGCTACCCTTAATGTTGGCAATAGATATTCTATTGGCAATCTCGCATCAAGACCATAAACAAAGTTAAAGGGTGTAGCATTTAAAGCTGTTTTGAATGAAACTCGATAAGCCCATAGAGTTGCATAGAGACTCATTTCCCTGTCTATCCTTTCTAAACTAACCACTTTAGTCAGTACCGAGATAAGAATTTTATTCGTGTGTTCAGCTTGTCCGTTTGGCTGTGGGTGATAGGGAGCTGATTTCTTATGGATGACCATAAACTTATTAAGCAAATACTCGATTACTTCATTGAAGAAATGAGTTCCCTGATCACTGCCAATTTCTATTGGTAGTCCATATCTCGTGAATACATACTCATATAAGAATGCGATAGTGATTATGGTATCATTCTTTTGAGTTGCTTTAGCCTCAGTCCACTTGGTCAAATAGTCCGTAGCTACAATGATATATTGAGCTTGGGTTCTATAAGCAGGTGGTTGTATCGACCCAACAAAATCTATCCGCCATTTTGCAAAATCTCTAGCCCCCATCATTGGTCTTAAGAGAATGCTATCTACACGTGTTGGCAATTTTGCTCGTGACAAGCATCACACCTTTGAATATATTCTATGGTATCTGCAAAAAGTGTTGGCCACCATATGCTTGGCATTAAGATTTCTCTTGCGGTGGTCTCACTAGAAAAGTGACCCACAGCTAATGCAGCATGTGCTTTTTCTATAATTTGAATATACTCGTCTTCATTTTCACAAAGACGCAAATGTTGATCTTTACCTCTCTAATACAATTGGTTCCCAATAAGAGCTTAGTCTCTTGCTTCAATTTCATTTGCTCTTTGACGGCATTTACTCATATCCTCAGGAAATGTTTGTCTTGATAAGTAAGTAACCAGATAGTTACTCCACTTAGGAACAAGCAACATTTGGAACAGAGTTACATGAGGTATGGGTGTCTATTTCTGACATTGAGGACAATCCTCTACAAAAGATCGAACATCACTCCTCATAGTCGGCCAAAATACTCCAAGTCGCAAGATTCTTTGCATAGTTTGGTCTTCCACAAAGTGAAGTCCTACTATGGTAATATGTGTTTGACTTAGGTAGTGGTTTTTCTCCTCAGGATTAATACATAAGTATACCATCTTGATTTCTTTTGTATAGCCTACCATCTAGTAATTGATACATAGTCGATTGCTTGATTGATCCGATTGTAATAGGAAGTGGTATTTATGAATCCACTTGAGCTATTAACATCAATGATACCATGTTTTCCGACCATCGAGGTATCATTTCCACGGAGAAAAAATAGGCATCTGGTAGATCATCGTCTACCCCTTTAAGTGATTCTCTTGAAATAGTCCTTGACAAATGATCTGCTCTTTGATGCGTAGTGCCATTTTTACAACCATAGTGAAATCAAATTCTAGAAGAATGATGAACCATCTCACTATTCCTCCTGTGCTGCATGGCTTGGTGACCAAATACAACAAAGCTTGGTGGTCTACAAAGAGCACAAACTCGTTGGCTAATAGGTAATGTCTATACTTTTTAACGACATACATCATTCCTAACCCTTCTCTTTTAGCGGTAGTGTAATTCTTTTCTGCCATGTTCAATTGTCGCGGCTAGCATAAGAAATAGGAAAGTCAATTTTCCCATCTCCTGGTTGATCTAGTATACAACCTATGGGAAAATTGGAATCATCTACATGTATGTGGAATATCTTATTCCAATCTGGTGCTCTCATATTGGAGCTGAGGTGAGAGCTTGCTTAAGCTTCATAAAGGATTCTTCACATATCTTGGTCCATTCAAAGTGTGTAATCAAGCTATACATGGGTGTTGCAATTATAGCGTACATGTAACTGAACCATCTGTAATATCCACAATGGCCCATGAAGGCTTGAACCCCCTTGACTGTTGTTGGTCTAGGAAAATCAGTAATGACATGAATTTTTCAATATCAGTAGCTATGCCATTTTTAGAAACTATATGTGCAAGAATTCTTCCTTGTCTACCAATGAATGTGCACTTTTCAGGATTTAGGAAAATCCTATAAAGTCTACATTTTTTGAATACCTTTTTGAGGTGTTCAAAATGATCAGCTCGGATTCATGAATGTACGCATAGATCATCCATGTATACTTCCAAGAATTTTCTCAGATATTCTTTAAAAGAATGTCTCATCAATCTTTGAAAGGTGGTTGGAGCATTAGTTAACCCAAAAGGCATAACCCAATAGACAAAAATACCCCATTCCGTTGCAAAAGCAGTTTTATGCTGATCTTTTGGGTCAACCAGATATTGATTGTATCCCAAAAATCCATCTAAGAAACTGTAAGCTTCTTTCCCATCAACTCATTCTAAAACATTCTCAGTGATTGGAAGAGGAAAGTTGTCTCTAATGGTAGTTGCATTCACTTTTTTGAGATTGACACACACTCGTAATTTTCCATTCTTTTTGGGTACTTCCACAATTAGAGACACCTAATCTATGTGTTCAATTTTGTAAATGAATTCGATTTCCTTTAGTTTCTCAATCTCTTCCTTGATTTTCCTGGCAAATGTTTCATTATATGTGTATGGCCTTTGCCTACTTGGTTTTGCATCATCTCTCATGGGTATGGTATGCGGACAAATTTTTGGATCAACACCCTTGAAATCCTTGTAAGACCAAGAAATATATGTCGGTATCCTTTTAGCAAGCTTATAAAAAGCTCTTCTTCTTCCTCTCTTAGGTCGTTTGCAATGTAGGAAGGCCTAGGTTCTTCCCCTGGTTCAACCAAGTCTATCTTTTTCGCGTTCTCTGGCCCTTCGTAGGACTCACCTTGTTTCCGTAATTCCCTAACAGGTTGTTTGACTATGATTTTTTGATCTTGGAGAGTATACTTTTTGTAATGGGAGGGAACACTCATTATATCCTTACCATCCTCTTCTGTGGTTTCCATTTCGGTCGTATATGTCTCCTTTAGAGCTTTTTTCAACTCTTGATATCTCCTTTTCCGCTCAACTTGTGTCATGATTGGCTCCTTGCCCTGTTTGTTTGGCTTTGCTTGAGTAGCCTTCCTTGTTTTTCTCGATGTTTTTAACATTTTTTATTTTTATTTGAAGTATATCTGCCAGTGATTTTGTCCTTGACACAATCATGTGCCTCTATCTGCATCAAGAATTGTGTTCTACTAGAGACTGATGGCATAGGTCATGTTTTCACGTTTTTGGTGTCTCTTTTTTGTCTAGACCATTTTTGTCTTCTTGATTTCTGGTTAGGAAATTCAAAAAACTTTTCCTCCCCTCCTTTCAAGAGTAGCTTAGTTCTCACATGTTCTTTTTCTGACCCCGAATCTTTTGAGATAGTTGAGTGTTCGTCTAACTCATCTGTTGCATCGTAGAAGAGATCTGAAAAGACTTGTTGAGCTTTCATCAAGTCCCTGGGTTCCTCATTTTCACCTTCACTATTGACAAGTGAAATCATTTGGATGGGAATTTGGCTTCAAGTACAGATAATTGTTTCCCCAATCTTGGATAAGTTGTACCTATCGCATGAAAGGTCTTCCCAATTTGATTTCATAATTGAGTTTTTTCCCAAAGTCTATGGAAAAAGTATGTTGATATTCAATTCCAGAGGAATTGACTATCACTTTTTCAAGCAGCCCTAATGGTCTCTCAATGTGTCCGTTAGCCAATTGCAATTTCATTCGAGTTTGTTTAATGGCTGGTTGTCCTTAGGATTCCCATACTACTTTCGTGGCTATGGCTATGCCTGCTCCACTATCTAGTATTGCCATGTTTTCAATGTCATTATATTTCACTGGAAGGGTTGTGTTTCCTTCTTCTCCTTCGTAATATTCTCCAACCTTGTTTATTGATCTACCACCACATCGGATTTTTCTTTAGTGTCTCTTACCACAAGATCCTCAGGGTTTACCATACTTTTGAGCTTGGGTTTTCTTTTTTCTAGCATTTCTTGCGTGATTCTTACCAAATTTTGATAAGCTTCAACCGTAGTTGCTTCCATGTCTGGAGAAGGATAGTTTTTCTATTTGTTTTCCATGTTTTGGCCTCCTTTAAGTCCTACTTGGTAGGCCTCCAAGGGTGCATTAATAGGCTCAAAAATTTTATCAACCAAAATGGATCCTCTATATTTTACCATTGTTTCCTTGATTTCACTTCCAGTTTCTTTCACCTTTTCCTAGAATAGCTTTTTTGCTTTCTCCTCGATTTCAGACCGTTGTTTCTGTTTTCTCATCTCATATCTTTTGCTTCTGCTTCTTTTCCGAATCATCAAAGGAGTTGTGTTTCTTTTTCTTAGCCTGGGATCTAGTGATTACCTTGATTGGAACAATCGGTTCACTCTCACATGAGCTACTAGGTATCACTTGGACTACATTTACTACTGTTTTACCCTTGTTTAAAGGATTTTTTGGACAATCTTCCGGAAAGTGTCCTCATTTTTTGCAACATTGTATGCAATAGGATTCAATTGGCTTGAGGTTTTTGTCAGGCTCTGGGCATTCATTTTTCCAATGATTATCTGCACCATAGTTGTGACAGTTTCCCATTGTTGGCTTAATCATGGGAGGTCTGACACCTTGATTAGCTACATAATACATTGGTGCAAGCTTTAGTGGATTGTAAGTCATGGTTTCTTCCATTGGTGGTGGATGTGAATTATATCAATCTCCTTCTACTATTACTGTAGATGGACTAGGCTCCGCATATGGTGTAACAGCCACTAATACTTGTTCATCTATGGCTCCTTCAGAGTGCATGTACTTTACATGCACTACATTATGTCCTGGATACGGAGGTTGTTGACCCAACACAGGTTGAGGTCTTTCCATACCCATCGGTGGTATTTGAGCTTGGGCCATATTAGGCTGATATCTGTACATGGGTTGTCCTTGTGGCCTCATAGGCACGTACTGAACATTCCCATCATACTTTGGTCAGAAGTAGCACTCGTGGGTCTCATGGTTGGTCCATTTACTCTCGATTTCACACCATTTATGTGGCCTAATTGGTTGTCCTTGTTGAGGTATCCCTTGTCCTGGTCCCCTCATAGGTGCTTTTTGAATGTTTTTCATCATGCCGTTCATCCTTTTTGAATGTTGTTCATCAGGTCGTTCATCCTTTTGAGCATAGCTTCTATGGCTGAAAGTGGTGCTGCAGCAGCCGTTCCCACTTATGCTAGTTTAGTGGATGTTGTTTTCTCTCTTTCGTTATCTTTAGGGACATCTTCTTCATTGAAAATATCACAATTGTCTCCTAAGTCAATAGAATCCGTCACACACTCCTCTAGGGTTGTATGCTTCTTACTATAGAGTATAGCATGAAGTTCTTTGTTTAGCAGTCCCTCTAGAAACAAAGATACGAGTTGTTCTTCTGCAGATATCTCTAGCCTTGGGCATCTGGCAATGTATTGTTTCATTTGAGTTGCACAATCCCTAACAGACTCACCATGTTTCTATTTAAAGCTGTGGATTTGAGATACCATATTATGTTTGATCCCCGTTTTGAAACAAAGCAGCTATACAAATCCTTGAGCTAAAGTGTTCGAGTGCATGATTGACCTTGGTGGTTTTGGAACCATGTCAATGCTTTTCCTTCTAATGTCATTCTTAATCCCTTGAATTGAGTAAGGAAATCAAATATACGTTCTGCTCTGAGCACTTGCTTAAAGCTTGATAATGGTCGTATGGATCCCTTGATCCACTGTATTTTCTAACCCATTTCTAAAAATCAGTTGGTCTGACACGTCTGTTTGGTTCAACTCCCGATCTCTTGGAAGTTGGTACTGTTTGCGAGTCCTTCAAACCAGTCTATTGGAAATAGTGACTCATGTAGCCCTGGACTGGCCTTAGTGTCACCCGGTTTTCTTCATGATGAGGTGGTTTTTGGTTTCTAAACATTACTCTCAGATGATCTCTCATCGTGTTCATCTCTTAAAATTGTTTCTAGTGCTTGTCTCAATATCCAATACCTTAAGGAATACCCTTGATATTTGTTTTGTTCTACCTCCTCATGAGTCATCATAACAAAGTTGTTGTTATAACAATCCCTAAACAGGTAGGTTGGTGTGATCCCTTATCTTTGATCTTGAAGATATAGGTGATCTTTATGGCCGTTAGTTGTCTTGATTGGGCATGTGAAGTCCATAGAATATATTTTACGTTTCTATCCTCCCAACAATAGACTACGATCCTAGTATTATCTGTACTAAGCCATTTCAAAGGCTTCAAATCTACTTGATTGTATCCCTCAAATTCTAAAGTTGGTGGTTCTTCTTTTGCTAACATATCTGGGATTATGGTGTTTACTTTCAAATCTACTTGATTGTATCCCTCAAATTCTAAAGTTTGTGGTTCTTCTTTTGTTGACATATCTGGGATTATGGTGTTTCCTTCTAATCCCCATTTGTCTATCACGTCAGGGTTTTTGACTTGTACATACTGAGTTCCGTTTTTATCCATGTACATTTTTCCTGGTTTGTCAGGCTTAATCTCTTCTTCGAACTCAATACCATGGTCATCAATGCGAATAGCATATGGGCCTCATTAGGGTCTAGGTAAACCTAAGTTCCATGGTGATTAGTCTTATAAAATGAGAGTATATGCTTATAGCGCATTGTCCTCCCGGATTCCGAGTAAGTCGAGTAAGAAGTCATTTCAGATGTTGAATCTGAAAAAGTGTCGATGACTTCTTTAAGAATAGTGTACAATGAATTGCCTTGATTCACGCTTTCTTCGGTGGATATTCTACTGGAGGTTTCTCTGAGTATTCCCTGATTTCCTAGTACACGACCAGATCTAAGGTTCATATAGATTTATGAAGCCTTGGATAGAGTACTTACCTTTGGATTGACTTGTTGTCATTTTACACTTTATTCGATTGCAACCTTCTGTCTAGCTACCGATTCCTCGTCTGCAACCTAATTCCTGTACAAATTTAATCAAGTTAGCTATTCTTCTATAAAGACAGTAGAGTTTTTGCTAGCTGTCGTGATTGGTCTATGTGTATCACTTCACATCGAGCTATGGGAGTCAAAAATTGACTTTCAGATTTGACTTTGGCAAAAAATCAAAGGATTAATCTGTAACTTGAAAACTCAGTGAACATGTACCAAATTTGGATCCGATTGAGCCCAAAATTGCCCGGTGGCTTTGTATTATGCTAGTCTAACACTGTACAAGTTCAAAAGTCAAAATTGATGTCTCTTTGTAGCAGTATTAAATAATCCTGATTATTTACTTTTGTGAGTGGTTTGGCAAGTATACAACCTCTTAAAGTCCCTGGACAAGTTTCAACAAGTTTGGAAAAATTCTATTCAAGTTTATCAACTGTTTTGTGTCTGCAGACCCTGATTTCATGAATTTGGCTTAAGTCTCACTTTTGTGATCCAAATTTCACCAAAATTGATTTGTGGGGTCTACTTGATATGCTTGACCTGGTGGTATACTCAAATTTGCAAATTTGTCAATTTTGGAAGCAGATGTAAATAATTGCGATTATATACTCCAGTTATATTTTTGTCCCAACTTTGACGCAGATCTATTAAGCACCTCAAGTTAAGGTCTCTAGCCAAGTTTCAACAAGTTTGGACAAGTTTTGGTCAAATGGTCATCAATTTTCTGTCCGCATACTAACTTTGCAAATTTGGTCACAATTTTCAATCCAATGATCCAAATCTTACCAAATTTGGTTTGTGGGCTTATTACAACATGGTAAAGCTAGTGGTATGCCAACTTGGTCAAAAAAGTTAAAAAATGGGATAGATGTAAATAATCACGATTATTTACAACTCGCAAATGTTTGCATCTTTTTGGTCAACTGAGGATGTACACATGTTTATCACATCAATATAAGCCTATGAGTCAAATTTCAACAAGTTTGGACAAATGTTTCCCCGATTTACACTCAAGATTCAGAAAGTCGGTATAAACTTTAGTTTTTACCCAGTTTTTTGTCAGTTTGGTGATCCAAATCTTTTGTGCCTTTACAAAAGTTGTTTGTACACATGCAATGAGTCAATGGTATGAACCTTTGTCAAATCTGAGCTGAAAGTTAATAATTACGATTATTAACTTCAGGCTTGAAATGAATCAATTTTTGCACTTTTTTCAAGGACAGTCTCTTTATGGTCTATTTTAAGCCTATGAATCAAGTCAAAACTTAATTTGGCCTAAAATATCAAGAAAAAATAAATAATCTGAGTTTTGGTCAACTCTTGAAATTTTTACCTCGATGTATCCTTGAGCTTACCCACTGGTTCAGACAACTTTTAAGCTTACACTCCAGTCAGATTGAGTGGATTGGAGTCTTTTCGTGCTATTTCTAGCCGTAGACTTGAAATTCTGCAACTTCCAATAACAACTCCCAATGATTCTTTTATAGAGAGCAATGTTCTAAAATCTACCTCGGATCCTACTTACCCTACTCCTAGATTCTCATGCAATGGGGCTGTGGAAAGTGTCCATTAACACTCGTTTTCTTGTTTTTTATAATTTTTTGAGCATTGATCTTAAGACTTATCTTATCTATCAATCATCCTCAAAATCCTAATATATTTCTACAATCCTACAATCCTAAAGGCACTCATCAAGTACGATTACTTCCAAGCTACCTCTACACAGCAAAAGACGGTAATCTTAGGCTATGCGGTTTCTAAAAGAAAGTTTGAACTCTAGGCGATCCTAGAGGAAGTTAAAGGATAACTTCACAAGACGCTCGTGTTTTTCGTTAGTTTAGGTCTCTTCGATCCCCGGCAACGGCCCCTAATATTGGAAGTGTATGTAACCTCACTATCCTATCTTATTGCAATATTAGCGAGAACCACGATTAATTTGTCAATCCATGGGATGAAGTTGACTCGACTAGTGCATAGAGGCTACAAGAGGGTGTCAATCTCTCGGAAAAAAACTAACAACTTGCATCTAGCTCATGCTACACCCAAGTGACAGAAATCACTAAAAGCCAATCGCTCATCAGCAAACAAATCACATCCGTTGCAGCATCAAACGACATCCAAACGTAAATGAAACTTCTAGGACATGTTTATAAGACCTAAACACTCATGCTTATGGCCTCAAATCCCACTTTAGTTCAAGTGCCAAAATCGCGATTATTAACAGCAGTCGATTTTTGATCTAGTTGTTTTTGACCCAGAATGCATTTAAATGCTTAGCAAAGCTGCCCCAATACCCCGCCTATGCTTAGATTTGTATTTTGAAGTGGAAATTCCTACTTATGATGAACTTACATTGCGGGTAAACGATGCCAAAAGTGTCGAAATATTGTGATGTATTTACGTCAATGCATAGAGCTCTTACTTGTGGTTGCAATGCAACAAACGCGACTGCAATGTGACAATTGGGGAGGGAGTAGGAAGCGCGAGAAGGAGAGAAGTGAGCGCCATTAGCTCACGCTGTGTACTTCATTATCCAAAACTTTTTAATAACTTACAAAAATTGGCTTTATACCTTGGTCAAGGTTTTTAGTGGTCAATACTAATAATTTGGGAGTTCTACCAAAGATGGGTAATGACAGGTTCATACAATTGGAAGCTTGTAGCCCCGGCTCATCAATTACAAGGTTTATCCAAAAATTAGGAGTTACAATATTCTCGATTTATCAAAATAATAAGTGTTTTTACAAGGAGAACTCTGAAAAATGGTATCTGTGTTCGCTTGCTGCTCTAAGAGGGGACATCGCCTTTTACCACCAACCTCAAGAGATCCCAAACTTCACGCATTGTTTTAGTCTCAAATGGAGAGTCAAGTATTTTGCTTCATTGTTGGTGTGAGCATCTTCCAAATTCATAATCACTTTAGATGTGGGTCCTAGATATACACACCTCCTCCCCCTTTCTTCACTACCCTCCTCTAAGATTTTTCAAACCACATAGTGAAGGATTCTTCCAAATCAAGCTCCTCTTAAATATCTTCTTTTATTACCATTGGATACGTCAACAGATTTACCTCTTTGTTTGATAGAATGTCTGCCAAATGCGGCTTACTATTATGAGCAATTTTGAACTCAAACTCAAACTCTTGCAACTCAAGCACCCACTTCCTCATCTGCCTCCCTGGCTTTAGATCAAGTCCCATCAGGAAACAAATTGTTAGATGTGAGCACATAAAACTTATGAATGGTCAAATGCACTTTAAACTTGCAAAACAAGCAAACACAGGGTCATCACCCACTTCTCAGCCTCTATGTATGATCTTTCTCAAGGGCTAATCACATGGCTATCAAAATAGATTGTCTTATAACATTTATCCATTTTTGCATCAACATCGCACCAATGGAAACCATGCCTACCTTCAAAGAGCACCAAAAAACAAAGCTGATTCTCTCTCTCTCTATCTATCTCTCTCTCTCTCTCTCTCTCTCTCTCTCTCTCTCTCTCTCTCTCTCTCTATCTATCTATCTATTTATCTATCTATCTATCTAGATGCCAAGGTCATCGAAGTCGTAGCCGCCAATGATCAAAGTCAAGATGATACCAAATGTTAGGGCCTAGCTCACTGTTGTAGAGATCCCAACATCAATGTTGGTAATTGGGAATTGCAGAGATACTCAATTTTGTTCTCTCGCTCTCTACCACTCCCAGCCGATGTCGATGGTGTCCAACTCGGGTGATGCTGGGGGATCCTTGGGATTAATCAACGAGATCCAATGCTAAAAAGAAAAAAAACCGTGTGTGTGTGTGCATGCACGTGTACACACTCTATTTCTTCTTCTTGTTGTCTCTATGTCCCTCTAGCTCTAAATTTTCTACCTCCGAAGCCAACTCTTGAATCTCTCTTCTTGCTCTCTTTCAATTTTGAGAGTTGTGTGTGTGTGAACACACCCTTGGAGAGAGAGAGAGAGAGAGAGAGAGAGAGAGAGAGAGAGAGAGAGAGAGAGAGACAGAGAGAGAGAGAAACTTCAATTCTTCATCTTTGCCAAAATTTCTAATGCCCTGATTTCACTTCTCCATTTCTGTGTGCCTTGCAAGGTGCCCAAACCTCCTCCAAAAGCCTATTGCCTTACCCAATTTTTCCCATTGTTTCGAGCGTTGTGTGTGTGTGTGTGTGTGTGTACACACACACACACTTCCTCCCCTACTCGTCATCCTATACAAGGCCCCACTTTTTCTTGATTGTGGCAAGTGTGTGTGTGCATGGCGTGAAACACACACTCTCCCACTTGTGCTGCCTAAATCGGTGAGTCTGCACTTATATTGATTAAAGCAGTGATTTTGTTGTTTGTAGGTGTGTTGCCTAAATTAGAAAATATTTACTTGTGCTATCTAAATCAACAGATATGCACAATTAATTCGTGTTTCCTAAATCATCAAATTTGCACTAGAATGAGTATATACGCATTGCCTAAATTAGAGAATGTATTTGTGTGCTTGTGACCAATGGACTAGACAAGACATAGAAAAACAAAACATTTATTACATGCTTGACACTAGCTTGGTGTAGGTTGGAATAATGAAGTATGTTCAAAGTGTTGGCAAACAAGTGCACCTCCTAGAGAGGAGTACAACACACGCATGAAAGAGAGGAGAGGTGAGAAGAGAGAAGAAGGAGTTCATTGACATTTTAATATTAAAGAGCTCTTTATGAGCTATGATCACTTTATGTCCAAGTGGATACTCTATAATCATTTTGAGCATTCAAAAAAATTATAAATAAATACATGCAAGAGAAAAATGCTCACTCTTGCATAGGAAAAGATTGCACCCAGTTTATGTGTCCTTCTTCTCTCTTTTGACCTCTCCTCTATCTTCGTGTCTGTGTACCACTCCGCTCTAAGAGGTGCACTTAAAGGTTGTCTTCTCCCACTATTTCTCTCTCTCATTCTTTGTCTCGCCCAAAGAAGTCTTACTGGGATTTTTGTGTGTATATGATCTTGAAGTATGTGATTTTTAATCCAATGCTCATAGATTGGTATTTTGTGTATATTTGCAAGCATGACCAAGCTATTGCGGTGGTATCAGAGCCTACAAGTCTCTTGGTGGTATGGTCGTCACACCCACAAAGAGGATCATCACAATCATACCTTAGAGCTAAGTTTATTTATTTCACAAATTCTATTGTGGAAATGTCAAAATATTTATTTATTGCAGTAGCTGACAAGTGGAAAAAGAATAAGAGTGGTCAATGAAAAATTTAAAGGATAGCATGTTTATCACTAAAGAGGTATTTAGTAATAAACATGCTATCCTTTTGCATTTTCTATTAACCTTCTTTTACCACATGTCAGCTGCAATAAATAATCATTTTATCATTTTCATCATAGGAAGTATTGTGAAATTATTATTGTGATGTATTGTTGATGGGTGTTGGCATGGTGATGGCAAACCATTACCACGTGTTGGCTTTGTGGACTTGTTTCTCACTTGATGATGTCCAGGTGGAGATGGAGCCTCCGGGATGGGTTGAGAGAAAACCACTTTAGACATTTGAGACATTTGGGACCATGGGAGTTCTTCCTTAGTGACATCTTGTTCTTCATCAATAAGGGGTGAATTCAAATCAAAGTCCATTACTGAGATGAAGAGATCACTGTAGAGAAACCAAAAAAATTGGCAGGAAAAAGAGGGAGGCAAAAAGTTGACAGAGAAAATGAGGCTTTCTAGTTCTCTCCCTAGAGCAAAATAGAGGACAAGATAGGAAAGAGGACAAGCTTTATATTGTGTGATATTGTTTCCTTTTGTGTGTGATATTGTTTTCTTGTGTGTGTGTGTGTGTGTGTGAGTGTGAGAGAGAGAGAGAGAGAGAGAGAGAGAGAGAGAGAGTGGGGAGGGGGGTGTAGAGTTTTTCTTTCAGACAAAAAGAAAGAGACACAAAAATGCGGATAATGTTGTAGCCCAAATCTCTCTCTTAGAGATTTAAAATTATAAAGAAAAGATAAAGCTTAAAGTTTGAAAGAATAAAGAATTCATTTCTTCATTTTTATTTATGCTTTAGAGAGGGAAATGAAAGTTTCATAAAGGAAAGGGTGTCCACTTCATGGGGTTGGAAAATCTAGGAACTCACATTTAACTATGCACTTGTGGAGGATCCCAAGAAAAATGATAAATTCTTATAGCAGTGGGGTGAGCCAACTCCACTTGGTCCAGTTGCTCTAGCACCCCTTTTCCAAATAACAATAACCCTTCTATTGACATGTTGTTAGCATCAAGCTAACACGGACACCATTTTTCGGAGTTCTCCTTGTAAAACAATTATTATTTTGATAAATCGAGAATATTCTAATTCCTATTTTCTTGGAGAAACCTTGTAATTAATAAGCCGGGGCTACAAGATTCCAGATTATATGAGCGAGTCACTTCCTAGCTTTTGGTAGAACTCCAGACTATTAGTTTTGACCACCCAAAAACCTTGGCTAAGATATAAAAGCCAATTTTTGTAAGTTTTTTATAATTTTTTGGATAAGAAATACACAGCGTGAGCTAACGACGCTCACTTTTCTCCTTCTCACGCTTCATACTCCCTCTCCGGTTGTCACATTGCGAATGCATTTGTTGCATTGCAACCGCAGGTAAGAGCTCTTCGCATTGACGTAATCCATTCACAATATTTTGTAGCTTTTGGCGTTGCTGACCCGCGGCCTAATTTCATCATAACTAGGAATTTACATGTTCAAATAAAAAACGTTCTAAGCATAGGCGGGATATTGGGACATCATTGCTAAGCATTTGGATGCATTCTGGGTCGAAAACGACTAGGTCAAAAATCCACTGCTGTTAATAATCGCAATTTTGGAACTTGACCTAAAGTGAGGTTTGAGGCCATAGGCATGTATGCTTAGGTCTCATAAACTTGTCCTAGAAGTTTCGTTACGTTTGGATGTCATTTGATGCTGTAACGGATGTAATTTTCTTGCCACCGATGAGCGATTGGCTTTTGGTGAATTCAGTCACTTGAGTGTAGCTTGAGTTAGATGCGAGTTGTTAGTTGTTTTTCAAGAGATTGACAACCTCTTGTAGCCTCTATGCACTAGTCGAGTCAGCTGCGTTCCATGGTTTGACAAATTAATCGTGGTTCTTACTAATACTGCAATAAGATAGCATGGTGAGGTTAGACATGTGTCCCACATTTGGCACCACTGTCGGGGATCGAAGAGACCTAAACTAAGGAAAAACACGAGCATCTTGTGTAATTGTCCATTAACTTCCTCTAGATTCACCTAAAGTAAAAATTTCTTTTTTGAAACCGCATAGCTTAAGATTGTGGTCTTTTGCTGTGTAGAGGTAGCTTGGAAGTAATTGTACTTGTTGCCAGTACCTTTAGGATTGTAGGATTGTAGATTTAGATTAGGATTTGAAGAATGATTGGTAGACGAGACAAGTCTTAAAATCAAGATTCTGAAAAACATAAAAAACACAAGGAAATGAGTGTTTGTGGACACTTTCCACAACCCCATTGCATGAGAATCTAGGAGTAGGGTAAGTGGGATCCGAGGTAGATTTCAGAACATTGCTTTCTCTGAAAGAATCAAGTGTGAGTTGTTATTGGAAGTTGCAAAATTTCAGGTCTACGGCTAGAAATAGCTTGAAAAGACTCGAATCCACTCAATCTGACTGGAGAGTAAGCGTAAGAGTTGTCGGAACCAGTGGGTAAGCTCAAAGACACTTCGAGGTAAAAAATTCAAAAGTTGGCCAAAACTCATATTATTTACTTTTTCTTGACATTTTAGGCCATATTAAGTTTTGACTTAATTCATAGGCTTAAAATACATCATGTAAAGACTGTCTTTAAGAAAATTGCAAAAAAGTGCTCATTTCAAGCCTAAAGTTAATAATCACAATTATTAACTTTTTGCTCTAAATTGGCCAAGGTTCATACCATTGACTCATTGCATGTGTACAAACAACTTTTGTAAAGGCCCAAAAGATTCGGATCACTAAACTGACAAAAAACCTGGTAAAAACTAAAGTTTGTACTGACTTTTTGAATCTTGAGTATAAATTTGGGAAAAATTTGTCCAAACTTGTTGAAAGTGATTCATAGACTTATGTTGATGTGATAAACATGTGTATATGCTTAGTTGACCAAAACTTTGCAAAAATTTATTAGAAGTAAATAATTGTGATTATTTACATCTGCCATTCTAAAAGGTTTGCATGAAGAGGCATGTGGTGGTCATTTTTCCCAAGAATTAACTGTGAAGAATATTTTGCTTGCGGGGTATGTTTGGCCAAGTCTGCATGTGGATGTCTAACATTGGTGTAAAAGTTGTCACAATTGTAAGGTAAATGGGAGTAGAAGATTGATTTATGGTCCAAGGAAAATTGTGCTTGCAAATGGACCCTTTGAAAAGTGGGGCATTGATGCTATGGGTCCTCTGCCTAGGACAAAAAAAGGTAAACTCTACATTCTAGTGGATGTAGACTATATGACTAGGTGGGTGGAAGCACAAAGTGTGGCAAAGGTAAATGAGAGGACAGTGAGAAAATTCGTCTACACTCACATTTGTTGTAGATTTGGCACACCTTTGGAGATTGTTTCTGATAATGGTCCAGGGTTTAGAAAGGGATTTCTCACAGAAGTCTGTGAAGAACTTCGCATTCTACATCGTCACAGTACACCCTACTATCCCCAATCAAATGGTTTGGTAGAAAAAGCTAATGGTGTAATTGCAGGCATCATTAGAAAGATGGTGAAAAACAAGACAAAGTTGTGGGATGACTTCTTGGATGGTGCCTTGTGGGCGTATCGAACCACATATAGGGAAGCCACGCAGTTCACACCATTTCACTTGGTCTATGGTCAAGAGGCTTTACAGCCAATTGAACTAAACATTCCAACAATGCGACTTCATGGCAAATCAGCACAAGATGATCAAGAAGCATGGATGGATCGACTTCTTACCTTAGCTGAGCTTGAGTGGAAAAGAGAAGCAGCATACGAGTGCTATAAGAGGAAAGCCACACAGACAAAGGAGAAGCTTGACAAGAAACTGAAGGACAAAGGCATCAATGAAGGAGATCTTGTGCTAAGGTATGACAATTGACTCGATAATCATTTTGATGCCAAATTTGAAACAAGATGGCAGGGGCCATACATAGTCAAGAAGGCTTTCAATTCAAGTTACTATCAACTTATAGATTTGAATGGGAAAGAGCACTCCATGAAGGTAAACGGTTATCGCTTGAAGCCTTACTTGAGTCGCCTTCTACCAAAGGATCTACAAGAGCAAAAGGAAACTATCCCATGTAAGTATTGTTCCATGAAGCATGAGTGTAACATAAACCAAAATTCCAAGGGGCCAAACAATGAAGCTCTTGTCAAGGACTCTGAAGCACTCTCTTTGGAAAAGATTCTTTATGATGGTACATGAATATACCATCATCCTGGGGGAGGGCTAATGATAGCTGTTTTTTCGGCTCTCTGTAATTGCCATAGTGAGTTATCTCACCCTATCAAATCACTCAAACACTGTGGTTACCCTCACCCTTTCACTGTATATAGGCGCGTGTGAGTTAGGGGACTTTTCCCATATCTCCTTACTGAAAAAAAAAACCCTCAATTAGCTAATCATTGGGCTAGTTGAGCCAAAAAAATAAAAAATATAAGTATATTATGGCCCATGCGTATGTAAATATTTCTTTGTATATAGGGCCTAAATAACAGATTTTTTCATAATTATTTTGGTATTTATTTAAATATTTCTACCTAGGTTTGTGTTATTTATGCTCTGTACATTGCCTCACCATTACCACAATTTTTCTTACCATTTTTCATACTCTTTATTCCATATAGAAATATTTTCATGTAAGCTTCTCTTCTATTTGGTGTAACTCCACCCCAACAAAAATCCAAAAAAACTAGTTTTATTTTTTTCACTATTGTGATTTTTCCCTTCCTACATCTATTTTGTTTTTTTTCAAAAAAATTAGAACCCAAAAATATTTATCTTTTTATGCTAGCCTCATAATGAGAGAGATTTCTTTTGACCCCTTTATATTTTTTCCACTTATATTATTTATATTTGACATGTACATATTTTTTAGACCCCTCAATATATGATTTTCTTAGTTGTACTATTCACTTATATCATGATCTCAACAATATCTTCAATTATAGACCTACCAAATAAGGTCAAGGGTAGGTGGCATGCATACATGCACTATGGAGGGCTCACTCTTGGAGGTATTCAAAAGAATCATCCAAAGAAGGACCCCACAACGACCTTGTGAAGTGGAAAAAAATGGTCGGTTTTGCTGAATTTTTAAAGCCCACTTGCTCTCCGAATTTGAAAAGGTGATATAAACAAAAGTTGTAGCTCCTGGGCTGAACTTTTGCCTCAAATATTTTCATATTTTTTTGAAATACGAGCTGTGAGCTATGATTTTATTAGGGGACCCCAGTTTTTTCATGCTATGCAGCCACACTCTCTCTTCCACTTTATCATTTTCCTCTTTCACACACACTTCTCCACTCATCATCCCCACCTCTCTCGCCACTCGTCTCTGCACCCTACTCACCTTCTCCTCAACCTTGAAGAATAAGAGAAACCATGGTGAACTCATACCTCCCACACACAATTCCATTCCAAAATTGACCACCTAGTCTCATTTTTCCTCCTCCAAATTACCCATATCTATCAAAAAAACCACAAAATTCAGCCTCTTCCCTTAAAACACAGCATCATGGTGGTTGATTACTCAGCTTCAATTACCTTGTCTCTCAAGGAAGGTCAAGAGTGGAGAAAAAATGTACCGTCAAAGCTAGTGGACCGTCAACAAGCGTCAAAATTGGCCCTACTCAAGACACTTGGAGCATCAACCTTGTAAGAAATCCACCTTTTCTTACCTCTTAAGAGTTTTTCTTCCTTATTTGTATCCTACATGGATACTCCCATTGTAAATATCCAATTCCATTTGTAAATTAATACTAACTCTACTAACACTAACCCACTATGAAAAGTCCTATCACCTCCATTTCTCTCCTCTCTCTTTCCCCACCAACTTCTTGATAATTCCAAGCAAAAGAAATTAGATAAATTGCTGAAAATCTAACCCACCCATGGTTAGAGGAGTAACCCTAGCCTTCAAAATTGCTATAAAAGGAGAGTGTAGCTAGCACAAAAAGGGGGGAGAAGAAAGATCACTATGCTATAGCTTGAGAAGCCAAGCTCAACCTCTTGAGAAGGAGCTCTTGAGTGGAGTCTCATTGGCATTAGGCATATGTATGTGTTGTATTAGGGGTGATTAGCACGGGAACTCTATGCCATTGTAAGAGAGAGTGATCATTAAATTGAGAGTAGGAAATCTATCATTTCTCCTACTAGAGTAAGCCCAACATTTGCTGAATCAAGGAGGGTGAATTTGGACTAAGCATGGATACCTTGTCTCCCTTCCAACGTGAAGTCATGGACAATAATGATGTGTAAGTGTCTTGGTGTTTTATTTAAGTTCTTGATAGCTTGTCTCCGGGTATTGTTATCAATTTAGCCATAAATCCCACATGATGTAAGAGGGCGACAGGGTGGAGAGGACTCCCCTGGCCTTAAGACAGTGATTGGGGTGGATTTTTTCTTGTGATGTGTTGTGGTGTAATTTACTCAGGCTATGTTGAACAAATACTAATCTCACTTTGATTGGTCATGACAGATTTGTAAGAAGGCATTAGTGCAACAAGCACCCCCTTCCCCCTTCTCTCTCTTTCTTACATATATATATTTATGTTTGCTTGATCATTAACGATACACTTCAAAGCAGCCCGAGCACCATCTCTCTCTCTCTCTCTCTCTCTCTCTCTCTCTCTCTCTCTCTCTCTCTCTCTCTCTCTCTCTCTCTCTCTCTCTCTCGTGTTTTAGTGTGTGAGAGTGTTCCATTGGTGTTAGGGCTAGTGTAAATTCCTTGCTTGTTTGTGGTTTGCTGTAACGATTCTCCTCTTTTGCGTCCTAGTTCACTCTTAAACTAGGTGGTGCCCCTTGTGTAGTTGGGATTTGGCTGTGGGTTTGTTGTTTTGGTTTGTGTTGTGTTGTGTCCCAGCCCCATTGAGCAGCACGGGAGCTTTGAAGGGTGTCTAGAGGTTGCTCTTCTTGTTGCCCGCCATGGACCGCTTCACTATAAATCCTATTCTATTTTGTTACTTTTCAGAAATTTGTACCCCCTTTTTGTATGGAGTGTAAGAAATCCCATTCTCATTGGGATTTTTAGTACCTCTCTTCTCTTTGCTTGCTTCATCTATTGGTATGATTCTCCTACTCTACTCATTTGTACTCCATGAGATTCTATATCAAAAAATATTTTGTTTCCACCCCAAAATATTATGTCAACTATGCATTCATATGGAAATGGCAAGTGAACGATGATCAAAATTGTATCCTCACCCCCTTTTTGCATGGAGTGTAAGAAATCCCATTCTCATTGGGATTGTTAGTACCTCTCTTCTCTTTGCTTGCCTCGTCTATTGGTATGATTCTCCTACTCTACTCATTTGTACTCCATGAGATTCTATAAACAAAAATATTTTTTTTCCACATCAAAATCTTATGTCAACTATGCATTCATATGGAAATGGCAAGCGAACGATGATCAAAATTGTATTGTCTTGCGTTCATAAACAAATAGCGCTTTTGTACAGCATAAGTAGAGAAAGAAGACAAAATCCAAAAGATATTTATTAATTTTCATCCTCCAAGAGATCTCTACAAGTGATTACATCCATGTCCAACCCCATGGTAGCTAAATCAACAAATAAATCTATTGATTCATCCTCTACAGCCTCTCCTATTGAAGCATCATCATCCTCTCCATCCTCGTCCTCCTCCTCACTATGGTTGGTTATTGGGAATGGTTGGTTCTCCTCGACCTCAACTACATCATCGTCATTGGCGTCTTCTTGAGATGGTATGGTGGGATCTGCCAAAGTCTCTATGTTCGTATATGCAAAGATAGATCTGCTCCGTGGTGTCACTGGAATAATATACCAAAGTCGTCTTCAAGACATACAAGGCACATAAAACACCTGTAGGTCATAGAGCAAACAACAACATGAATGTAGTTTTATATGTATCATATAATGTTTTAGTGAGTTGCACATGGACTTTACCTGCTCACAACTACTAGGTTGCACCAATTTGTCGGTCTTCCCGCGATGAAATTTCCCGGAGTCTACCATATAGAGCCCATTCTCATGTCTCTTAACCTCACCCGCAAACCATCGGCAGTCAAAGAGATATTTGTGAAATGTTCTGAAATCCACTTTAATTATCCTCTCTATTGTTCCACATTCCCTCACCTCTTGTGTTGTCATGTCAAAGTTGCCCATAACTCCACTATCATGAGTGGTTCGACGATCATCTATCTTGCGGGTTCGAAAATGACGTTCTTCGGACCACATAGAGTTGAATGTGAAGGCCTGCAAAAACCAATCAAGATAGATGAGAGAGAGAGAGAGAGAGATGACACACATACACACACACACTCGCACATACACACTAAACACATTGAGTATATTACCCTTGGTAGACATCCTTGCGCGTACTCCCATTCTTTAGGGCTTATTTGTTCTCCTTCTGCCTTGGCCTTGGTCATGGAATTGTGTATCAGATCAGGGTATTTGTCAAGCTCTTTAGGAAAGGGAGGTGCTCGCCTATCGCCATGCGACCTCTTCCATGCTTCCCTCTCCCTTTCTCTCGTTGTACGCGCCTCCACATACATATCCATCCATTTGCCCATGATGGGAGCATTGAGTAGACAATGGTTGTTGACTATGGCTTGAAATTCCCTATCCAAAATCAAGAGAGAACCTTTCCCACTTGGAATGTTTGTGTATTTTTTTGGATCCTCTTCCTCCGTCTTTAAACGAGGCAATGATGGGTCTATTGTGAAAAGATATTGAGAGACATACACAAAAGCCTCTTGTACAATCCAACCCTCTGCCATGCTTGCCTGAACACATGAAACCATTAGTGATTAAAGTAACCAATAAAAAGTGTTGTGAATACAATCCAATCCTAATAAGGTTTAAAGCTTAAGATCGATGAATACCTCTGGTTGTGATCGTAGCCTTACAAAGTCTTTCAAGGTCTTTAGGAACCTCTCAAGAAAGAACATCCACCTGGAGTGAACCACATCACAAATGGATATCAAGATGGAGCAATAGGTGAACTTGGCTAACAAGGATAGAACGTGGGAATGCATCCTCAATAGCACAAGTTGCTTCAATCGCTAGAAGTCGAGCTGTTGGAATGGTTGAAACTTCGATTTCTTTGGAACTCACAAGCCTATAACCAAAAAACCCTTCATAATCTTCATAGTAAAGTTGGTCTTCAAAGTAAAGTTTAGGAGGGAGGATCAAATGTGCTATACCTGAAAACTTCTCCCACCTTGAATATTGTAGTCTTTACCTTCGTGTCCGCAAATCCACTAATGCTAATTGGAAGCACAAACTATTGCACAAACAAAAAGACTTATCAGTATCCAGAACCCTAAACCACATACACACACTCACATATACACACACACACACACATTACCTGAAGAATCTTGTGTCAATCATGGGATTTGAGCCCATACAGTTGTGTGGATCCTCCTTTCTTAGTTTTAGTGAAGGCACCCTTGAGCGAACGCATATAACCTGTTGGAGTACAGATGGATGCAATGACTTGTTTCATCCGCTCTTGATCCACCCTTGATAGAATCCAAGGTGCCTTTGGAAGAACCATCTTCCCCCGAGGCCCCATGCGAGGTGTGGCCGAAGGAGGGAGCCTCCTTATGGCCCTCATGTCCTCTCCAGCCCCCAATGAATCTTTCTTGCCTACTATGCGATCCCATATAGCTTGCCCAACATTTTTGAACACATGCATTGGATCCAATAGGTGTTGGATTTTGAATGACGCCCAATAGGGTAGTGATAAGAAAATAGAGTACCTAGACATACCCCTAGGTGGATCATTGGGAGGAGGCAATGTGTTGTGATGCTCATTCCAATGTCTTGCCCACTCGGCCATGGTCCAATGGAGTGGCTCCATCCCATTGCACGGTGGAGCATAAGATTGATGTGTGGGCGGCAAGAAGCGATGGTTATTGGCGTAGATCACCTTACCAAGTAGAGCGGGTCTCTCTGTCATGAGTGAGGGTCCACAAGTTGGGCATGCCCTTTGTCCAGATGTCGATAGTCCTACAAAAACAAAAGACATAACCGCATATAAGTGACCAATGCAAAGACATTAAAGAGCGTCACAAAGTATAAGCTTACTAAAAATCTCTCCAAGCCCGGGGTAATCATGCATGGTCCACATGAGAATGCACTTGATCGTTGTGCGCTGATCGTCACGAAGTGGTCTTGATACATCAAAAACATCTCTGCCGTTCCATAGCTCTTGAAGCTCTTCAATCAAAGGTGCTAAATATACATCCATGTTCTTCACCTTGTGTTTTCCTGGGACTAGAAGAGAGAGCAAAATGTTCCCCTTCTTGGTTGCCTCCCATGGTGGAATGTTGTAGTTCACAACAACCACTGGCCAAGTACTCCATGAGGTAGACCGATGCCCAAATGGGTTTACCCCATCACTAGCCAGACCAAGCCTCAAGTGACGAGGCTCTTCTCTAAACTCCGGCCATGTCTGCTCAATGTGTTTCCATGCCGGCGAGTCAGCCGGCACTCTCATAACCCCATCGGTGGAGCGATTTGTCATATGCCATGCAAGAAGCTCGCTTGTTCCTTTGGTGCTAAACATGTACTTGATGCGGGGAATGAGGGGGAAATGACGAAGAACCTTGCGAGATATTGTGGTTCCTTGCATTCCCTCTTTGTACCTTGATTCTCCACACTCGGGGCAAGCATCAAGCACTACATGTTTATTGCGGAATAGCACGCAATCATTGACACATGCATGTATGCGATCATAGTCCATCCCAAGCCCTGTCACCACCTGTCATGCCTCCCTTCGATTTTTTGGAAGATGATTGCCTTTAGGCATCATCTTGCCTAATAGCCTATGACATAATTAAAGAACACTCCTTATTGCATAAAACCACGATAAAAAACTCACAACTAACACTTATTACACTTAAACGTACCTCAATAGTTCATCGACCCGTGCATTGCTCCATCCAAACATTTCTTGAATATTCAAGATCTCAAGAGACGCTCGTAATATGGAGTAGGAGCATCCCTCGTAAAGAGCGGTGTGCGCTGCCTCTAGCAATGAATCTTTGGTTTTTTGGGCGCCTTCTTCACATGCACACTCAGGCTCACACTCATTCGCCGCCTCACGTACAAGAAGATCCTCAACCATATTGTGCAAACGATCTTCCTCCACCTCCATGTGGGGCGGGGTGGTGGGGAGATCCCCATAAGTGGTGGATGTAGGATGCGCATGCGCTCGTGTGGACCCACCCACATCGGACGGCGGGTGTGACCCCCCTCCCATGACTGCTTCATGGCGCAATCGCTCTTCCGTCCTCCTCCCGCCTCCGCCCCCGATCACACTCCAATGGGGAGCGACATCAATAGATGCCAAAACCCTCGGATCACTAGTTTCCATTCGAGCGTGTTTTCTCGGATCGTCCCATAGTCCAAAGTCATCCACGTGAGCCAAGCATATATGCCGAAGCCGTGCAATCGCATGCTTACATCGCGTACATGGTCATGGTAATCGCTCGCTCAACCATCGAGTTCGTTACGCGCCAACCGGTGGACCCAAGTCATCCCAATCGACCTGCACACACGACCACACACTAAATAAGAAAAAATTAAATAAGAAAAAGAAGAATCAAGAATGTTGGTGCTGACATGACTGACACTCATTAAAGATAGAGGGGAGGTGGGTACAAGAGGTCATGCAGTCGGCGTAACCTTAATGTCTCATCAGAGATTTTCGCGGTAATACAGGCGGGAAAAGGCGCGGTAATACTCGTAGTAAAAGTGCATGCAAATTTTTTTATATAAAGGGGGAACTTGCGTGTCCCCGCGAAATTGAATACCAAAAATTCAAAAACGAGCTCCTCTTCTGCGCGGGCCTGTTTCCTTGTCCATCTCCAAGCTCTCTCTCCTTCTCCCTCTCTATCTCCAACCTCTATTACTCTCTTCATCTCCATCTCCACCATATCCAAGCGATTGAGGTCACGACTGTAAGTGCTCCAACTCTCTCTCTTTCTTCTCTTTCTTCTACACACACACACACACACACACACACAAACACATATGATAGCGGGAAAAAGAGCAGTGCAATCGGGTGGCCTCTGTAGTCGTGCACACTCCACAAACCACGCCTCATGAAAACAAGCAAAGAACAAAACAAAGGGGGCACCACCCTAAATTAAGAGGTTTAGGGACCTCACACATAGTGCACATAGGCAAGTGAGACTTCTGGCATTATGATGGCATCAAAACATATGGCAAAACACATAGAAACGAAGCTTAGGGACCTTATGTAGCATATATATACACAAGACATCAGCTTAACAATACAACGGCATCTGATCATACATAACAAGGATATAGAGAAGCAAGCCAAGGATGGCATAACCCCTTGTCAAAAACAATCAACCCAGCAAGTAGGTATGATCCTACTAGCAACACATCAATACCTTAGAGAATGATGGCGAGGATGGTGGCCATGGAGCATGAGAGTAGACTCCTTATTTAGGTTTTAGGGCTAGTAATGTAGCATACTAGAGGGAGAGGGAGAGAGGGAGAGAGAGTAGAGCTCCATCCATAGCTCCTCGTTGTGAGCAATGTCGTCATAGCTTCGTTGCTTGGTGAAGTGGGTGAAGTGTTGGTTTTGAGTGAGAGAAGGCCTCCTTATATAGGTTTCTGAGAGGGTTTAGGATTAGGGATAAACATGCTTAAATCCGTTGATTGGGGTTACTTTTTGCTTAGGGTGGTCAACAGATTGAGGTCACCTGATATGTCACCATCAAGATATTCTCTAGAGTGATGTGAGAGGGGAGGGTAAATGCTGATTTTTCTGATTGTGACACATGGGGATAAGGCCTTGACCAGCATTTAAGAGCAGGTAAGGTGGCTGTTGAAACTGGAGGTTCTGCACATGTCAGGGGGGGACCTGCGGGGGGGAGGTGGCAGCTGGGTCCTCCTGAATATCAAATTCTCAAAAAATCCTCAACCATGGCTTCTTTTGACATGTGTTCTTTGAAAAAATCAGCATGTCTCTTTTCAACTCAAAAGTCTTTATCCCTATTGACTCACCTTTACCATAAGATTTTCCCTTTTTCTCCTCCTGTAACTGCATTGTTGATGCCCAATCACTGCTTCTAGTAACAGTGAACTGTTACCTACCAAATACTTATGGTGCAGTAAAAAATATTTACCATGGGTAAAAAAAGTTACTGTAGGTAAAAAGTGATTTGTATTTACCATGTAGGTGAAAAATATTTACTGTAGGTAAAAAAGATTTACATTCGGTAAAAAAGTGAAAACGGAGTATGCTGTGCTGTGAGTCCACACGAACATCCTCGTGTAAATTTCACTAGAAATTCACACCTAGAATGGGCTATTCTGTAAGATATAGGTTGTAGGCATGCATAAGAGCTCGTTCCCACGTATCTTCTGTCCATGGCACTTTTTACTCTTTGGTGCTTGTGAAGTAGATTTTTCTTCTCTTTCGAGATCCCTTGGACTAGAGTATCCTCATCTCCCCAACAACTGACTGTGCCTTTATTGCATCTTCAGAAGGGGTCCTAAAAACCATGCATCATATAGCCCTCCCCCTTAAGCTAGAGGTATTTGATGCCTCTAGCTGTAGGTTGTGCTACAATAGGGTTCTCTTGAATACTTACCCACCTGGTATCAATTGAATTTGCCATGTTACTGCTTTCTTGGCTGATGCACCCTGTTTAGTCCTTTCTGCTGAATAATTGTATCCATCCATGACTAACAACTGGTCTCCTAGACCCTTGAAAGCCATACCCCATCCATTGTCAATATCCACTTTCACTGGTAGCATTCTCTTTTTTTCTTTTTTTCTTCTCTTTTTTTCCTTTTTTTTGTTTTTTTTTTTTTTGAAACGACTATGTACATGATTGTTACCTTAGTTGGAGCTCGAATATGATGAGCTCTCCTCTGAACCATCCTTAGCATTAATTTCACCAGCATATGGCTGTGAAAGACGACATTGGTAGGCCTTCAATCGCCAACCATTTACCGGGGTATGATGTACCTTACCATCTAGGTCACCTAGTTGGTAACTACCATTTGAGAACCTCTGTATCACTACAAAAGGGCCTTCCCACTTAAGCAATAACTTACCATCTTTCCTGCGATCAAAGCGATTGTCGTATCTGAGCACTAAAGAACCTTCCTTGATACCTTTCTTGACAAGGTTGCGATTGAACTTCTTTCGTTTCTTCTCTGCCTGGGCTGCATAGTACTTCACTGCTGACTCTCGATCTAGCCCTAACCTCTCCAAACCGATGATTCTTCCTTCCACCTGCTTCTCTTGACTTTCCTCTTGATGTGCTTTTAGAACTCGGAGGCTTGCTAGCTCCACTTCTATAGGCAATAGTGCCTCTTGCCCGTAAACCAAGTGAAAAGGTGTATATCCCAAGGATGTTTTAAAGGATGTTTTGTAGGCCCAAAGTGTTGCATCTAGGTGTTTGTCCCATGCCTTAGGATGTAAATGCACTTGCTTAGTGATGATTTTACATATAAGACCATTTACCTTTTCGACAAGACCATTGCACTGAGGGTAGTATGGTGTAGAGTGCCTGCGCTTGATTTTTAACTTGCTCATCAATTGCCCGACTAAATCAGCTCGAAATCCCGGTCCCCTATCCGAGAGAATCTCCAAAGGTGTGCCAAAATGGCAACAAAGGCATTCAAAAATGAAATCACTCACGTCCTTGGCTGTGATGCGCTTTGTGGGACGAGCTTCTTCCCATCTGGTATGTACTCCACCCCCATAATGATGTATTCCTTCCCTGATTGAGTGCAAGGTAGTGGCCCTATTGCATCTATCCCCCATTTTTCAAATGGCCCATAGGTTTTGATTGGATGCTGATTTTCATGGGTAAGACGCCTTGGTCCAGCTTTTTGGCAAACCTCACATGTGCGGCACCAATGTTGTACAGCTCGATGGAGGCTTGGCCACGTGAATCTTGCTTGTAAAATCTTTCTGCTAGTAATCTCTTGTGCAAAGTGGCCACCACACACACCTTCATGACAACTAAACAAAATATCCTTTATCTCTTGGGATGCAGGAACTCTCCTTAAGACAGCATCTTTCCCTCTACAATACAAGTCCTCATTCACTAAGCTATAGCTGGTAGCCCTTTTTGCCAACCATCTACGTTCACTTTTACTCATACCAGAGGGTGCTTCACAATGCTCAAGAAAGTAAAGTAAATCATGCAGCTCCTCCTTTCCCTGGTATAAATGACTTTTCACAAGGATAGAACCTACTATGAGAGTTTGTAGTTCTTCACCTGCTAAGGCATCTGCTTCTCGATTTTGATCTCTAGGTACAAAGTGCACTCGAACTTCTTTAAAACCCTTCAACAATGCCTTTGCTTCCCTCATCTTAACAGACAATTTGTCATTTTTACCGGCCCATACACCAACCATTTGCTTAACAATCAACATGGAGTCACCAAAAACATTTAGCTTTGTGATGCCTTGAGAAAGAAAACATTGCAACCCTAAAACAAGGGCATGGTACTCAGCCTCATTGTTAGAATGAACCTCTTTTATATGAAACCCTTTTGCAAAGATCTTCTCCTTCTCTGGACCTAATATTACTATGCGTGCTGATGCCTTGCCTTTGGTCCTCTTGTAAGCCCCATCGAAATACAGACTGTGTGCTCCCAGTAGAACTTCAGGCTCCGGGATAGGCGGTACCTTACTAGGTGCCTCTTTCTTGGGCTTCTCATAACACCTTTGTGTGAGGAAATCTGCCAAACAAGCACGGGTGGAATCCTCTACTTGTAGTGTGTAGTCAAACTCTTGAAGCTGCACCACCCACTTTGCTATTCTTTGAGACAATTCCATGTGTTGTAGGGAATATGGAAAAACCTCCTCAGTTGTGATCACCACAAATTGTCTCGGAAGTAAGTAAGCCCAAAACTTCTCCACTGCAAACTTAAGAGCTAGCACCAATTGCTCAGTTGCGCTGAAACCCTTTTCAACAGCTGTCATCACTCTACTAGAGAAGTAGACTGGTCTCATGAGAGATGTCTTTGGGTCTTTTTGCATGAAGACAGCTCCTAGAGCTTCTGGACCTACACTAGGATTTACATAGAATAATTCACCCCATGTGGGTTGTAGGACGACAGGCAATGAGCTCAAAATGGTTTTAACTTCTTGAAAGCACCTTTCACCCTCCTCACTCCATGTCAATGTAGTGTGTTTAGTGAGCTGCTGCAAAGGATAGATTGCTTGAGAAAGGAGATGTATGAATCGTCCCATGTAGCGAACCTTTTGAATGAAGGATACTAGTTGCTTCATGTTTGAAGGAGTAGGTAAAGCTAACAATGTCTTTACCTTTTCAGGGTCAGCCTCAATACCATCTTGAGACACAACATGGCCTAGTAGAGTGACCTTGCTCTCACCTATGTGGCACTTGTCTTTATTCAATTGCCCACCCAATTGGGCCAGACGGGTGAAACCTTCATCAACCTTGGACAAATGTACTTCCCTAGAGCTGTAAATGCAAAAATCATCAATGAAGACTCATATGGACTTACCAAAGTAAGGTTGAAACACCAATTTCATAAACCTCTGGAAAGTAGCTGGGGCATTAGTTAAACCAAAAGGCATAACTCTATAAGCAAAACACCCCCAAGGTGTTATGAAGGTAGTCTTTCTTTGGTCTTCATCTGCAATTCTGATTTGGAAGTAGCCTGAGTACCCATCACACACTGTGTACCTTTCATGACCAGCCACTTCATTTAGTATTTCATCTTGAAAAGGCAAAGGAAAATGGTCCCTTTTTGTGGCTGCGTTTAGAGGCTTGTAATCCACACATACCCTCCATTTCCCATTTTTCTTTGGTGCTACCACAACTGGAGACACCCACTCAGAATCTTCCATTGGGTAGATAAATCCTGCCTTGAGTAATCTTTTTACTTCTTTTAAGAGTGCATCTTGTTGCACTAGCCCTAATCTCCTTAGCCTTTGCACCACTGGTTTGGCACCTTCCTTTAATTGGATATGGTGTTGGGTTACCGTCACTCCTTTAATGTGCTCGTAATCAGTTATAAAGAGGCCAACATGCTTCTTTAGTACCTGCAAATAGGGTTCTCTCTCTTCTTCTAGAAGGTCCTTAGCTAGCATCTCCTCTAAGCCTGTGGCTTCTTCCTTGTTTAGAGAGTCTTGACCACCTTCTCCTTCTGGGTTTCGCAGTATTATACCCATGACTTCCAAAGAGCTAGCATCCTCCTCAGATGACTCATCCTCAGATGAAGAGCAGCTGCTTGTGCTCCATTCATCCATAGAAGTCTCCATCTCTAGGTCTTGTTGTCTACCCTGCTTCATGTCATACACAATTTTTTGTTGCTTGCCACCTACCTTATGATTTGGTTGCAACTCAAGGGAACCTGTCTCCCAATCTTGCCTAGCTTTCATAGCCATAAGCCAAGGTCTTCCAAGGATTAGCGGATAGCCCTCCCCTTTAGTTGGGATCACATAAGCATCAATTGAGATTGCCACACCAAAAGCTGAAACTTTCACTCCATTAACCTTTCCCACACAAGCCACCCTTACATTATTTGCCATCTTAGCTTGTAAGGAAGTTTGCTCGTTTACTTCCAAACCCAACCTGTGCATTAATTTCTCTGTCATAACACAAATCTCGGCTCCACCATCTACGTACACATTGGATACTCGCTGGCTCTTAATCTCTGCATCAATGACTAGCACGATATCCTTCATGCCTCTTGCACTAATAGACCCAACTGACTTTGCCTTAGCCCTCCTGGTGCTGACCATCTTAGACAAGGTTGTACGCATCTTTGGGGAAAGGTGGAGGAGTTGCTGCCATGAAATCTTTGGTCCTTGCTTACTCACATCTGCTACCAGGTCGTAAGGTATGGATCCTACCCCAAGTGGAAAGTCTTCTACTCCTATGTGCCTCCTTGACCTACTCTTCCTTTTCTTGTCTCCTATCACTTGGGAGGAACCCTCATTCCCTTTATCCGGCTCTGAAGCTTCCATTTCATCAGTTCTTTGTCTCCTAACTCTCTTTATTGGCATGGCAACAGCTTCCTCCATTTTTTCTTTCCCTTTATCCTTACCATTGTCAAGACTTATGACAGAGACAGCCCTGTCCTCCCCTCCCGATGGTAGTGGAGGGATCTCTGCTGGTGCTTGTGGTGGTGGAGAAGGGGGTCTCAATATTTGGATTGGTGGAGCCACGTGTGCATTTTGTCCATTTAGTGGCCTAGCTCGAGGAGGAGTGACTTGCTGGCGAGGAGGCCGTCTTTGATTACCATTTCCTTGATAGCGTCGTGGATGGGGACAATAATACATGCCGTGACCTACCTCTCCACAGTTGTAGCAAATGTACTCACGTGCTTGCCTTTGTCCTTCTTGTCTATTTCGTTCATTTCCTGGCTGGGGAGCCCTTACACCTTGAACCAGATTGATGGACAGGCTCTCTAGTTGATTGGTGATTTGTTGAAGTAATTCTTGTTGAGAGGACTCTTGGTCTGTTGCTCCTGTCCCTGCTACTACCCTTGCCGTAGGTTGAGCTAGCGGTGGAGGCTCCATTCCCCCTTGTAGTTGAGCTTGGAATTTTAACTTCCTATCCTTCTCCCTTGCATAAGTCATAGCTTTATCAAAGGTATCTGGGAATTTACCTTTTACCTTTTCTCGAAGGATGGGGTAAAGCCCTGCCAGGAAAAAGTCCTTCTTTAGGCATTCTGGCGCCCTTTCTCCTTCACCTAGTGATGCACACCATTTCTCCCACAGGTTGGAAAACTTTCGTTCATAGCTTCTATAGTCATTGGGTGATGTTTGGTGTAGCTCTAAGAGCTGTCTCCATATCTCCTCTGGAGGCTCATGGCAGCAAAACTCTTCGATGAAGGCCATCTTTAAGGACTCCCAGTCTCTTCTTTCTTCAGGTGCCAAAGTTTGATACCATAATTTTGCACCTTCCCTCAAGACCAAAGGAAAGGCCCTTAACTTAGTAGCTTCATCATCCCTTCCCAATACCAGAAAGGCCATTTCCAAATTATCCAAAAAAGTCTGGAGCAACCTCCCCAGGCTTACCATAAAAATTAGGGAAGGCCATAAGTGAGAGAGTAAACAATTACACAAACAGCTCCAATTTGTTTTAAAATAGAGTATGGTAATTACAATTTGGAGCTTTAGCACAACTTAGCTCAAAATAGGATGAAGATCGACACATCAAAGGAATGGTAATAGTCTAGTAAGGGTAGAATGACAGGATGAGGAGAGCGCAAGATTTCCCCAAGTCTCTCGGCTCCAAACAACAGGGCTATTCTTTGCTGATAAAAGATTTTTCTATCAATACAAATATTCACACGGATATGACGCACAAAATGGAAAGGAAACATGCGGGGATCATCATTCTCATTATTGGAATCCATACTTACAAAGAAGAGCCTAGCTTAGTTGCACCACCTTGGGACCAATGAGCCTGATCAGCCATAGAAGGTCAGCACCTCGGATCACTTCGACTCTTCCTGATGCATCTGTGAAGACGTAAGGCATGATGGCAACACTTTGTACAATGCTGAGCCTTTAGCAAGCAACAATTGGATGCTATTACCATAATCAGCATGACGAATGAAAGTGACACCATTAATGTGCAGCACATCATCAACTAAGATAGTTTCCTTAGATTGAGATAACTTCTTGAAAATTAGCAGCAAAGGTAGGGCAGGGAGGCTTTTCACCCGGTCTCCAAAGCACTTTGGACAATATCCAAAGTGATCTTCACGCGGACAGGAGGTTGTCTTGGGATTGGTGGTGTCTGGATTCACAAAGTGCACTGGGAGCACTCGTAGACGGGCGGCAATCTTGTAGGCAAGCCTTCGCCTCTTTGCTTCAGGAGGATTTAGGGGTGAGAGTCGTGGTTGCAAGTTGGAGGTTGAAGTTGGTTGCTCACTAGCCTTTTTCTTGCCTGTAGTGGTCATGTAATCCCTTATTAATGAGATTAAGCCAAATGTTACCTTACGCTTGAGCACGCGCTGCGGCCTTGGGCCACTTAGGTGGAGAGGTGATCTTCCTCCTCTTAGTCGGCTCCTCAAGAAAGAGAGGTCTGGTGACGCTTTCTCTTCCCTTAATGTGTGTCACAGTACCTTCGTGTATGTTGATGTAGAATATTTCAAGCTCGTGAGCGTTGGAGGTTTCTGGAGCACTCATAGGTTGAGAGGAGAGGTATATCAAACTTACTTCTTGAATTTCAATGACACTGCAACCTGGTAACAAGACCTCGATGAAAGCTTTTAAGGCCTCTAAAGCCTCCTCCTCTTCTGTTCTCCAATTTGCAAACTCCTCACGCCATTCGTCCATGTTGTAGATTGCACATCTTCATTGCTTGTGGACCGAAGGTCTGTGTAGCCCTCCTCCGTGGGGGCACCAAAATGATAGCGGAAAAAAGAGCAGTGCAATCGGGTGGCCTCTGTAGTCGTGCACACTCCACAAACCACGCCTCATGCAAACAAGCAAAGAACAAAAAAAAGGGGGCACCACCCTAAATTAAGAGGTTTAGGGACCTCACACATAGTGCACATAGGCAAGTGAGACTTCTGGCATTATGATGGCATCAAAACATATGGCAAAACACATAGAAACGAAGCTTAGGGACCTTATGTAGCATATATATACACAAGACATCAGCTTAACAATACAACGGCATCTGATCATACATAAAAAGGATATAGAGAAGCAAGCCATGGATGGCATAACCCCTTGTCAAAAACAATCAACCCAGCAAGTAGGTATGATCCTACTAGCAACACATCCATACCTTAGAGAATGATGGCGAGGATGGTGGCCATGGAGCATGAGAGAAGACTCCTTATTTAGGTTTTAGGGCTAGTAATGTAGCATACTAGAGGGAGAGAGAGTAGAGCTCCATCCATAGCTCCTCGTTGTGAGTAATGTCGTCATAGCTTCGTTGCTTGGTGAAGTGGGTGAAGTGTTGGTTTTGAGTGAGAGAAGGCCTCCTTATATAGGTTTCTGAGAGGGTTTAGGATTAGGGATAACCATGCTTAAATCCGCTGATTGGGGTTACTTTTTGCTTAGGGTGGTCAACAGATTGAGGTCACCTGATATGTCACCATCAAGATATTCTCTAGAGTGATGTGAGAGGGGAGGGTAAATGTTGATTTTTCTGATTGTGACACATGGGGATAAGGCCTTGACCAGCATTTAAGAGCAGGTAAGGTGGCTGTTGAAACTGGAGGTTCTGCACATGTCAGGGGGGGACCTGCGGGGGGGAGGTGGCAGCTGGGTCCTCCTGAATATCAAATTCTCAAAAAATCCTCAACCATGGCTTCTTTTGACATGTGTTCTTTGAAAAAATCAGCATGTCTCTTTTCAACTCAAAAGTCTTTATCCCTGTTGACTCACCTTTACCATCAGATTTTCCCTTTTTCTTCTCCTGTAACTGCATTGTTGATGCCCAATCACTGCTTCTAGTAACAGTGAACTGTTACCTACCAAATACTTATGGTGCAGTAAAAAATATTTACCATGGGTAAAAAAAGTTACTGTAGGTAAAAAGTGATTTGTATTTACCATGTAGGTGAAAAATATTTACAGTAGGTAAAAAATATTTATTGTGGTAAAAAATATTTACTATCGGTAAAAAAGTGAAAACGGAGTATGCTATGCTGTGAGTCCACACGAACATCCTTGTGTAAATTTCACTAGAAATTCACACCTAGAATGGGCTATTCTATAAGATATAGGTTGTAGGCATGCATAAGAGCTCGTTCCCACGTATCTTCTGTCCATGGCACTTTTTACTCTTTGGTGCTTGTGAAGTAGATTTTTCTTCTCTTTCGAGATCCCTTGGACTAGAGTATCCTCATCTCCCCAACAACTGACTGTGGCTTTATTGCATCGTCAGAAGGGGTCCTAAAAACCATGCATCAACATACACACACACACACACAATGCATACATATTGCACACACACACACACAATGCATACACACACATGCACACACACATTGTACACACACGCACACACACACACTATTTTGTGCACAATCACACTAACGCTTGCATTAGTGTGTGCATGCATTATACACACACTAATGCCCGCATTAGTGCGTGCATGCATTACAAGCACACACTAATGCTTGCATTAGGGTGTGCTTGTGCATGAATTAGTGTGTAAACACACTAATGCATGCACAAGCACACCCTAATGCAAGCATTAGTGTGTGCAAGCGTTATACACACACACTAATGATTGCATTAGTGTGTGATTGTGCACAAATTAATGTGTTTTCACACACTATTTTGTGCACAATCACACACTAATGCTTGCATTAGGGTGTGCATACATTATACACACACTAATACAAGCACGTACACTATTTTGTGCACAACACTAATGTCCGCATTAGTGTGTGCATGCGTTACAAGCACACACTAATGCTTGCAATAATGTGTGATTGTGCACAAATTAGTGTGTTTTCACACGCTAATTTGTGCACAATCACACACTAATGCAAGCATTAGTGTGTGCATGCATTAATTCATTTTTACACACTCATTTGTGCCCAAGCACACACTAATGCTTGCATTAGTGTGTGATTGTGCACAAATTAGTGTGTTTTCACACAATATTTTGTGCACAATCACACACTAATGTCCGTATTAGTGTGTGCATGCATTATACATACACGCATTAGTTAGTTTCTACACACTAATTTGTATCCAAGCACACACTAATGCTTGCATTAGTGTGCGATTGTGCACGAATTAGTGTGTTTTCACACACTATTTTGTGCACAATGCATGCATTATACACACACACACTAATGCTTGCACTAATGCAAGCATTAGTGTGTGATTGTGCACAAATTACTGTGTTTTCACACACTATTTTGTGCACAATGTATGCATTATACACACACACACACACTAATGCAAGCATAAGTGTTGACGAAGGAAATTTGGAATGGTTGCCTCTACACCAAAACAAACTCCATTGTGCCACAAGCGAAATGAGATGAGGGCACCACCTAGTCTTGGAAGCGTGGACTAGGACCGCTACGCAGAGAGAGAGAGAGAGAGAGAGAGAGAGAGAGAGAGAGAGAGAGAGAGAGAGAGAGAGCTATCACTATGAATGAATCATTAACCTCAATCTTTGTACAAGGAATGGATAATTTCAAGCACTCCCAACACAAATAGCATGTAGATTACTAAACAACAACTCAATATTTAGCCAAAATCACATCAAGCACTCTCACACACACATAAAAGATCTCTCTTAATTAACATAAGTAAGAGGAGGGGAGGTTACTAGAATAAAACAATTTGCACTCTAGAATGTGCAAAGAATAGAGTGAATGAATGAGCTTTATGGGCTCATGATGAGTGATACAAAGACTCAATGAGGCTGAGGGAGACTTGAAATTACAAAGGGGGGGCCTCTTTATATAGGCAAGAGAGTGACTAGGAGTGAGGTTAAGATCCAAGTGCAATTTGTACAAATGAAGCTTGATTAGGGACATTCCACCAATGAAGAAGCTCCTTCCAAGTGATTTGTTGACCTATTTGCAACTAATTGGCTCCATCATCACTTGTGTTGTCTTCACTCCTTCCTCCATAGCTTGAGTCCAAGAGCTTCCTTATTTTAAAATGTAAAGAATCTACATAAAATCAAGGCATATCTAGTAATAATAGAAAGGTGTTGAATGAAAACTTATGAATTACAACAAGATTAAGCATGATTTGAGAGGTGATTAGGAGAGTAATTTATGATGGTTTTATGAGCTTGAGAGAGAGGAGGAAGGAGGGGAGGGTGAGAAGACTAATGGCTGATTTTTAGAGAAGGACTCAATGTGGAAAAGGAAGGGTGTGTGTGTAAAGGTAGAGGGGGTGGTCTCCACCACAGTTGAAAAAATTGGCGTCCTCCATTTTGGATATATCTCCTAGACCATAGATGCAAAAATTATAAAACAAATATGGTCAGAATCTCCAGCTCATAAGCTACAACTTTGATGAAGACAACTTTTCTTGGATCGGAGTGGACGTATTTTTAAAAAATCCAGCAAAATCATGTGTCTGTTTCCTTCCTTTACCAAGTCTTCCACCTGGGTCCCATCTGTTTGAATCATAATATGGCTCCAAAGCCATGATGATATGAGCCCCTCATGACCCTTGAATCATGGGTGCATGGCTCCACAAACACATTATATCTTTTCTTTTCTCATTTACATATTTTCCCTTCCCTTTACCATTAGGTTCTACCTTTCACCTCCTGTGAACTAGTCAAGGAAAAATTCCCATCAAGTCATTTTTTGAATTTTTCCAAGAGGTTGTTCTCACTCTTTCTTTTATTGTAAACCTCTAGAAGCAGGGAAAACCAACAAAATATAGTAACCAAAAAATTTGTGATAGGCTCGGATCATAGCCCCCCCAAACCTGGCTAGAGGTATTTATGCCTCTAGCCTACTTTCTTTGATCTTGGGCTGACCTTATTCTGATGTGATAAGGCTTTAGACGCCATCCATTTGTCCTGGTCTTGTGCACTTTACCATCAATGTCTTGAAGTCTGTAGGAGCCATTTTTGAACTTTTTGGTGACCAAGAACGGGCCTTCCCATCAAAAAAGAAACTTTCCATCCTTACGAGTGTCGAAGCGATTGTCATATCGAAGCACTAGGGATCCCTTTTTTATGTCTTTAGATGCTAGCTTTTTGTTGAACTTTTCTTTGCGCTTCTCTGCTTCTTGAGAGTAGTGGTTGATGGCTTCTTCACGATCCAATTTCAGCCTCTCTAGATCCATGATCCTTTGATGTACTTTCTCCTTTTGAGAGCCTACCTGGCTACCCAATATTCGAAGACTTATTAACTTCACTTCAATGGGCAAAAGTGCCTCCTTTCCATAAACCAAATGAAAGGGTGTGTACCCTAATGCGGTTTTGAAGGAGGTTCTATAGGCCCATAGAGCTCCATTCAAATGTTTGTCCCAATCTTGGCGCCTGACATGTACCTGTTTGGTGATAATTTTGCAAATGATTCCATTTACCTTTTCCACCAAGCCATTGTACTGAGGGTAGTAAGGAGTAGAGTGTTGATGCTGAATATTTAGCTTCTGCATGAGTTCTCCTACCAAGTCTGCTCTAAACCCTGGTCCTCTATCAGATAGTATTTCAAGAGGGGTCCCAAACCGGCAACAGATGTGGTCAAAGATGAACTGACTCACATCCTTAGCAGTAATTCTATTGGTCGGCATAGCCTCAGCCCATCTAGTCACGTAGTCTACTCCCATAATGATGTACTCTTTACCTGACTGAGTGCGTGGTAGAGGCCCTATAGCATCAATTCACCACTTCTCAAAGGGCCCATATCCTCTATTGGGTTCTGAGGTTCAGCTATGAGCCGTCGTGGTCCTGCTTTTGGACATTCATCACATGTTTGACACCAGTATTTGATGTCACGATGAAGACTTGGCCAAGTAAACCCAGCTTGTAAAACCTTTCTACTAGTGATGTCGTGTGCAAAGTGTCCTCCACGCACATCATAGTGACAAGTTTTTAAAATCTCTTCAAAGGCACTCTCCTAAGCACACCATCCTTACCAAGACAATACAAATTATCATTTACTATGCGATACCTGGTAGCCTTCCTAGCTAACCATCGCCTTTCCCCTGCATTCAAGTGTTTAGGAGCCTCTCCTTACTCCAAAATGTGCATAATATCTTCTAAGTCCTCCTTGCCTTGCTGAATTGGAAGTTTGATGTCCACTGCTCCCACTATTAAGTCATTTAACTTCGATGATGCTAGGTGGTCTGCATCCTTGTTCTCGTCTCTTGGCACATGATGTACTTGTGCATCCCTAAATCTCCTCATAAGAGCTTTGGATTCTCTCATTTTAGTAGAGAGACTGGCATTTTTGCAAGCCCATGTACCTTGCATTTGCCTTACCAAAAGCATGGAGTCACCAAAAGCATTTAGTCTCTCAATTGAATTATCCAGCCACCAACAAAGGCCATGAATTAGAGCTTGATATTCTGCTTCATTGTTGGAGTGGACATCTTCTAGAGTGATCCCTTCACCATGGATCCTCTCTCCCAATGGAGATAAGACCACGATGCCTGCAACTGCCTTATCCTTGGTTCTCTTGTATGCTCCATCAAAGTAGAGGCTATAAGCATTGACCAGAGCCTCTAGAGCTGGAGGTGGTGGTAGTTCCTTTCTCTTCAAATGGAAAAATTTTTCATAGCACTTCTTTGTTAAAATGTCGGCTAAGCATGCTCGAGTTGTTCTTTCAACCTGTATTGTATAATCAAACTCTTGAAGTCGCACCACCCACTTTGCTATTTTGTCAGAGATTTACATATGTTGTAGTGCATAGGGAAACATATCCTCCACAGTGATAATTACAAACTTCTTTGGCAGCAAGTATCGCCGAAATTTGGTTACCGTTGAGTAGCGTTAAACGGTAACCTTGCATTTGCACTACATTTCTACTCAAATGTATATATTATTTATCAAACTTTTAACCTAGTGTTCATTTTCTCTTTTCGTAATAGCCTTTTTTCATACAAACACCTTACCCTTCTTAGATCTTTATGCATTTACATCATATTTCTCTCTTCATGCTAAATGTAAATAGTAAACTTAATTCTACTCTACTAATTTTTTACTGTATATTCTTTTAACTAATTACCTTTACTAAGTTAAATAGCTATCTAAATCCCATAATTTGTAAATAAATAATTTATGGGCACTTATCTTACCCATCTTCTCTCAAGGGTAGGGTTAACCTTGTAGGCCTTCCCTTCCCCACCACTATGTGACCCAACTCTTGGATCATTTACTTTTGTTGGTCAACAAATCTTAAATATAATGTATATCCCCAATGAATCAAACTTTATTGGAGCCTACCTCATTTGTTTAAGGTGGATTCTCTTTTGAAAAAGCATGCTACACCTTGGATGCATGCTAAAGGGTCCCCTACAAGGAGACTTGGTTCAAAAGGTGTTTTGGATGCATCTTGAACGCCTTAGCTCGTGAATATACTTGAGAAACACTCCAAAATCATCTTAAACACTTTGAGAAGGTCAACTTTTCCTTCTACAGCACCGGATTCTGAGTTACAGGCTGAACGTTATGGTGAAAACAAGGTGCTACGGACACTATTACTGCAGGTCAAAGTTACAATCAGGTAAACCACAAAGGTGAAAATTTTTCTTGACTTCTTCAATATTCTAAAATACCAATGCGGAGTTAAAAACCACTTGCATGTGGAGGGGTCGGCTCAAGATGCTTCCAGAGACACAACAAACAGGATGGGGACACTCTGCAGGAGCCACTGGAGGGACATCATGGTGGGGCCCACATACATTATCAACCCTTATGGAGCCTCCACGACCTAAAAGGCTATTTTTAATGAAAAATAAGTCCCTTATTTTCATAATTGACGGAATGGTCAAAAGGGAACCTAACTATGGTTAACTACCTACCCTAATCAAGTTTAACCTAACCCAAGGTCTTGTACAGCTATAAAAAGGACCTTTGGCAAGCACAAAAATACACACACCTACTCCATTGCTGCAAATAAGATCCTGTATGGTTAGGGAAGCCCTAATATCTCTCTCCTCTTGTCTCCCTACCCATTTCCTAAGCTCGCTATCATAAGCGGTGCCATAGAGAGAGCATCAATATGCTATTGCTACCATTCTCTTGCAAACATCTATCTTACCACACTCATCCCTAAATAAGGATTGTAGCTTCTATATGAGAGCAAGGATATCAAGTTAAATGATCTATCTCATGGTTTGATCAACAAATTGCTGCAATTGGGGTGTCGTCGTCACACTTTTGCTCTAAACGCGTGTAAAATCGGTAAGCATATCTTGGCAGCTTCTCATATTTTGTGCTCATTGGGTTGCTTGTTTTGTTGAGAAATTTTTTTGTGCACCATGATGTCTATTTTCTTGGCTTCTCTCCTTATGTTGCGTGTAAGTAACTCTTGGGGCTGCATAGATGGAGAAGAGCTCTATATGCATGCCGCCTTATGTGTGTAACTAGTCTATTCTTTTGGGAGAGGAAAGGAGTTTTCAAGTATTTGTGCATTATAGTGTTTTGAGCTTTGTTAAGAGGTTGTGTGCTTTCTTTTCTTAGAAGTATATGAGCACTAATATGGTGAAGGTCACTCTTTGCATGTGAGTTTGTGCAGTGTTCAAAGGGATTCCTGAAGGAGTGTGTGTTAAATGGTTGAAGGGAATTTTGTGTTGAAGCACATAAGGAAGGTGTGAGTGTGTGTGTGTGTGTGTGTGTGTGTTGTGTATGGTTTGTTTTGGTTTCCTTCTTTCTCCATAAAAGAGGGTGGTACCCCTAAGAAATATGCATGTGTAGGGTCTCACGGAGTGGTTGTCTGGTGGGAGCCTTGAGTTGAGCCCCATCTCAAAAATCCGTTCTCATAAAAGTGGTGCCCCCACAGAGGAACTTTCCTAATTTCCTTCTATTCTCCTCATGAACAATAGAGTTTCACCATGTGATTTTCATTTTGCACAACGCATCAGACTTAACATTTGTGTAGATCACAAAGTTTTTTACCAGCAACGCATTGTATTTATGTTTGGAGCAGAAAGACTTGGTGAAATCTTGGCATCTCCAAATCCCATCATTCTTCCGTTCATTAATTATGATGATTCATTTGATGTCCGTGTTTTTATTTTGTTTTGAGGCAGGGACAAGAGGCGCCTAGATAGCGATCCACTCAAAAGGAAACTTTCTTCAAGAGAAAGAAAAAGGAGAACACATTGTCACATGAACCAACCTGGAGCTGCTTCTCCTTTTACACCCATAGCTCGTCAATCTGTGCACATCATAATTGCTACAAAATTTAGATTTCAAGGAACCATTAGGAGAATTTTTGGACCCACTCGCCTTAATGAAATTAATGCCTCAATCAACCCTTTTATTTTGCCTATGATAAATTATGAACTAACACTTGATGTATATATTTTCATTTTGATGTGATCACTCATTGTATTCAAAATGCTGTGGTACACAATCCTCCTTGTATTGTAAAAATGTCAAGCACTTCTCCTACCTTTCATTCTAAAAATGGTGAGGATGCACAAGAATTTCTGGATGATTTGGAGGTGGCACACCTCATCTCTGAAAGAGATCAAGAAGAGGTAAAGCTGCGTGCTTTTCCACTCGTTCTCAAGGGGGAGGCTAAGGCATGGTACGAGGCCTTGCAACCTCAAAACAAAACCAATTGGGAGAGGCTACGTGCAATTTTTCTTGCCAAATTTGGGCAAGGAGATACTCCAGAGGTTCTTTGGAAGTGTCTACTTCAACATAAACAGGTATTCCTTGAAGACTACCCATCTTATGTTGGTCATGGCATGTATAATTGCCCTCACCCTCAAAGAATTCCAGGGGACATATACCCTCCTAGACCCCCTCCGCTCATGGTGCAACAAGAGCATGCTCAAGCCCCACAAATTCTTCGTCCACCACCACCACCTCCATTGGCAAACATCCCTCCTGTCCCACCAGTGGAGGAAAAGAGAGGAGTAAACACAAGAGCACACAACAAGGATTAAGACACAAGGAATGAAGAGTCAAAACCTGCAAGGAAGGAGAGGAAGAAAAAGTCAAAGAAGGAGGAAGGAGACACGAAGCAGAGATCAAGGCGAAGGGAGATCGGCATCAATGATTTTCCATTAGGAAAGAATATGGAACCCTACAACATCTTAGAAGATCTGCAAACTCAAAAGCCCAATATTTCTTGGCCTCGACTCCTACATCTATCACCCAAGGTGAGAAAGCACTGGTCCCAACTTGTAAGCACAAGACTCCCAAGAAAGAAAGAAAAGGTGACAGTAAAGGCATTGACTTCAAAGCCACAACAAGATGTGGAACCTATTGTAGATCCTTATGTAAGGGGTAGGAAGGTATCCTATGTGTATGTTGATGGTGGAGCACAAATGTGTGTGATCACGGAAAGATCCATGAATAGACTAGGGCTTGAAATCACTAAATCCTCTAATGGTCAAGCTAGGCTGGTGAACAATGCAAGTGTGAAGTGCCTAGGGATCATCGAGAATTTAAAAGTTTCTGTATTTAATATAGATGCACATGTGGACATGTATGTTATGCCGGCCAGGGGGGGGGGCTATCCCATCATCCTAGGGAGGCCTTGGCTCATTGCTATGAATGCAGATCAAAAACGGGGACGAGCACAATTGATTCTCAAAAAGGGACAACATGTAGTATACGATTGGCATTAAGGAAAGCAGCTCGACATCAACTATGAGACCACGGTTGATGAAGAAAGTGAAGAGAGTTTTGGCTCAAGAGACGAGGAAAGTTCAACCACTACATCCAATAGCGAAGAAGAATCATCTTTGGAGGTAATGGGAATCATCTTCAACACATCAAAAACTCCATCAATAGAGGTTGATCCAACCAAGGAGCAAACAAAGTATGACAAAGGTGACCACAAGCACTTTGAAGACTTTGAGAGGATGCTTGCAAAAGATCTTACCCCTGAGGAGAAGTAGTCCTACATCGATATTCTCAAGAGGTATCCCAATTTGTTTATCACTGATTACTCACAAATTAGAGGTGTGGATGTTATAGAGCATGGCATAGAATTAAAACCAGGTACTAAACCCGTGGCTCAAAAGCTAAGGCACCTAGGACAACTACAACAAGAGGCACTTTTGACAGAGGTTAACCGACTCCTCAAAGCTGGTTTCATTTGCCCTGTGTCTAACTCTGAGTGGGTGTCTCCAATTGTAGTAACCCCTAAAAAGAATGGAAAATGGAGGGTCTGTGTTGACTACAAACCGCTCAACACTGCAACAAAGAGGGATCATTTTCCTCTTCCTTTCCAAGATGAAATCTTAAACGAAGTAGCCGGCTATGAATGTTACACAGTGTGTGATGGGTATTCAGAGTATTTTCAAATCAAAATAGCAGAAGAAGATCAGTTAAAAACCACTTTCATCACACCTTGGGGTTGCTTTGCCTATAGAGTGATGTCATTTGGGTTCACAAATGCTCCTAGTACCTTTATAAGGTTTACAACTCTTGTCTTTCAGCCCTTCTTTGGAAAGTCAATTAGGGTTTTTATGGATGACTTCTGTATCTATAGTAGCCAAAGACTTCATTGCCAAAAGTTGAGGAGGGGCTTAGGAGGCTTCATCAATTTGGGGGACAGCTTAATCCTGAGAAGTGTCACATTGCAGAGTAACAAGTGGTGTTGCTAGGTCATGTGGTTTCTTTGCAAGGAATTCAAGTGGATCCATCAAAAGCAAATGCTCTCTTGTCACTACAACCACCAAGGACAACCAAGGAGCTCATGACTTTCAACCACAAAGTAAGGTACATGTCTCGTTTCATTCACCTTCTAGCGGAAGCTATTGCACCTTTGCAGAAGCTAGCAAACAAACCCACATTTGAATGGAGAGAGAAACACGAATTATGCTTTACTGAAGTAAAGGGTATTTTTAACTCTCTTCCAACAATAATGCCACCAAATCCAAAGGATAGATATTACATCACGCCAAGTGTAGGAATGGAGGCCATCGGTTTAGTTCTCATGCAAAAAGACCCAAAAACATGCTACATGAGGCCAGTATACTTTGCAAGCAAAGTCATGACCGCTGCAGAGAAGGGCTACACCGATATGGAGAAGGTGGTATTCACAATTATGTTTGCGGTAAGAAAGTTCCGATCATATCTCTTACCTGCACCATTTGTCATTCTCACCATGGAAAACAATTTACCATATGTTGTGCAACACATGAGCCTCTCATCTAGGATAGCCAAATGGGTTCTAGAACTTCAAGAGTTCGAATACACTTTTCTTGTGGAAGATAGCACAAGGGCAGGTCTTGCAGACATTCTCACATACAAAGTGAGAGAAAGGAAAGAGTCACCAAAGGGAGGAGACAAAGCTACACCACAAAATAATGAGAAGGACATGGACAACGCACACATTTTGTGCTTTGATGGAGCTTACCGACGACAACACGATTAGGGAGCAGGGGGGGTTCCTATTCTATGTCCACAAAGGGAAGTTCTTGTTAGGAAAGGTATCACCTTGGAAAATGTTCATTCTAATAATGATGCTGAGTATGTCACCTTAAAGTTGGGGCTTGAAGAATGCAAAAAACTTGGCATCAAAAGACTTATAATAAGAGGTGATTCCTTACTAGTTATTAGGCAAATCCAAGGGATATGGAAGTGCAAGAACCCTACTCTAGTGGAGTGGCTTAGACAGGTGAAGGCTTTTATAAAGAACTTTGAAGCTACATAGGTACAGCATGTTGTGAGAACCCTCAACAAGTAAGCAGATTATCTCGCCAATTGGAAACTTCAGATCATGGTGGGAGGTGTGAAGCTCTACGAACCAAAGTACCAAGGCCAAGAGGAATTGAAGGACATCATATTTTTCCTCCAAACGGGTGAGTTCCCTAAACACTTGGATAAAGTGCAAAGGCATAGGTTGGTAAAAAAGGCAACTCTTTACCAACTCATAGGAGATGATTTGTATCATAAAGGGAAATATTTGGTGCTAAGAAGGGTACCCTCTGTTCAAGAAATAGAGAGAATCCTCTTTTCATGCCATGATGATGTCGGTGGGGGTCATTTTTCTCATGATATTACAAACAGGAAGATTTTGCAAGCAGGGTTTGTTTGGCCAAGTCTACATCGTGATGTCCAGCATTGGTGTAAGTCATGCAAAGGTTGTCACATTGCTGGAGATCGACGACTCACTTACGAGCCTTGAGTTCCAATATTTTTGTATGGTCCTTTTGAGAACTGGGGTGTGGATGCAATAGACCCCTTACCTCGCACATCTACCAGGAAGGTCTTCATCATTGTGGGAGTATATTACATGACACGATGGGCGGAGGCATCAAGTACAACACGAATTACAGCCGAGGAGGTATCAAAATTTATCTTTGATCACATATGCAGTAGATTCATCACACCATTAGAGATTTTGTCAGATCGTGGTCCAGGGTTTAGAGCAGAGCTCCTAGATAATCTTTTGGCAAAGTTAAAAGTCAAACATTTGCATTCTACACCTTACTACCCTCAGTGCAATGGGTTGGTTGAAAAGGTGAATGGAATGATATGTAAAATCATTTCTAAGCAGGTTGCAGATCGACCAAATGATTGGGATCGTCATTTGACTGCATCTCTATGGGCATACAGAACATCTTTCAAGGTATCCACTCAATTCACTCCTTTTCATTTGGTATATGGACAGGAGGCACTCCTTCCTATTGAGGTGGAGCTTGCAAACCTACGCATTCTCTCACGGGGAGCAAAGAGGCCAAAAGAAGCTTTGCAGAAAAGAATTTTAGATCTTCAACGACTTGAGCTTGATAGAGAAGAGTCCATCGACTATTACATTGCCCAAGCCACAAGCCAAAGGGACAAAATCAACAAGAAGCTCAAGGGGAAAGGATTTAAGGAAGGTATGCTGGTTCTTTGCTATCATAACCGACTTGATACTTGACTTGACAAAAAGTTTTTGCAAATATGGGAAGGACCTTTCATGATAAAACAAAGTTTGGGAATGGTAGTTACAGATTAGCAGATTTATCCGAAAAACTCTACAAGACCAGGGTCAATGGATGGAGATTAAAGCCCTACTTTCAACGTATCAACCCGTTGATAGGAAGTCATCTACCTACATCGTCTAAGCTCCAAATTCGCATGGCTCCCTTCGGCTTGGCAAATGCTCCACCTATTTTTAAAGCTTTGATGTGGAAAGAAGAACCAGCCTTGGAATCTGAACATGCCCAAGGCAACCCTCCCATCTCCGATTTATGGGATTGAGGTAATGAAAAGCAGGTCTAATGGAGTAAAAGAGTGCATATCACTCCTTCTTTTTTTGGAAAAATAAGAAAAAAAAAAAAAAAAAGGAAAAAACTCTTTTGTTTCATCTGGGAGCATGAATGATCCTAGATGAAGGGGGAGGGCTAATATGAGTAGCGTTAAACGGTAAACTTGCATTTTCACTACATTTCTACTCAAATGCTTATATTTTTATCAAACTTTTAACCTAGTGTTCATTTTCTCTTTCCGTAATAGCCCTTTCTCATACAAACACCTTACCCTTCTTAGATCTTTATGCATTTACATCATATTTCTCTCTTCATGCTAAATGGAAATAGTAAACTTAATTCTACTCTCCTAATTTTTTACTGTATATTATTTTAACTAATTACCTTTACTAAGTTAAAAAGCTATCTACATCCCATAATTTGTAAATAAATAATTTATGGGCACTTATCTTACCCATCTTCTCTCAAGGGTAGGGTTAACCTTGTAGGCCTTCCCTTCCCCACCACTATGTGACCCAACTCTTGGATCATTTACTTGTGTTGGTCAACAAATCTTAAATATAATGTATATCCCCAATAAATCAAACTTTATTGGAGCCTACCTCATTTGTTTAAGGTGGATTCTCTTTTGAAAAAGCATGCTACACCTTGGATGCATGCCAAAGGGTCCCCTACAAGGAGACTTGGTTCAAAAGGTGTTTTGGATGCATCTTGAACGCCTTAGATCATGGATATACTTGAGAAACACTCCAAAATCATATTAAACACGTTGAGAAAGTCAACTTTGCCTTTTACAGCACCCGATTCTGAGTTACAGGCTGAAAGTTATGGTGAAAACAAGGTGCTACGGACACTATTACTGCAGGTCAAAGTTACAATCAGGTAAACCACAAAGGTGAAAATTTTTCTTGACTTCTTCAACATTCTAAAATACCAATGGGGAGTTAAAAACCACTTGCATGTGGAGGGGTCGGCTCAAGATGCTTCCGGAGACACAACAAACAGGATGGGGACACTCTACAGGAGCCACTGGAGGGACATCATGGTGGGGCCCACATACATTATCAACCCTTATGGAGCCTCCACGACTTAAAAGGATATTTTTAATGAAAAATAAGTCCCTTAATTGCATAATTGAAGGAATGGTCAAAAGGGAACCTAACTATGGTTAACTACCTACCCTAATCAAGTTTAACCTAACCCATGGTCTTGTACAGCTATAAAAAGGACCTTTGGCAAGCACAAAAATACACACACCTACTCCATTGCTGCAAATAAGATCCTGTATGGTTAGGGAAGCCCTAATATCTCTCTCCTCTTGTCTCCCTACCCATTTCCTAAGCTCGCTATCATAAGCGGTGCCATAGAGAGAGCATCAATATGCTATTGCTACGATTCTCTTGGATCTATCTCATGGTTTGATCAACAAATTGCTGCAATTGGGGTGTCTTCATCACACTTTTTCTCTAAACGCGTGTAAAATTGGTAAGCATATCTTGGCAGCTTCTCATATTTTGTGCTCATTGGGTTGCTTGTTTTGTTGAGAAATTTTTTTGTGCAGCATGATGTCTATTTTCTTGGCTTCTCTCCTTTTGTAGCGTGTAAGTAAGTCTACGGGCTGCATAGATGGCGAAGAGCTCTATATGCATGCCGCCTTATGTGTGTAAGTAGTCTATTATTTTGGGAAAGGAAAGGAGTTGTCAAGTATTTGTGCATTATAGTGTTTTGAGCTTTGCTAAGAGGTTGTGTGCTTGCTTTTCTTAGAAGTATATGAGCACTAATATGGTGAAGGTCACTCTTTGCATGTGAGTTTGTGCAGTGTTCAAAGGGATTGCTTAAGCAGTGTGTGTTGAATGGTTGAAGGGAATTTTGTGTTGAAGCACATAAGGAAGGTGTGAGTGTGTGTGTGTGTGTTGTGTATGGTTTGTTTTGGTTTCCTTCTTTCTCCATAAAAGAGGCTGGTGCCCCTAAGAAATATGCGTGTGTAGGGTCTCACGGAGTGGTTGTCTGGTGGGAGCCTTGAGTTGAGCCCCATCTCAAAAATCCGCTCTCATAAAAGTGGTGCCCCCAGAGAGGAACTTTCCTAATTGCCTTCTATTCTCCTCATGAACAATAGAGTTGCACCATATGCTTTTCATTTTTCACAACGCATAAGAATTAACATTTGTGTAGATCGCAAATTTTTTTACCAGCAACGCCTTGTTTTTATGTTTGGAGCAGAAAGACTTGGTGAAATCTTGGCATCTCCAAATCCCATCATTCTTCCGTTCATTAATTATGATGATTCATTTGATGTCCATGTTTTTATTTTGTTTTGAGGCACGGACAAGAGGCCCTTAGATAGCGATCCACTCAAAAGGAAACTTTCTTCAAGAGAAAGAAAAAGGAGAACACATTGTCACATGAACCAACCTGGAGCTGCTTCTCCTTTTACACCCATAGCTCATCAATCTATGCACATCATAATTGCTACAAAATTTAGATTTTAAGCAACCATTAGGAGAATTTTTGGACCCACTCGCCTTAATTAAATTAATGCCTCAATCAACCCTTTTATTTTGCCTATGATAAATTATGAACTAACACTTGATGTATATATTTTCATTTTGATGTGATCACTCATTGTAGTCAAAACTTTGTGGTACACAAGCCTCCTTGTATTGTAAAAATGTCAAGCACTTTTCCTACCTTTCATTCTAAAAATGGTGAGGATGCACAAGAATTTCTGGATAATTTGGAGATGGCACACCTCATCTCTGGGAGAGATCAAGAAGAGGTAAAGCTGCGTGCTTTTCCACTCGTTCTCAAGGGGAGTCTAAGGCATGGTACGAGGCCTTGCAACCTCAAAACAAAACCAATTGGGAGAGGCTACGTGCAATTTTTCTTGCCAAATTTGGGTAAGGAGATACTCCATAGGGTCTTTGGAAGTGTCTACTTCAACATAAACACGTATTCCTTGAAGACTACCCATCTTATGAGGCCGTTTTCCTTAACCTATGGGATAGATGGGAGGCTACCTTACAAAACCAAGGTGGTGCACCAAACTTGCTAACGAAAGATAGGTTCATGGCTGGCTTGTATCCAATTTTGAAGACCAAGGTAGAGTTAAAATTCCCATCAACATTTGAGGAATCACGTGAGGTGGCCATGGTCAAATTCAAGAAGTTAAATTTTCAAGGACATAGAACAAGGGACCTAAATGAAGTCATTGAGAGGGATTCTTCACCAAGAATGGGAGCACAAGTTAGGGGCTCTCTTGCCCAAACTTCACAAATAGGGGAAGGATCACAACAAGAGATCTTGCAAAGATTAACTCAACAACTAGAGAGTCTCACCTTGAATCTAGTGCAGGGCCTACCCCAACAACGACAACCAAGAGAAGGGAATCGCAATCCACGACGTCAAGCACAAGAGTTGAGATGTTGGATTTGCAACGAAGTTGGTCATGGCATGTATAATTGCCCTCACCCTCGAAGGCTTTCCGGGGACATATACCCTCCTAGACCACCTCCGCTCATGGTGCAGCAAGAGCATACTCAAGCCCCAAAAATTCTTCGTCGACCACCACCACCTCCAGTTGCAAACATCCCTCCTGTCCCACTAGTGGAGGAAGAGAGAGGAGTAAACGTCATAAAGCTCGAAGAGGAGATAGAGGTGAGCCCTATACATTTTGATGTTATGCCACTAGAAAAGCGCACAAGAGCACACAACAAGGATGAAGACACAAGGAATGAAGAGTCAGAACCTGCAAGGAAGGAGAGGAAGAAAATGTCAAAGAAGGAGGAAGGAGACAAGAAGCAGAGATCAAGGCAAAGGGAGATCGGCATCAATGATTTTCCATTAGGAAAGAATATGGAACCCTACAACATCTTAGAAGATCTGCAAACTCAAAAGCCCAATATTTCTTGGCCTCGACTCCTACATCTATCACCCAAGGTGAGAAAGCACTGGTCGGAACTTGTAAGCACAAGGCTCCCAAGAAAGAAAGAAAAGGTGACAGTAAAGGCATTGACTTCAAAGCCACAACAAGATGTGGAACCTATTGTAGATGCTTATGTAAGGGGTAGGAAGTTATCCAATGTGTATGTTGATAGTGGAGCACAAATGTGTGTGATCACGGAAAGATCCATGAATAGACTAGGGCTTGAAATCACTAAATCCTCTAATGGTCAAGCTAGACTGGCCAACAATGCAAGTGTGAAGTGCCTAGGGATCATCGATAATGTAAAAGTTTCTGTATGTAATATAGATGCACGTGTGGACATGTATGTTATGCCGGCCAAGGGGGGGGGGCTATCCCATCATCCTAGGGAGGCCTTGGCTCATTGTTGTGAATGCACTTTGAAGACTTTGAGAGGATGCTTGCAAAAGATCTTACCCCTGAGGAGAAGCAGTCCTACATCGATATTCTCAAGAGGTATCCCAATTTGTTTATCACTGATTACTCACATCGATATTCTCAAGAGGTATCCCAATTTGTTTACTCACTGATTACTCACAACTCTGAGTGGGTGTCCCCAATTGTAGTAACCCCTAAAAAGAATGGAAAATGGAGGGTCTGTGTTGACTACAAACCGCTCAACACTGCAATAAAGAGGGATCATTTTCCTCTTCCTTTCCAAGATGAAATCTTAAACAAAGTAGCCGGCTATGAATGTTACCCAGTGTGTGATGGGTATTCAGAGTATTTTCAAATCAAAATAGCAGAAGAAGATCAGTTAAAAACCACTTTCATCACACCTTGGGGTTGCTTTGCCTATAGAGTGATGCCATTTGGGCTCACAAATGCTCCTAGTACCTTTATAAGGTTTACAACTCTTGTCTTTCAGCCCTTCTTTGGAAAGTCAATTAGGGTTTTTATGGATGACTTCTGTATCTATAGTAGCCAAAGACTTCATTGCCAAAAGTTGAGGAGGGGCTTAGGAGGCTTCATCAATTTGGGAGACAGCTTAATCCTGAGAAGTGTCACATTGCAGAGTAACAAGTGGTGTTTCTAGGTCATGTGGTTTCTTTGCAAGGAATTCAAGTGGATCCATCAAAAGTAAATGCTCTCTTGTCACTACAACCACCAACGACAACCAAGGAGCTCATGACTTTCAACCACAAAGTAAGGTACATGTCTCGTTTCATTCACCTTCTAGCGGAAGCTATTGCACCTTTGCAGAAGCTAGCAAACAAACCCACATTTGAATGGAGAGAGGAACACGAATTATGCTTTACTGAAGTAAAGGGTATTTTTAACTCTCTTCCAACAATAATGCCACCAAATCCAAAGGATACATATTACATCACGCCAAGTGTAGGAATGGAGGCCATCGGTTTAGTTCTCATGCAAAAAGACCCAAAAACATGCTACATGAGGCCAATATACTTTGCAAGCAAAGTCATGACCGCTACAGAGAAGAGCTACACCGATATGGAGAAGGTGGTATTCACAATTATGTTTGCGGTAAGAAAGTTCCGATCATATCTCTTACCTGCACCATTTGTCATTCTCACCATGGAAAAAAATTTACCATATGTTGTGCAACACATGAGCCTCTCATCTAGGATAGCCAAATGGGTTCTAGAACTTCAAGAGTTCGAATACACTTTTCTTGTGGAAGATAGCACAAGGGCAGGTCTTGTAGACATTCTCACATACAAAGTGAGAGAAAGGAAAGAGTCACCAAAGGGAGGAGACAAAGCTACACCACAAAATAATGAGGAGGAGATGGACAACGCACACATTTTGTGCTTTGATGGAGCTTACCAACGACAACATGATCAGGCAACAGGGGGGGTTCTTATTCTAAGTCCACAAAGGGAAGTTCTTGTTAAGAACGGTATCACCTTGGAAAATGTTCATTCTAATAATGAGGCTGAGTATGTCACCTTAAAGTTGGGGCTTGAAGAATGCAAAAAACTTGGCATCAAAAGACTTATAATAAGAGGTGATTCCTTACTAGTTATTAGGCAAATCCAAGGGATATGGAAGTGCAAGAACCCTACTCTAGTGGAGTGGCTTAGACAGGTGAAGGCTTTGATAAAGAAGTTTGAAGCTACACAGGTACAGCATGTTGTGAGAACCCTCAACAAATAAGCAGATTATCTCGCCGATGAGAAACTTCAGATCATGGTGGGAGTTGTGAAGCTCTACGAACCAAAGTACCAAGGCAAAGAGGAATTGAAGGACATCATATTTTTCCTCCAAACGGGTGAGTGCCCTAAACACTTGGATAAAGTGCAAAGGCATAGGTTGGTAAAAAAGGAAACTCCTTACCAACTCATAGGAGATGATTTGTATCATAAAGGGAAAGATTTGGTGCTAAGAAGGGTGCCCTCTGTTCAAGAAATAGAGAGAATCCTCTTTTCATGCCATGATAATGTCTGTGGGGGTCATTTTTCTCATGATATTACAGACAGGAAGATTTTGCAAGCAGGGTTTTTTTGGCCAAGTCTACATCGTGATGTCCAGCATTGGTGTAAGTCATGCAAAGGTTGTCACATTCCTGGAGATCGACGACTCACTTACGAGCCTTGAGTTCCAATATTTTTGTATGGTCCTTTTGAGAAGTGGGGTGTGGATGCAATAGACCCCTTACCTCGCACATCTACCGAGAAGGTCTTCATCATTGTTGGAGTATATTACATGACACGATGGGCAGAGGCAGCAAGTACAACACGAATTACAGCCGACGAGGTATCAAAATTTATCTTTGATCACATATGCAGTAGATTCGGCACACCATTAGAGATTTTGTCAGATCGTGGTCAAGGGTTTAGAGCAGAGCTCCTACATAATCTTTTGGCAAAGTTAAAAGTCAAACATTTGCATTCTACACCTTACTACCCTCAGTGCAATGGTTTGGTTGAAAAGGTGAATGGAATGATATGTAAGATCATTTCTAAGCAGGTTGCACATCGACCAAACGACTGGGATTGTCATTTGACTGCATCTCTATGGGCATACAGAACATCTTTCAAGGTATCCACTCAATTCACTCCTTTTTATTTGGTATATGGACAGGAGGCACTCCTTCCTATTGAGGTGGAGCTTGCAAGCCTACGCATTCTCTCACGGGGAGCAAAGAGGCCAAAAGAAGCTTTGCAGGAAAGAATTTTAGATCTTCAACGACTTGAGCTTGATAGAGAAGAGTCCATCGACTATTACATTGCCTAATCCACAAGCCAAAGGAACAAAATCAACAAGAAGCTCAAGGGGAAAGGATTGAAGGAAGGTATGCTGGTTCTTCGCTATGATAACCGACTTGATACTTGACTTGACAAAAAGTTTTTGCAAATATGGGAGGGACCTTTCATGATAAAAACAAAGTTTGGGAATGGTAGTTACAGATTAGCAGATTTATTCGAAAAACTCCACAAGACCAGAGTCAATGGATGGAGATTAAAGCCCTACTTTCAACGTATCAACCCGTTGATAGGAAGTCATCTACCTACATCGTCTAAGCTCCAAATTGGCATGGCTCCCTTCGGCTTGGCAAATGCTCCACCTATTTTTAAATCTTTGATGTGCAAAGAAGAACCAGCCTTGGAATCTGAACATACCCAAGGCAACCCTCCCATCTCCGATTTATGGGATTGAGGTAATGAAAAGCAGGTCTAATGGAGTAAAAGAGTGCATATCACTCCTTCTTTTTTTTGGAAAAATAAGAAAAAAAGAAAAAAAGAAGAAAAAAAGGAAGAAAGAAGAGAAAAAAGAAAAAAAAAGAAAAAAACTCTTTTGTTTCATCTGGGAGCATGAATGATCTTAGATGAAGGGGGAGGGCTAATATGAGTAGCGCTAAACGGTAACCTTGCATTTGCACTACATTTCTACTCAAATGTTTTTATTTTTTATGAAACTTTTAACCTAGTGTTCATTTTCTCTTTCCGTAATAGCCTTTTTTCATACAAACACCTTACCCTTCTTAGATCTTTATGCATTTACATCATATTTCCTTCTTCATACTAAATGTAAATAGTAAACTTAATTCTACTCTCCTAATTTTTTACTGTATATTATTTTAACTAATTACCTTTACTAAGTTAAATAGCTATCTACATCCTATAATTTGTAAATAAATAATTTATGGGCACTTATCTTACCCATCTTCTCTCAAGGGTAGGGTTAACCTTGTAGGCCTTCCCTTCCCCACCACTATGTGACCCAACTCTTGGATCATTTACTTGTGTTGGTCAACAAATCTTAAATATAATGTATATCCCCAATAAATCAAACTTTATTGGAGCCTACCTCATTTGTTTAAGGTGGATTCTCTTTTGAAAAAGCATGCTACACCTTGGATGCATGCTAAAGGGTCCCCTACAAGGAGACTTGGTTCAAAAGGTGTTTTGGATGCATATTGAACGCCTTAGATCATGGATATACTTGAGAAACACTCAAAAATCATCTTAAACACTTTGACAAGGTCAACTTTTCCTTTTACAGCAATCAATTCTGAGTTATAGGCTGAACGTTATGGTGAAAACAAGGTGCTGCGGACACTGTTACTACAGGTCAAAATTACAATCAGGTAAACCACAAAGGTGTAAAGTTTTCTTGACTTCTTCAACATTCTAAAATACCAATGGGGAGTTAAAAACCACTTGCATGTGGAGGGGTCGGCTCAAGATGCTTCCAAACACACAACAAATAGGATGGGGACACTCTGCAGGAGCCACTGGAGGGACATCATGGTGGGGCCCACATACATTATCAACCCTTATGGAGCCTCCACCACTTAAAAGGCTATTTTTAATGAAAAATAAGTCCCTTATTTGCATAATTGAATGAATGGTCAAAAGGGAACCTAACTATGGTTAATTACCTACCCTAATCAAGTTTAACCTAACCGAAGGTCTTGTACAGCTATAAAAAGGCCCTTTGGCAAGCACAAAAATACACACACCTACTCCATTGCTGCAAATAAGCTCCTCTATGGTTAGGGAAGCCCTAATCTCTCTCTCCTCTTGTCTCCCTATCCATTTCCTAAGCTCGCTATCATAAGCGGTGCCATAGAGAGAGCATCAATATGCTATTGCTACCATTCTCTTGCAAACATTTCCCTTACCATACTCATCCCTAAATAAGGATTGTAGCTTCTATATGAGAGCAAGGATATCAAGTTAAATGATCTATCTCATGGTTTGATCAACAAATTGCTGCAATTGGGGTGTCGTCGTCACACTTTTGCTCTAAACGCGTGTAAAATTGGTAAGCATATCTTGGCAGCTTCTCATATTTTGTGCTCATTGGGTTGCTTATTTTGTTGAGAAATTTTTTTGTGCACCATGATGTCTATTTTCTTGGCTTCTCTCATTTTGTAGCGTGTAAGTAAGTCTTGGGGTTGCATAGATGGAGAAGAGCTCTATATGCATGCCGCCTTATGTGTGTAAGTAGTCTATTCTTTTGGGAAAGGAAAGGAGTTTTCAAGTAGTTGTGCATTATAGTGTTTTGAGCTTTGCTAAGAGGTTGTGTGCTTTCTTTTCTTAGAAGTATATGAGCACTAATATGGTGAAGGTCACTCTTTGCATGTGAGTTTGTGCAATGTTCAAAGGGATTGCTTAAGGAGTGTGTGTTGAATGGTTGAAGGGAATTTTGTGTTGAAGCACATAAGGAAGGTGTGAGTGTGTGTGTGTGTGTGTGTGTTGTGTATGGTTTGTTTTGGTTTCCTTCTTTCTCCATAAAAGAGGGTGGTTCCCCTAAGAAATATGCGTGTGTAGGGTCTCACGGAGTGGTTGTCTAGTGGGAGCCTTGAGTTGAGCCCCATCTCAAAAGCGTGCTTTTCCACTCGTTCTCAAGGGGGAGGCTAAGGCATGGTACGAGGCCTTGCAACCTCAAAACAAAACCAATTGGGAGAGGCTACGTGCAATTTTTCTTGCCAAATTTGGGCAAGGAGATACTCCAGAGGTTCTTTGGAAGTGTCTACTTCAACATAAACAGGTATTCCTTGAAGACTACCCATCTTATGAGGCCGTTTTCCTTAACCTATGGGATAGATGGGAGGCTACCTTACAAAACCAAGGTGGTGCACCAAACTTTCTAAAGAAACATAGGTTCATGGCTGGCTTGTATCCAATTTTGAAGACCAAGGTAGAGTTAAAATTCCCATCAACATTTGAGGAATCACGTGAGGTGGCCATGGTCAAATTCAAGAAGTTAAGTTTTCAAGCACATAGAACAAGGGACCTAAATGAAGTCATTGAGAGGGATTCTTCACCAAGCATGGGAGCACAAGTTAGGGGCTCTCTTGCCCAAACTTCACAAATAGGGGAAGGATCACAACAAGAGATCTTGCAAAGATTAACTCAACAAATAGAGAGTCTCACCTTGAATCTAGTGCAGGGCCTACCCCAACAACGACAACCAAGAGAAGGGAATCGCAATCAACGACGTCAAGCACAAGAGTTGAGATGTTGGAATTGCAACAAAGTTGGTCATGGCATGTATAATTGCCCTCACCCTCGAAGGCTTCCAGGGGACATATACCCTCCTAGACCACCTCCACTCATGATGCAGCAAGAGCATGCTCAAGCCCCACAAATTCTTCGTCGACCACCACCACCTCCAGTGGCAAACATCCCTCATGTCCCACCAGTGGAGCAAGAGAGAGGAGTAAACGTCATAAAGCTCGAAGAGGAGATAGAGGTGAGCCCTATACATTTTGATGTTATGCCAGTAGAAAAGCGTACAAGAGCACAAAACAAGGATGAAGACACAAGGAATGAAGAGTCAGAACCTGCAACGAAGGAGAGGAGGAAAAAGTCAAAGAAGGAGGAAGGAGCCAAGAAGCAAAGATCAAGGCGAAGGGAGATCGGCATCAATGATTTTCCATTAGGAAAGAATATGGAACCCTACAACATCTTAGAAGATCTGCAAACTCAAAAGCCCAATATTTCTTGGCCTCGACTCCTAAATCTATCACCCAAGGTGAGAAAGAACTGGTCCGAACTTGTAAGCACAAGACTCCCGAGAAAGAAAGAAAAGGTGACAGTAAAGTCATTGACTTCAAAGCCACAACAAGATGTGGAACCTATTGTAGATGCTTATGTAAGGGGTAGGAAGGTATCCAATGTGTATGTTGAGTAGCAGGTCTAATGGAGTAAAAGAGTGCATATCACTCCTTCTTTTTTTTGGAAAAAAAAGAAAAAAAGAAAGAAAGAACAAAAAAAAAAGAAAAAAAAGAAGAAAGAAAAAAAAAGGAAAAAACTCTTGTTTTATCTGGGAGCATGAATGATCCTAGATGAAGGGGGAGGGCTAATATGAGTAGCGTTAAACGGTAAACTTGCATTTGCACTACATTTCTACTCAAATGCTTATATTTTTTATCAAACTTTTAACCTAGTGTTCATTTTCTCTTTCCGTAATAGCCCTTTTTCATACAAACACCTTACCCTTCTTAGATCTTTATGCATTTACATCATATTTCTCTCTTCATGCTAAATGTAAATAGTAAACTTCATTCTACTCTCCTAATTTTTTACTGTATATTATTTTAACTAATTACCTTTACTAAGTTAAAAAGCTATCTACATCCCATAATTTGTAAATAAATAATTTATGGGCACTTATCTTACCCATCTTCTCTCAAGGGTAGGGTTAACCTTGTAGGCCTTCCCTTCCCCACCACTATGTGACCCAACTCTTGGATCATTTACTTGTGTTGGTCAACAAATCTTAAATATAATGTATATCCCCAATAAATCAAACTTTATTGGAGCCTACCTCATTTGTTTAAGGTGGATTCTCTTTTGAAAAAGCATGCTACACCTTGGATGCATGCCAAAGGGTCCCCTACAAGGAGACTTGGTTCAAAAGGTGTTTTGGATGCATATTGAACGCCTTAGATCATGGATATACTTGAGAAACACTCAAAAATCATATTAAACACTTTGAGAAAGTCAACTTTGTCTTTTACAGCACCCGATTCTGAGTTACAGGCTGAAAGTTATGGTGAAAACAAGGTGCTGGGGACACTGTTACTCCAGGTCAAACTTACAATCAGGTAAACCACAAAGGTGAAAATTTTTCTTGACTTCTTCAACATTCTAAAATACCAATGGGGAGTTAAAAACCACTTGCATGTGGAGGGGTCGGCTCAAGATGCTTCCGGAGACACAACAAACAGGATAGGGACACTCTACAGGAGCCACTGGAGGGACATCATGGTGGGGCCCACATACATTATCAACCCTTATGGAGCCTCCACGACTTAAAAGGATATTTTTAATGAAAAATAAGTCCCTTATTTGCATAATTGAAGGAATGGTCAAAAGGGAACATAACTATGGTTAATTACCTACCCTAATCAAGTTTAACCTAACCCAAGGTCTTGTACAGCTATAAAAAGGCCCTTCCGGAAGCACAAAAATACACACACCTACTCCGTTGCTGAAAATAAGCTCCTCTACAGTTAGCGAAGTCCTAATCCCTCTCACCTCTTGTCTCCCTACCCATTTCCTAAGCTCGCTATCAAATGCGGTGCCATAGAGAGAGCATCAATATGCTATTGCTACCATTCTCTTGCAAACATTTCCCTTACCATACTCATCCCTAAATCAGGATTGTAGCTTCTATATGAGAGCAAGCATATCAAGTTAAATGATCTATCTCATGGTTTGATCAACAAATTGCTGCAATTGGGGTGTTGTCGTCACACTTTTTCTCTAAACGCATGTAAAATTGGTAAGCATATCTTGGCAGCTTCTCATATTTTGTGCTCATTGGGTTGCTTGTTTTGTTGAGAAATTTTTTTGTGCACCATGATGTCTATTTGCTTGGCTTCTCTCCTTATGTTGCGTGTAAGTAAGTCTTGGGGCTGCATAGATGGAGAAGAGCTCTATATGCATGCCGCCTTATGTGTGTAAGTAGTCTATTCTTTAGGGAAAGAAAGGAGTTGTCAAGTATTTGTGCATCAAGTATAATTCATGGCATGTATAATTGCCCTCACCCTCGAAGGCTTCCAGGGGACATATACCCTCCGGGACCCCCCCCCGCTCATGGTGCAGCAAGAGCATGCTCAAGCCCCACAAATTCTTCGTCGACCACCACCACCTCCAGTGGAAAACATCCCTCCTGTCCCACCAGTGGAGGAAGAGAGAGGAGTAAACGTTATAAAGCTCGAAGAGGAGATAGAGGTGAGCCCTATACATTTTGATGTTATGCCACTAGAAAAGCACACAAGAGCACACAACAAGGATGAAGACACAAGGAATGAAGTGTCGGAACCTGCAAGGAAGGAGAGGAAGAAAAAGTCAAAGAAAGAGGAAGGAGACAAGAAGCAGAGATCAAGGCGAAGGGAGATCGGCATCAATGATTTTCCATTAGGAAAGAATATGGAACCCTACAACATCTTAGAAGATGTGCAAACTCAAAAGCCCAATATTTCTTGGCCTCGACTCCTACATCTATCACCCAAGGTGAGAAAGCACTGGTCCGAACATGTAAGCACAAGACTCCCAAGAAAGAAAGAAAAGGTGACAGTAAAGGCATTGACTTCAAAGCCACAACAAGATGTGGAACCTATTGTAGATTCCTATGTAAGGGGTAGGAAGGTATCCAATGTGTATGTTGATGGTGGAGCACAAATGTGTGTGATCACGGAAAGAGCCATGAATAGACTACGGCTTGAAATCACTAAATCCTCTAATTGTCAAGCTAGGTTGGCCAACAATGCAAGTGTGAAGTGCCTAGGGATCATCGAGAATGTAAAACTTTCTGTATGTAATATAGATGCGCGTGTGGACATGTATGTTATTCCGGCCAAGGGGGAGGGCTATCCCATCATCCTAGGGAGGCCTTGGCTTATTGCTGTGAATGCAGATCTGAAATAGGGACGAGGACCATTGATTTTCAAAAAGGGGCAACATGTAGTATACGATTGGCATGAAGGAAAGCAGCTCGACATCAACTATGAGACCACGGTTGATGAAGAAAGTGAAGAGAGTTTTGGCTCAAGCGACGAGGAAAGTTCAACCACTACATCCAATAGCGAAGAAGAATCATCTTTGGAGGTAATGGGAATCATCTTCAACACATCAAAAACTCCATCAATAGAGGTTGATCCAACAAAGGATCAAACAAAAGATGACAAAGGTGACCACAAGCACTTTGAAGACTTTGAGAGGATGCTTGTAAAAGATCTTACCCCTGAGGAGAAGCAGTCCTACATCGATATGATCAAGAGGTATCCCAATTTGTTTATCACTGATTACTCACAAATTAGAGGTGTGGATGTTATAGAGCATGGCATAGAATTAAAACCAGGTACTAAACCTGTGGATCAAAAGCTAAGGCGCCTAGGAAAAATACAACAAGAGGCACTTTTGACAGAGGTTAACCGACTCCTCAAACCTGGTTTCATTTACCCTATGTCTAACTCTGAGTGGGTGTCCCCAATTGTAGTAACCCCTAAAAAGAATGGAAAATGGAGGGTCTGTGTTGACTACAAACCGCTCACACTGCAACAAAGAGGTATCATTTTCCTCTTCCTTTCCAAGATGAAATCTTAAACGAAGTAGCCGGCTATGAATGTTACACAGTGTGTGATGGGTATTCGGAGTATTTTCAAATCAAAATAGCAGAAGAAGATCTGTTAAAAACCACTTTCATCACACCTTGGGGTTGCTTTGCCTATAGAGTGATGCCATTTGGGCTCACAAATGCTCCTAGTACCTTTATAAGGTTTACAACTCTTGTCTTTCAGCCCTTCTTTGGAAAGTCAATTAGGGTTTTTATGGATGACTTCTGTATCTATAGTAGCCAAAGACATCATTGCCGAAAAGTTGAGGAGGGGCTTAGGAGGCTTCATCAATTTGGGGGACAACTTAATCCTGAGAAGTGTCACATTGCAGAGTCACAAGTGGTGTTGCTAGGTCATGTGGTTTCTTTGCAAGGAATTCAAGTGGATCCATCAAAAGTAAATGCTCTCTTGTCACTACAACCACCAACGACAACCAAGGAGCTCATGACTTTCAACCACAAAGTAAGGTACATGTCTCGTTTCATTCACCTTCTAGCGGAAGGTATTGCACCTTTGCACAAGCTAGCAAACAAACCCACATTTGAATGGAGAGAGGAACACGAATTATGCTTTACTGAAGTAAAGGGTATTCTCAACTCCCTTCCAACAATAATGCCACCAAATCCAAAGGATACATATTACATCACGCCAAGTGTAGGCAACTCCTTACCAACTCATAGGAGATGATTTGTATCATAAAGGGAAAGATTTGGTGCTAAGAAGGGTGCTCTCTGTTCAAGAAATAGAGAGAATCCTCTTTTCATGCCATGATGATGTCTGTGGGGGTCATTTTTCTCATGATATTACAAACAGGAATATTTTGCAAGCAGGGTTTGTTTGGCCAAGTCTACATCGTGATGTCCAGCATTGGTGTAAGTCATGGAAAGGTTGTCACATTGCTGGAGATCGACGACTCACTTACGAGCCTTGAGCTCCAATATTTTCGTATGGTCCTTTTGAGAAGTGGGGTGTGGATGCAATAGGCCCCTTACCTCTCACATCCACCGGGAAGGTCTTCATCATTGTGGGAGTAGATTACATGACACGATGGACGGAGGCAGCAAGTACAACACGAATTACAGCCGAGGAGGTATCAAAATTTATCTTTGATCACATATGCAGTAGATTCGGCACACCATTAGAGATTTTGTCAGATCGTGGTCCACGGTTTAGAGCAGAGCTCCTAGATAATCTTTTGGCAAAGTTAAAAGTCAAACATTTTCATTCTACACCTTACTACCCTCAGTGCAATGGGTTGGTTGAAAAGGTGAATGGAATGATATGTAAGATCATTTCTAACTAGGTTGCAGGTCAACCAAACGACTGGGATCGTCATTTGACTGCATCTCTATGGGCATACAGAACATCTTTCAAGGTATCCACTCAATTCACTCCTTTTCATTTGGTATATGGACAGGAGGCACTCCTTCCTATTGAGGTGGAGCTTGCAAGCCTACGCATTCTCTCACTGGGAGCAAAGAGGCCAAAAGAAGCTTTGCAGGAAAGAATTTTAGATCTTCAACGACTTGAGCTTGATAGAGAAGAGTCCATCGACTATTACATTGCCCAAGCCACAAGCCAAAGGGACAAAATCAACAAGAAGCTCAAGGGGAAAGGATTGAAGGAAGGTATGCTGGTTCTTCGCTATGATAACCGACTTGATACTCGACTTGACAAAAAGTTTTTGCAAATATGGGAGGGACCTTTCATGATAAAAACAAAGTTTGGGAATGGTAGTTACAGATTAGCAGATCTATCCGAAAAACTCCACAAGACCAGAGTCAATGGATGGAGATTAAAGCCCTACTTTCAACGTATCAACCCGTTGATAGGAAGTCATCTACCTACATCGTCTAAGCTCCAAATTGGCATGGCTCCCTGCGGCTTGGCAAATGCTCCACCTATTTTTAAAGCTTTGATGTGCAAAGAAGAACCAGCCTTGGAATTTGAACATACCCAAGGCAACCCTCCCATCTCCGATTCATGGGATTGAGGTAATGAAAAGCAGGTCTAATGAAGTAAAAGACTGTATATCACTCCTTCTTTTTTTTGGAAAAATAAGAAAAAAAGAAGAAAGAAAAAAAACAAAAAAAAAGAAAAAAGAAAAAAAAAAGAAAAAACTCTTTTGTTTCATCTGGGAGCATGAATGATCCTAGATAAAGGGGGAGGGCTAATATGAGTAGCGTTAAACGGTAACCTTGTATTTGCACTACATTTCTACTCAAATGTATATATTTTTTATCAAACTTTTAACCTAGTGTTCATTTTCTCTTTCCGTAATAGCCTTCTTTCATACAAACACCTTACCCTTCTTAGATCTTTATGCATTTACATCATATTTCTCTCTTCATGCTAAATGTAAATAGTAAACTTAATTCTACTCTTCTAATTTTTTACTGTATATTCTTTTAACTAATTACCTTTACTAAGTTAAATAGCTATCTACATCCCATAATTTGTAAATAGATAATTTATGGGCACTTATCTTACCCATCTTCTCTCAAGGGTAGGGTTAACCTTGTAGGCCTTCCCTTCCCCACCACTATGTGACCCAACTCTTGGATCATTTACTTGTGTTGGTCAACAAATCTTAAATATAATGTATATCCCAATAAATCAAACTTTATTGGAGCCTACCTCATTTGTTTTTGGTGGATTCTCTTTTGAAAAAGCATGCTACACCTTGGATGCATGCTAAAGGGTCCCCTACAAGGATACTTGGTTCAAAAGGTGTTTTGGATGAATCTTGAACTCCTTAGCTCATGGATATACTTTAGAAACACTCCAAAATCATCTTAAACACTTTGAGAAGGTCAACTTTGCCTTTTACAGCACCCGATTCTGAGTTACAGGCTGAAAGTTATGGTGAAAACAAGGTGCTGCGGACACTGTTACTGCAGGTCAAAGTTACAATCAGGTAAACCACAAAGGTGAAAAGTTTTCTTGACTTCTTCAACATTCTTAAATACCAATGGGCAGTTAAAAACAACTTGCATGTGGAGGGGTCGGCTCAAGATGCTTCCAGAGACACAACAAACAGGATGGGGACACTCTACAGGAGCCACTGGAGGGACCACATACATTATCAACCCTTATGGAGCCTCCACGACTTAAAAGGCTATTTTTAATGAAAAATAAGTCCCTTATTTGCATAATTGAAGGAATGGTCAAAAGGGAACCTAACTATGGTTAATTACCTATCCTAATCAAGTTTAACCTAACCCAAGGTCTTGTACAGCTATAAAAAGGCCCTTTGGCAAGCACAAAAATACACACACCTACTCCATTGTTGCAAATAAGATCCTCTAAGGTTAGGGAAGCCCTAATCTCTCTCTCCTCTTGTCTCCCTATCCATTTCCTAAGCTCGCTATCATAAGCGGTGCCATAGAGAGAGCATCAATATACTATTGCTACCATTCTCTTGCAAACATTTCTCTTACCACACTCATCCCTAAATAAGGATTGTAGCTTCTATATGAGAGCAATGATATCGAGTTAAATGATCTATCTCATGGTTTGATCAACAAGTTGCTGCAATTGGGGTGTTGTCGTCACACTTTTGCTCTAAACGCGTGTAAAATTGGTAAGCATATTTTGGCAGCTTCTCATATTTTGTGCTCAGTGGGTTGCTTGTTTTTTTGAGAAATTTTTTTGTGCACCATGATGTCTATTTGCTTGGCTTCTCTCCTTATGTTGTGTGTAAGTAAGTCTTGGGGCTGCATAGATGGAGAAGAGCTCTATATGCATGCCGCCTTATGTGTGTAAGTAGTCTATTCTTTTGGGAAAGGAAAGGAGTTGTCAAGTATTTGTGCATTATAGTGTTTTGAGCTTTGCTAAGAGGTTGTGTGCTTGATTTTCTTAGAAGTATATGAGCACTAATATGGTGAAGGTCACTCTTTGCATGTGAGTTTGTGTAGTGTTCAAAGGGATTGCTTAAGGAGTGTGTGTTGAATGGTTGAAGGGCATTTTGTGTTGAAGCACATAAGGAAGGTGTGAGTGTATGTGTGTTGTGTATGGTTTGTTTTGGTTTCCTTCTTTCTCCATAAATGAGGGTGGTGCCCCTAAGAAATATGCGTGTGTAGGGTCTCACGGAGTGGTTGTCTGGTGGGAGCCTTGAGTTGAGCCCCATCTCAAAAATCCGCTCTCACCGCAAACATGAGGGCTAACACTAGCTGTTCCATCAGGGTGTAGGCATTCTCTGTGTTTTCCATTAGGCGGCTAGCAAAATACACAGGCCTCATAAAGGATGTGTTTTGATCTTTTTGTAGGAGGGCAGCACCAATGGCCTCTTCTCCCACACTAGGGTTTACAAAGAATGTTTCTTCCCAACAAGGTTGGAGGATTAGTGGGAGTGACCCTAACATTTTTTTTATCTCTCTAAGATGCCCATCACTTTCTTCACTCCAAACAACCGTCTCTTGACGAGTCAGGTGTTGTAGAGGAAATATCACTTGGGAGAGTAAGTGTATGAATCTACTCAAATATCTTAGCTTTTGTGAGAAAGAGATTAATTGTTTGATGGAAGTTGGGGAAGGTAGATTTAGCTATGTTTCTATCTTTTCAGGATCTACCTCGATTCCATCAATGGACACTACATGCCCCAATAGTGTAACCTTGCTTTCCCCAATGTGACATTTGTCCTTGTTTAGTTGTCCACCAAGCTTAGCTAAACAAGTAAATCCTTCACCAATCTTGCCAAGATGCATACTTTTGGAGCTGTAAATACAAAAGTCATCCATGAAAACCCTTATGGACTTACCAAAGTAAGGTTGGAAGACCATTTTCATGAATCGTTGAAACGTGGCTGGAGCGTTGGTGAGACCAAAAGGCATGACTCGAAATGCAAAAGAGCCCCATGGTGTGATGAAAGTAGTCTTTTTCTGGTCCTCCTCTGCAATGCGTATTTGAAAGTAGCCGGAGTAGCCATCACACACTATGTATCGCTCGTGGCCTGCTACTTCATTTAGAATCTCATCTTGAAATGGGAGAGGGAAGTGGTCCCTCTTTGTTGCATCATTTAGTGGCTTGTAATCCACGCACACTCGCCATTTACCATTCTTCTTTGGCCTCACCACTACTGGGGAGACCCATTCTGAATCTTCTACTGGGTGTATGAATCCTTCTTCTAAGAGTCTCTTCACCTCGGACAATAGTGTATTTTGTTGCACAAATCCTAATCTTCTTAGGTTTTGTACTACTGGCTTGCTCCCTTCTTTTAGATGGATATGATGCTTCACTGCAGTGACACCTGTAATGTGAGTGTAATCAGAAATAAACAATGATGCATGCTTCTTGAGAACATTTACATAACCCTCCCTTTCTTCTTCCTTTATATCCTTGGATAACATCTTCTCTAGGCTAGCATCCCACACATTCTCCATTTGGATCCTTGGGTTGTCTTCTGATGAGGTAGTTTCCTTTATGCTGACGCCCATGACTTCGAGAGTGCTATCACTCTCTTCACTTGAACTCTCTTCCTCGTCCATGGATGAGGAGCATCCACTTGAGCTCCACTCATCAGCTGACGTCTCTAGTTCAAGGTTCTCTTGTCGCCCATTCTTCAAGTTTTAAATCACCTTCCGACTATGGCCACCCACACTTGGCCTCAACTCCAAGTCTCCTCTTGCCCAATCTTGCCTAGCTCCTATACCCATGAGCCAAGGTCGTCCTAAAATAAGGGGGTATCCTTCTCCCTTCACTGGCATCACATAAGCATCAACCTCTGTAGTGATTCCAAAAACAAAAACTCTCAAAGCTTTCACTACACCCACACAAGTGACAGAGACATTATTGGCCATTTTTGCCCTAAAGTTTGATGATTCCATTACCTCTAAACCCAATTGATGCATTAGCTTTTCTGTCATGACACAAACCTTTGCTCCACTGTCAATGTAAGTTTTTGGAATCCGTTGTCCCTTGATTTGAGCCTCCACCAAAGGCACTATATCCTTGAGACTATAGGCTTTGATTACACTTACTAGCTTACTTCGCTTTGCCCTCGTGCTCACCATTTTTTACCATTGTCGTCACAGCTTTGGGGAGATATGAAGTAGTTGTGGCCAAGTAATATTTGGTCCTTGAGAACTCACATCAGCTGTCAAGTCATAAGGTTGTGTCCGAGATCTTATAGGGAAATCAGAGATATCAATTTGAGACCTAGTATGGGTCTTTCTCTTCTTGGCTTCATCTTTAGTTGCCCGAGATGTACTTTCTTCTTGCTTGCATCCTTGCTTGTTTCTTTACTTACTTCATCTTGGACACGCACACGCTTGATAGGCATTGTAGCCACTTCATCTATCTTCATCTTCCCTTTAGCTATTTCTTCCTGGTTTCTTCTGCCCTTGATGACCTCCTCCATCCTTATGATGCTCACATTTGGTTGAGTAGCAGGGGCTTGAACTTGAGCACGAGGTGGCTGCAAAATTTGAGGTTGCGGTTGCTCTTGTGCTTGAGCTCTAGCACGGGGAGGACTTACTTTTTGTCGAGGACCTCTGACAGGGTAGTCATATCTTCTGGGATGAGGGCAATTATACATTTCGTGGCCATTTTCCCCACAATTGTAACACAAAATTTCCCTTGCTTGACGTCGCATTGGTGGCCAATTCCCACCATTCCCCTCAATAGGCCTTCTTGCACCCTGCACAAGATTTACTCTCAAACCCTCTAGCTGGTTTGTGAGATTGTTTATTTGTTGGATCATATCTTCTTGTTGACCTCTATTGAGGTCTGGTGCATTAGCCACATTTGGAGGTACGTGAGAAGCTTCCATAGTTGTGATAATGCCTCCCAAAGCTAGCTGGCCAGCTTGGGCTTGATAGAGAATCTTTCAATTCTTTTCCCTAGCAATTCTTAAGGCATCTTCAAAAGTATTTGGAAATTTGCTCTTTACCTTCTCCCTTAGCAAGGGGTACAAACCTGAGATAAATCGATCCTTTTGGAGGCAATTGGGAGCTCGCTCACCAGGGTTTAGTGAGTCTAACCATTGCCCCAAAGTTTCAGAAAACCTTCCTCATAGGTTGCATAACCATGAGGGTCAACTTGATGAAGGGTCAGAAGCCGTTGCCATAGTTCTTCTGCCGAATTGGCTCGTTGAAATCTTCGTAGGAAAGCCGCCTTCAATCCCTCCCATTCAGCTCTTTGGGTTGGATCTAGAGCCTGGAACCATATCCTAGCTTCTTCTTTGAGCACCAAAGGAAAAGCTCTCAATTTCAATGCTTCATCATCCCTCCCAGAGACAAGAAAAGCCATCTCCAAGTTATCCAAAAAATCCCCAGCACTTTCCCCACTACGCCCAAAAAAATTAGGGAAAGCCATGATAGGATGGGTTACCTTCCTCTCAATACAGCACAAAGATGAAAACGTTTAGGCCCAAATCATATCTTATTAAGGGTAGAATAAATGGATTGATAGATGCATTAATCTCAGCTAGACGACGAGGGCCTAGTAAGTTCCTTATGATGTTTTGGAACCTAAGCTTTCTGCTAGCTATTATATGCACAGTTTGTCTAGCAAGAGGTTGGATAGGTCCATATAAATCCCTATGATTCATGGAGTGTGCTTAAAGCAAGATGAAGATGTGAACATCAAAAGATACATTATAATCCAAAATAGGAAATATTATAGGGTCAAGGGACAACAATATCTCTCTCAACCTCTCAGCTCCAAAATAGAAGATCAATCTTTGTTGGAAAAAAATCTTTCTATCAATGCGCACATTCACCCTAATATTTTGAACTGATTGGAAGTTGTAGAAAATGGGATTATTCATTTGTGCATTAACTACAAACTTCCATGAAGCACTTAATTGAAGTTCAGCTCTCTTGGATCCCACCATTTGAGAGATGCAAAGAATTTGCTCACCATTGATTAGCTTATCTTTGGTGTGACCATATTCAGCTTTGTAGAGTTCATAGGGTTCAATGGCTACCTTGTCAACCACCTTGAGCCTTCTTGCTAGTAGTAGTTGGAGTGCATCACCATATGTAGCCTCTCGCCAATACCGCACACCATTGATGTGTAGCTCCCCCTCCAAAAACTTGTTAATACCCGAGTTTGAGAGTTCTTTCACCACTTGAAGTCGAGGCTTCAAAGGAAGTGTCTTCACACTAGCCACGAAGCACTCATCACAATGCTTTGACCTAGGGACTTGATGACTACAAGATTTTCCTTGAAGCAAAGAAGGGTGTATGCCATTTGTCGATAAAGACGCTTCTTCTCTCGAGCTTCTTGGGAAGACCATAGTGGAAGTTTTGGAGAATTTGATGGACCTTCCTTCATAGGATTGGCAAAGCATTGCTTGAGAACTCCTCTGGGGGGGCACCAATTTATGACGAAGGAAATTTGGAATGACGGCCTCTACACCAAAACAAACTCCATTGCGCCACAAGGGTAATGAGATGAGGGCACCACCTAGTCTTGGAAGCGTGGACTAGGACCGCTACGCAAAGAGAGAGAGAGAGAGAGAGAGAGAGAGAGAGAGAGAGAGAGCTATCACTATGAATGAATCATTAACCTCAATGTGTGTACAAGGAATGGATAATTCCAAGCACTCCCAACACAAATAGCATGTAGATTACTAAACAACAACTCAAGATTTGGCCAAAATCACATCAAGCACTCTCACACACACATAAAAGATCTCTCTTAATTAACATAAGTAAGAGGAGGGGAGGTTACTAGCATAAAACAATTTGCACTCTAGAATGTGCAAAGAATAGAGTGAATGAATGAGCTTTATAGGCTCATGATGAGTGATACAAAGACTCAATGAGGCTGAGGGAGACTTAAAATTACAAAGGGGAGGCCTCTTTATATAGGCAAGAGAGTGATCAGGAGTGAGGTTAAGATCCAAGTGCAATTTGTACAAATGAAGCTTGATTAGGGACATTCCACCAATGAAGAAGCTCTTTCCAAGTGATTTGTTGACCTATTTGCAACTAATTGGCTCCATCATCACTTGTGTTGTCTTCACTCCTTCCTCCATAGCTTGAGTCCAAGAGCTTCCTTATTTTAAAATGTAAAGAATCTACATAAAATCAAGGCATATCTAGTAATAATAGAAAGGGGTTGAATGAAAACTTATGAATTACAACAAGATTAAGCATGATTTGAGACGTGATTAGAAGAGGAATTTATGATGGTTTTATGAGCTTGAGAGAGAGGAGGAAGGAGGGGAGGGTGAGAAGACTAATGGCTGATTTTTAGAGAAGGACTCATTGTGGAAAAGGAAGGGTGTGTGTGTAAAGGTAGAGGGGGTGGTCTCCACCACAGTTGAAAAAATTGGCGTCCGCCATTTTGGCTATATCGCCTAGACCATAGATGCAAAAATTATAAAACAAATATGGTCAGAATCTCCAACTCATAAGCTACAACTTTGATGAAGACAAATTTTCTTGGATCGGAGTGGACGTATTTTTAAAAAATCCAGCAAAATCATGTGTCTGTTTCCTTCCTTTACCAAGTCTTCCACCTGGGTCCCATCTGTTTGAATCATCATATGGATCCAAATCCATGATGATATGAGCCCCTCATGACCCTTGAATCATGGGTGCATGGCTCCACAAACACATCATATCTTTTCTTTTCTCATTTACATATTTTCCCTTCCCTTTACCATTAGGTGCTACCTTTCACCTCCTATGAACTAGTCAAGGAAAAATTCCCATCATGTCATTTTTTGATTTTTTCCAAGAGGTTGTTCTCACTCTTTCTTTTATTGTAAACCTCTAGAAGCAGGGAAAACCAACAAAATATAGTAACCAAAAAATTTGTGATAGGCTCGGATCAGTGTGTGCATGCATTAGTGTGTTTTCACACACTAATTTGTGCCCAAGCACACACTAATGCAAGCGTTAGTGTGTGCATACCTCTCTAGCACACACTAATGCTTGCATTAGTGTGTGCTTGTACACTAATTAGTGTGTCTACACACTAATTTGTGCACAAGCACACACTATTGTGAGCATTGGTGTGTGAAAAAATTGCACACACTAATGCTTGCATTAGTGTGTGTATAATGCATGCACACACTAATGCTTGCATTAGTGTGTGCTTGCGTTACAAGCACACACTAACGCTAGCATTAGTGTGTGCTTGGGCATGCATTAGTATACCAAAACATACCTCCATTAGCATTAGCATACCAAAACATACCTCCATGTGGGTGTGTGATAAGGTTGATTGAGACCCCAATGGTCACCGAGAAGCCCAACGGTAGATTAAGGTCCAACACACACACACTAGATTAATTTCTTTGCCACACACTAACGTACACACACAATAGATTAATTAGAAGCACACACACACACACTCTAAATGGATGCAAAAAAAATAAGCACACAAACCATTTCTTAAATAGAAGATGAAAGGAATCCTATGTAGGGAGGAATCCTATGCAATAAAGAATCTCACTTTGACTAGAATCCAATGTTAATTAGGGTCCCTTTTTTTGTGAAATTGTAGGATATGGCATCCTCTTCCACGCCCGGCTATCGATCCATAGAGGACTTTCTCGCCGAGGGCCTCTCTTACGAGGACGCTTGCGATGCTTACTACTCGCAGTCTTCCTCCCACCAATCACAATCCACCTTCGGCTTTCAATGGTTCTGAGATGCAGTACACGACCCCGACCTCGAGAGGGCATACCGTGCCCAGGTAGAGTGGCTATCCTCACAGCAAAGTCTTCGTGGGCGGTACACACCAGCACAGTTGGCTGCCTATGGGCTCTCACCGCTTGCGACACCGGGCGTCGGCACTCCGAACGTGCAGAGTGTGCCTCCCTCCACCTTACCCTCGACTTTCCCGTCACCCGCAGCTCCCTCCACCTTGCATTCACAGCGATCCATGCCCGCACCGTCGAGTTATCCGTCACCTACACTACCCAACGGTTCGGGCTCGGGCCAGCGCTCTTTGGGTGGCCAGCGCTCTTCCCGTAGTGGTGGCTCACCCTCTCGTCAAGGTAGTGGCTCATGCTGCTTTGGTGGTGGAGGGGGCAGTGCTACAGATTCACCTCCTCCTACACCCCGACCTCCTCGCTCACCCCTTGGAGCTCCACATGAGGATGAGGACCACGATGCGCCCGCCCCGGACGCTCATGGCTACTACTATTATATACATCGAGGGGAGGAGGTGGATCTAGGTTCCTCTTTGGGGAGGACATTTTGAGGGCACGTTAACCAGCTGATCCACTCGACATACCAAGATTGCTTTAAATCTTTCAAATATCAGGACCTAGCCGACTTGAGGTGCGTACATTCACACGAAATTGCTCATGCGGTTCCCTAATCCGGAAGTGGAAGAGTTCTCCAGGCAATGGCTCGAGGAGTACGTCAAGAATTTCTTGAAAAATAAGAAGTCTAGTGTGCGAAGGGCGGCAAACCAAACATTTGAATCTGAGGGTCACAACTATCTCCCTGGAAATGTTCACGACAAGGAGTGGGAGAAAGCCCAGGGCGAGCTGGAGGACGAGAGAGCGGCAGGTGCTAGGACACACACTCGGCAGGTGGAGGCGAGGGCGCAACAAACGCCCACGCATTACGGCTCGGGCGGAAAAGCAGCATGGAAAGATAAATTTGTGAGTGCACATATTTTCATTTGAATTGATTTAATTTGTGGTAATAAGGTTAGGTTTGTGATATTTTTTAATTGATATACAACAAAATATTACTATGACCCGCCCAAGCCGAGAGATCCAGAGATACAGAGAGAGCCACTCCGAATAACAGACATGGTGCTGGCTGTAGGAAAACAACAAAATCAATCGCGAAGAATTTGAAAATGCATGTCGTACACTACAGCCTGTAAGTGTGAACTTTTTTTTTTAAATGAGTGCATGCAAAATTATGTATCCATTTGTATTAATTAAAGGTTTTGTTGTTTTTTTCTTTTCTAGAGTCAAGGAGTCCCTCGAGAGGTCCCAGGATCCGAGTAGCTCAATCCTCCAAGTGTTTTTGGGCCCGTCTTCTTTTGGCCACAGTTGTATAGCCCCCATGTATCGCCTATTTGGGCAATTTTGTAATATCCAATATAATTAAACACTTGATTTTGGCCCAAAGTCTTCTTTTGGCCACAGTTGTATAGCTGCCATGCATCGCCTATTTGGGCAATTTTGTAATGAGCAGTTTCTCCAATATAATTAAACATTTGATTTTGGTCCAAAGTTTTTGTGCAATGAAATTTTTGTTTTTCTATTTATTAAATGTATAGTAAAAAAAAGGCAAACGACCATTTGGATGGGTCCTACCAAGGACCATCCAAATGGTCATCTACTTTTTTTTTAAAAATACTCGCGTGCGCGGTAATGGTTGCAGTTGTATTGGCGGTAAGTCCCGCGGAAATAAGTGTGGAAATATAGCTGGGCCGATTACCACGTGCATTGCTGAAGGACCATTACCGTCGCGAGCATTGACTCGAGGCTTACTGCTCCCGAGATTTTTTGTCTTGAACTTTTCCTTTGTTTTTGTGTGTCTATCTGAGCGGTAATGTGCTCCAAATGTCATAGTGGTTGTCCAAGAGCGAGCTACACCGGTCGCTGAAGAGTCAATGTCCACCTCAGTAAGTAGTCAGGGGAGGGGGGGGGGGGGGCACAATTGTGAGGGTGGCAGATGCAGCAGACGAGGGGGTGTGTCTCAGCACATGAGAGAGATAGAGAGTGTTTGATGCGACTATTTGAGCCTGGTCTTGGAAACCAGTTTGCCTCACAGAGAGTCGAGAGGGAGAGAGAGATGTTACTGTGGCAATGCAAAACAACACCCTAGCTGAGTCCCACGCTATTCATGTCCCCGAGCACGGGCTTTTTTGTCTCCCGACATCACCTTTCTTCACACAGATGGTAGATTATCCCGACCTGTCTTGGGCCACGTTTCCTCTTCTGCTCTTTTACACCCTTTATTCTAGGCCATGCAGGCCCTTTCCCATGTTGTCTACATCATGGTAGAGGTTTGCATTGACTCGATAATATTCTTGAGTCTCTCCAGTAGTCCTCCTTGCCCTCAGAATTTGTGCTCCTTCTCAGCTATCTTTGCATGCCTCACAAGTTGCCAATAGCGCCTCACAGAAGGCGTCCATTTGCACCTTCCAAACAACCACAAGCTTGTCATAGTTGCACACTTTGTAGGCTGCTACAAACTTGCACTACAAGCATATTCCAATCATGATGTGCTTGTGGGATTTTCATGGCCTGCATCAGCTACAAACAATGTCGCCAACACATGCTTTTTACTAGCTAACAATATAGCGCTTGTCACTTATAGCTATGAGTTGGTGGCAGTTGCATATTGTGCTAGAGTGTCTGGTGTGTGTGGGTGTGTGAGACGGTGAGTAGGAGGCTGTAAGATGGAGGCTCTGTGGAGGTGGAGGTGGAGGCGGTGCAATGCGCGCTGATGGTGTGAGGAGAGTGTGATGGTGCCGCAACCAAAATTTCCTACTGCAGCATGGGCCTGCTGAATGACTCGTGACCTACTGCAGCATAGCTACAGAAGTGTTGACATCAAGGTGATGTCCTGGGAGTGCATGCAGCCATCGGACATAACCAGAGGCGGGCATGCATCAGTTCCCCAAGTTGGTCTAAGGCGCCACTAGTTGTTGGGTGGGTGATGCCATGCAAGCAACTGAGAGAGAGGGAGAGTTAGAGAGAGAAAGAGTGTTTGATTGGACTTAATGTGGTCACAAGATGAGGAGTAGAGAGAAATTGGGGGGAATGTGCATGTCACAGGCGAACGAGGAGAGAGAGACGACATAGGGTAGGAACTATGCAACTCATAGTTATTCTTCTTATCAGGCCTGAGTTCTGTGGCAGTGGATGGAGCCAAGCCTGAGAGTGGTTGGGAGGATGAAGGGTGGCAGGGCACGCATGCATGCAATAATGGAGGGTGGGCCACTCCAGTGGAGGGTGGCGTAGACAAAATAGGAACCCGGAGAGTGGATTGGGGGGGGGGGGGGGGGGGGGGGGGAGGGGGGGGGAGGGGAAGGTACGTAAGCTATATAAAAAAAAGAGTGGTCGATACCGTAGGAAACAAGTAGCGGAGCAGTGGTTGCAAGCCAAAGAGCCGAACAACAAGAGGGGATCCTATAAAGGCGGGTCGCCAAGTCGCGTACGGTTGGCAGGGCCTGCCGAGCCCTCTGCGGGTAGAAGGGGGAAAGTGGCACCCCGGTAGCACGTGAGGCTGGCGCAACACAGACACACACACACACAAAGAGAGAGAGAGAGAGAGAGAGAGAGAGAGAGAGAGAGAGAGAGAGATATGACGACAAAAAGTAGCCAGGCCTTTACCCGTAGGTTAATAATTTAAACATGGAGAATATGAGGGTGTTCCCACAAACAGTTTGTTAAGGTAACCTTGCACAAGGGTAAACTAACAGATAGCCAGTCATGGCAAAACTCCATCGTACTCATGCAATTAAGATGTGATTAGCAAAGACATCATGTGATTAAGAAAAACTTGAAGCAAATTGTAACCATAATCATGCAATTAATGGAAATTTAAAGCAAATTCTTAATCATAATCATACTACTTAGGATCAAAGCTGCACTTATCTTTGCATGCGCAGCCTTCGTAATGTTGAAACTGATTGGAGCGTAGTCCTGGGCTTTGATACCACTGCTTGAAAGGGAAGACGTGGCGTCCCTATAAAATACTCGAAACAACATACTACTAGTCATAAATGAACGAATCCGCATACCTGACGCCTCGCATAGTACATAATCGACGATATACGCGAACAGAGGGAGATAGAGAGCGAGAGAGAAATAAGAACATGCGCAGGTGCACCTCCTAGAGCAGAGTGCTACACTAAGAGAGGAGAGAAGAAGAATAAGACGACACTGGGTGCAATCTCCCCCCGTGCAAGAGTGACCATTTCCCTCATGCATGTATTTCATTTATAGATTTCTTGAATGGTCAAAGATTACAAACTGGCCGGCCGGTCATAAATGGCCAATGCTCATAAAAGAGCACTTGAATAATAAAATGTACAATATATATAAATATTTCCATTCAGATAGGCCTAGCTCGGTCTAATCTTTTCCACCTGTCAGCTGCAATAAATTATAAAATATCAATTCTATAACACATTAGGCTTGCAAGATGCATCAATAAACAGTTCTCTATCTTGTAGAGGCTCAAAATCAAGTAGAGCATCATCCAACAAATGCATAAGGTCATCATCAGCTGCATCTGAGTAAACTTTCTCATGCATGAATCTAAATTGATTGGTATCCTTAGCATCTGTATTTGAGAACCATTCCAAAGCTTTGTCCAATAAGCACATAAGATCTAGGTCCACCTCTTTAGAAGGTTTCTCCATCCTACACATCTCAGGCAGTTGTAAACTAAGATTTCCACATATAACATGCATACTAAATACGTCTATTGTAAATTGGTCTTCAAGTCTTTCACCCTCATCCAAATATCTTTGCACTTCCGTAGCACAAGTTTAGCAAAAGCACATTAAAAATTTCATCTATTTCCCTGTTTGTATCATCGGCACAATGAAACCAATCATATTCAACACCAAGAGATTGCACTTCACTATGCACCCCCTCTGAATCAACATCATCAAGTTCATGACATATTGTGAGCCTTCTGTCACAAACTCTTGATGAAGAAGAAGCTTGTTCCCCCTCCAAATCATCAGCAAATTCAGGATTAGTTTGCCACATCGGTATCTCTGGGTCACAGAAACTTGTCAAAGAAGGAGTCTGCACCCCCTCTGAATCATTATCATCACATTCAAGCTCAGTTTTCCACATCGGTAGCTCTGGGTCACAGAAACTTGTCAAAGAAGGAGTCTGCATCCCCTCTGAATCATTATCATCACATTCAAAACCAGTTTTTCACTTTAGTAGTTGTGCATCACAACAATTTTTCAATTAAGGAGTCTGCACCCCCTCTGAATCAACATTTTGCGGATCTTCAAGTACATACTCTTACTTAACCAAGTCCTCAAAATCTGGTACATCCAAATTTGGTAAATCTAGTATACCCAAATCCATGGTCATGTTGCTCTCAATAGCAACCTTGCTTTGACCTATAACATCTGTATCATCAATCAACTCTATGGTAGAATTTGTACTAGAAACATTTTGCTCTAATTCTGAGTCAGTAGCAAAAGTATCAGTTAAAATTGAATCTTCATGCATGTCTACATGAATATGGTTGCACTCATTCACCTGCACAATTTCTTCTTGAGCTTTAGCCCATTTGTTGTTTTGATCCCCTGATTTCTTTCCTCCTGTATTGCTTGTATGGGTTCTCTGCAAAATTCACCCTGTGTATCTTGAGGATGTAAAGCCTCACCCTAACGACTTCTACTTCATGCACAATGTCTGCAAACCCCAACTTTTCACACACAGTTTTAACTATGTCGTCGTCATTAGCCTATAAAGAGGTAGCATCTTGTACAATACACTCATCAATCACAGCTTCTAACTTTGATCATACTTCTCCTTGAATATCTGCGTAGTTTGGTAGACTTGAACTCTATTCTTGATAGCTTTCATAATGCTCATAACTTACTTGTACAATAGCTTCTTTGAAATATTCCCAATCGTTATTGCAGGCTTTGGTAACCTCTTGAATCTACTCCTTCAAATCTAAACTCACTAACTACTCAAAAGATCTGATCATTTACTCTTCTAGTATCCCTCTTACCTTGGTTTTCAACTCATAGCACCCTAGGTAGCCCTCTGGATTGTATCCATCAAAGACTCGTCTCTCGTCGTATATCGAATCTAAAGCTGCATACAAAGCTTCATGCATTTGCTTTTTCTTCTTTACGGTCTCCATTTCAAGGAGAGATCCTTGATCCAATTGAAGCATCTTCAAAAAATCTAGAATTGCTGACTTATCATCAAAACCATTTGCACTTAATTCTTCAATCAACTTCATCATGTGCTCCAAATTCTCCATCTTTACCCCCCACCTCCGTTTCGCGTCGGGTTCACCAAAGATATCGGGGGATATATGTTCGAAATGTGAGCCGGCTGGGCGTCGGGCCTCTGGCTGTGAGAGGTGTGAAAGAAAAAGAATCGCAAACATTGAAAGCTCGGGCAATCACCGTAATCTTCAATTAATTGAATAACTCTTTGAGTTCAACTTAATCCTTAACCAAGGCGAGCTGTTAACAGCACCGTCACTTGGCTCATCTGCTTACTAGGAGTTTAAGCTTTCATTTTATAGGATTAATCGGATTGTTAACAACATCGGGGCTTAACATGATGGTTAATCAATCTCTAGATGATGATGATGGTGATGGAAATTCTCTTCTATTGCTTTCTTTGCTTCAAGTGCCCCTTATATTTTGCAAACTTTAATTTAAGTTCGTTGTGTCAATCATCATGCTTCAATTATTGTAAATTGTTATGTAGACTATCTCTACGTGGCATTCTCTGCTTAACTAATCTTGTCCTGATAGCTCTCCTGGAGATCCTTCCTTCTTGCGTTGCGTTGCCAAAATCGAGCTCTGATTGGTCTTCGCCCAAAAAAATATTATATGTTCTTGCCCACCAAATTCGAGAGAGAGAGAGCCTTAAAAATCCCCTTCTTCCTTTGTTAACCGAGGACGAGAGAGAGAAAAAGCTTTTTCTTCGTTACCTCCTTTCCTTGCCTCTCGTAACACCTTCACGCTCCCCTTCTTTTGCTTTATGACCTTGTTTTTGCCCTGCTACGCCTCTCCAACACGAGAGAGAGAGAGAGAGAGAGAGAGAGAGAGATCCCTCACTTTACTTCTCCAACACGAGAGCGAGAGAGAGATTCTCTTGCTTGCCTCTTGTGCCGACAAAGAGAGTTAAAGAGAGAGAATGCTCTTCCTGCTTGAGATCGAGAGCGAGAGAGAGTGAGAAAACCAAGGCCTTCTTTATCACGAGCTCAAGGGAACTTCCGAGGCCTTCTTCCCTTCGTTTGCTTCCTCCAATTTCCTATTCCCCTCCTTGTCCTGGCTTGAGAGAGAGAGCATGAAAAAGAACTCTCCTTCCTTCTCGTTCCTTATATCTTCCGCTATGCCCTTCAATTCTCCCTTTTTTACCATATTTTTCCCTCAACCCATCCCGTGACTGATGTGGCACGTGAATTGTTGGATGACGTGGCAGCTGGCTTAGGTGACTCCACGAAATTCTGAGAGCGTAGCACCGAATGTGGTCATCCTGTTGAGCTGAGCAATCTTGTCTTCATGCACGTCGTCGTCCCGACACCATGGAGCACGGTGTGAGCTCCTCTATCTCCGCCTGCGCCGCCTCCCGCTGCTCGCACGCCATGGCCACATTTTTCTTCTTTGCTTACACACTAAAACCCTTTAATTTATCAAGTGGGCAGCCATTGACTTCCCATAGTGGTGGACGGTCACCATAGTGGACGGCCTTAAGCTTTGTAAGGACACCGCATTGAACATACACACCGAGCAAAGCAATGCCAAGCACATCAGCCAATCAATACACTCCATGAGACGTCATTTCGGACAACGAGCTCATCAAGAGCTTTTTGTGCTTTCGTAACGGCACCACATTAGGCATACATACTGATCGATTGGGCGGCCAAATTATTTGGCTTCTTCCTCCAACAGTCCTTGACGAACAATATCATCATGAATTTCGCTGCCATTTTCCAAGACACAGCCTTCAAGATGCTAGTATAGGTGATTGCATTTTGAGAGAGACCCTCCATTTCGTATTTTCTTAAGCCATAGCCGTGTTGGGCATTTCTTGCTATCAACAATCTCCAATAAATAATATTATTGTCATGACGTTTCGAAACTTGGTTGAAGTCAAAAAACTCCCAGATGGCACACCGATCGAGCCGACCAAACTGGCACGAGACCGACCCCCGGTGAATCTTTAACGGACAATATCTTGGCAACCAGAACTCCGATCGCTGATCTGAAAAGACCGATGCGCTCACACAGTGAGCACTCCAAGCCCGTGCATTCACTTCATTTTTGTCCCCTTAGCTTCAGTTGCCCAATCCAGTACGGATCTGCAATTGACTCAACCTTCAAACTGCCGTAACTTTTGCACCGTAGCTCCAATCGACGAGCCGTAAAGACAAGCCAATAGAGCACTTTAAGCACTGCAGTTCTAGATCACAATCTCTCATCTATTCTCACTTCAAGCATACTCTTTTTTAGCATCATTAAGGCATCTATTGACCCTTTAAAACCGTATCTGACATACATTAATCATTAAACTTGACATGTTAACAAGTCGTGATCACTGCTCAATAAATATGTAGGCTTCAAAGAAACTTAACTTGCATTTCTTTGCTCTTTTTCCCATCATGGAAACGGAGTTGCACGACATCGTGTGGAGGATAACACAACACTATTGTCTATGCCCTTTAGGTAGGCAAAAAGCCACTCTATTTAAACAATCCCAAGATACCTCAAAATTTATTCGATAACAATTCTACCAATTGGCTTGGATAATAGAAAGGTTATTTCAGTTTGCTCCTCTGATTTTCGTGTACACACACAAGCATCAAGCATGACCAATCATGTTGCTCACTTTGGTGATTATAGTTTCCTTTTCTCATCCACATGACACATAAAAGGAAAGTTTTAACGGTGTGATTGATCCTCGATTCCTTTGCAGCTGACCTATGATTTGGGTTAAGTATCTTTGTACATTATCTTGGTGAATACAATACATACACTCCCTCTTGTGACAGGCCAAACCCTTTACACTGTTAATGGCAAGCAATTTCTCTTCGTGCTGTTAGATCTAAATATTTCCTGTACTGTGCTGGATTCGACGTGTGGAGTAAGTAAAATTAAGGTATGGCCGTGAAGGATGGCTTATAATGGTAATGCCATGGGTCGATCTACGTAGATCTCCCTCTCTCCCAAGAGCATATAAGTGGGCTGGCTTTGATCGCAATGAGAGGGGCAGGGCGAGCAGGAGGGCGAGGGTTCTCTTGCTCTCATCGCTGTCGCGGTCGTACCCTACCCTTGCATCCTGAATCTTGAAGCTAAATTATGATTATTGTTTCAAACACACCAGTTTGGTAAGTATGGATACTATGGTGGTGGAAGCTGACACACCAGGAGTGACCCTCCCTTACATGGAAATGCTATTAGGGACCCCACAGAATGTCAAGCCTGCAGTGGACGATGAGGGCACTAGCAATGTGTAGGGCAAGCCCCCAGCTTCTCCTCGACGATGAGGGAGATGTGAGCTGGCATTGCGCGCATGGATGCCAGCTTCAACTTTTGCAAGGTTTTCCCGAAAATCGTCCAATGCTGCCAGTACTCGTGCATCGCAGTTCCATCGAGGGTCTACGCGCTCACCTAGGTATTCTTCTTCGTCTAGATGTTGCGCCAACAGCTCAAGGACTGCGATAGTCAGCGCAGTGGCCCCTTGTGGGGGCACCATCTCCAGCAAGAACTTCTCAGGATTTGACAACATTTCTGCGTATCTGGCTGTTCCTTCTTCTGGAATAAGGCATGTGCTCATGCAGGGACTGTTGGGCGTGTACGCGCCATATGCGTATTGCCCAAAATTCATGGCTGCATGATATGCAGACACCACCCAAATGAGTGTGGTCACTACCTCCACCAATTCATCCAATGTTTTCATGCTCACCCACCAGTCCGCCCTTGCATGGTCTGCGTGCCCAACCTCACGGATCTCATTCCACCAGTTGCTTACTTCACTGTCCTTTTGCAATGCCTGGTCATCTCCATAGTAAAGAATCAAGTAGTCTTTCACCCATTGACGTATGGCTGCCCACAGCTCCAGCCCATCCACTGCATAAGGATAGTCCTCCACAAGCAACCTCACTCCGTGCTTGGCACTCTTGTCCTCTACAGCCATACCTCTGGCAATAGCAAACGACAGGTTCAAATCTTTCAAAGTGGTCATTATTCATTGCCATCAGCAAAGAAAAAATTTGTGAACAACTTATGTGATGCTGCCTGGATGCCCCTATCATTATTAATTGGTTGCAAGGACAAGTATGGCCTAACATATCTAAGGTGCTCTTTGAAATTCTGTCTTTGCATACACGTTTTGTGGATGCACAAGTGGAAGTGCACACACAAGACTGGAATCTACCTTTTGATTAAATCTTTTGGTAGAGATTCTTCATCAAGACGCCAACTCTTATAAGCTACTGATGTTATCTCCATGCAATATCTTCCTGCACTATAATGCTTCTCCACTTTACCGCCTGCATTGATTAAAGATGTTTTGGACATTGCATTGATATGTAAGGTGTCTTTGAAGTGTGGGGACAAGAGCGCATGAAGTGGGTGCATTGTGCTTAGCTGCCTTCGAGTCGCAATGATGATGGGCTCTACACAAGCATGCGATCGCAACCTGCAGAAAAGACAATGTTCCAATTATTGTTCTTGCCCACAACTCGATTAAAAAGGAGCTCTCACAGCGTGCAATTCATGTACCAATGGCTCACAAGCTGGTGGTATCCACAATCAGCAATAGCAACATGGTTCTTGGCAAGCATCCATAGGCATGGATGACAAAACGAAGGATCAGGAGTAAATACTCTGCTATGAGCTTTCTCGCCATTGACCTTGGGGGGAAGTGTGAGCTCAATAGCCACAGGAAGTAACACTTTCTCTTTCGTTAGGTAAAGAATCGTCCGAGAGGCATACAGTTTACCCTCTTGCTCATTGATCCTATTGATAAATGGCAAGAACGAGTCGTGGAGGTCCAGAATGTAGAGAAGGTTTTGATTCATAGCCTGCAGAGCAACAAAAGAATGCACCAACACTTAGCAAAGTAAAATCAGGCCAGAAACATTTAATAACCCATAATGGAAGAAAGAAAGCTCTAAATCATCAGTGACTTGGTGACAAAACCAATACAATGATAGCATCCTAAACTTTTGTGAGAGGCGACTAGCTAGACATGATACCGGGAAATCGAAGTGACTGCCTGGTCATAGTGGGGGGCTTGTAGACCCCCATCATCCCAACCACAGCTAGCTAGGTAGGCACCGGCGGTGCCTTTGCAAAACTCACAATGTGCCAACATTCAAACAAATCACCTCTTTAATGGAGAGTCCTTGGAGGGACGGTGTAAGATCATGAGCAGTAATGGATGATATGCTTTCTCCATAGATATGTGTGTCTAGTTTGCTGCTTGGAGGAAAAACCTGGCGAATTCAATGCAAAATTAATAGATGCATTGAGCAGAGACTCCGCAAAAAGTGGCCTATAGCAAGGCTCACTACCTGGAGTCGTTGAATGGCCACAGGATGTTTCCCAGCAAGACATTGCCGGCCAAACTCCTTATCCGTAATCCAAACATCCTTGTTTACTGTCGACAAAGTAAACCATGAGCATGCACAAAAGATTTTTCCAATACTTGAATGTTTCATCGTTATGGTCATTTTAATTTCCTGCACCTTCTAGAACTCCTGGCTTTGGGAACTTTGAGATTGGTCTAGAAGGCTTTTTGCTGCCACTGACATGACAATTATTATCCGCAAACAAGCGATGGATTTGCTCAATGCAAGCAAATGATTGATCTCTGTAGAGAAGGCGTCCCTTGGCGCACACTAGGAAATAGGTGCAAAAGCTTCTTACTCCTGCATTCATGAACAGATTTTTCTTCAAGTCACTGAACCTTTCATCTCGTGGTACATATACCTTGTCGAAAGCTAATTCTGGTTCTTCGAGCTCAATGTCTGCAGCAAAATCCAAAAGATTAACCTACTTTCCTTAACCAAATGTACGTGGAACAAAACATAGCATACCAGTTTTAATGCGGTTTCTCCCCGTCCTGCACCTGCGTGGATAAGGATACATCGCGGAGCCCCCAAGAACAGGCCTTGTAAGGTCCTGATTTTCTTCAGGATTACCTAGCTCATTATACACATCATAATCATAGATCCGTTCCCCATGCACTCTCTTGCCTTTGCCATCACCTCTAATAGCGAGGAGATCATCTTCACGAAGCTGTAACAATGCCGTCGGTGTCTCGTTTGGTAAGTACATCTGCATGAGAGAGTTGACAATGTGAAGGAGCACAAGCATTCTAAGAAAATGATCCAGACAAAATCGAATGTGACGACTCACCTGATTAGAGAAGAGGATGCGAGGTTGACCGCAATGGGCAAGACGGGTAGGGCAAATCCAACTGTAGCAAGGAAAGTAGAGGGGGGATGCTGCTTCATATGGCAGCTCCAAGGTTATGGACTTGAGGTAGAACTCATTGGCATAATGGGAATCCAGCAGAATGGCACCAGGTTTCCCAAAGCTGCTTTCCACATAAAAAATAACTGTGCTGCAGGCATCCACGCCGTTGGGTTCGGCACCCCACAACAGGAGCTCGCATTTATTGCTCAGTTTTGGTTGCTGTGTACCTGGAAATCGAAATATAGCATATGTTTGTGTGCGTGCGCACGCACACGCTCTCTAAAATGTAAACAAACAATCACACCTTGAAGAAGAAGAAGAAGGACTTGCCTTCATTCAAGTCAGGGCTGACGAGAGTGAGAGAGGCGGTGTTGCCCAGCATTTCGCAGAAGGCATCTTGAGAGGAGGCGAGGAAGCCCTTGCCAAGAGTTCTCACAGTAGCCTTGATCATCACCATGCGCGCCATCTTACTTCTCCTGATCGCCTGACTATATTATTGTGTGTGGTCGCAATTCCTCGGCCTATATAGTTTTTTTTGCATGGTCAAGAGCAGAAGAGACATTCTACTCGGTGTGGGGTCTCTCTGTACCTGTAGATGGCAATGGGAATCTGGACATTCTCCCATGTGAGAGTTTCTGTGGATGGCAATGGCCAAATGGGACATTCTCCCATGTGAGTTTAGAATGTCCACATCGTAAGGTAAATGCTTATATTAATGCAGTGTTCATGCAAGCTCGACAGATCTATAGCTACTCTCCATATTCTCATCAAATCAAGAGTGAATTTGTCTTTTTTATTAGCCCTATGTCTCATTTCTCAAGGGCAAGTTCTAACGACTCATGAGGTGTAACTAATCTCTTCATACTTTCCACGCTAGGTACATGCTTTTCCATGCGGAGCTTCAACATGCTCTTCCCAATCAAGGCATGGCCATTTGCCTCCCTCCCTCTCTCTCCCTCTCTCTCTCTCTCTCTCAAGAATTATCATTTGATGTTGGAAGTCTCATGGGATTGCCCTTACAGTGTTACAAATTCTCTTTTTCTTCTTCTCTCGTTTTGTCAATGCTACACTGACTTGCATTCTCTCTCTCATTCTCTCGAGGCCCATGTGATAGATTGGTTACCCCATTTGATATCGAGTGTGATAGATCGGTTATTCCATTTGATACTCAAATATCTAGACATGAGCTCAAGATATTTTGAGTCCTTTTGGATCATGAATGTGACATTAAAACTTTCAATTCTCTTTGAATTGTTCTTCCTACATCAAAAGCTCTCTCCCCCTCTCTTTTTTACCCAAGTGTGGTAGATTTCTTATCCCAATTTCCCCGTGACTTCCAGGTCTTAAGTTCAACACATATTGGATAAACCCCTAAGGCATTTTTGGATTAGTCCTATCACACGCACACATGACTCTTGGCTATCCAACGTGGTGTAGGATCTCACAATGACACAACCCATCTGAACTCTCCTATTTTTTCTTTGTCCAATGGGGATGCAACAACGTAGTACGCACCTATTCTCATATGCATGCAGGGAAGGTTGGGAGTCTTGGGACGCTTAGAAGGGTGGCAGAAGAGCCTCTCCGGCCTTCAATTCAATGTAATGGAAATTGATATTTATTTACAGCTGACAACTGGCCAAAGCACGCTTGGCTTATGGACTATGTAAAAAGATAGCAAGTTTATGGACATTCGATTGGCCTGCTAAAGCCGTTAGTATCCATATGGTGAAGGTCGTTCAATTCCTTTTTTTTTTGTTCATACTCACAATTGTTTGTGGAGAAGTTATATTAAATTCTCCACTCAACAGAAGAATGTACAAAAAACTCAAGCACAACTTGTGCCTTGAGGAATCAGCAATACCTCAGAGGGGCTTTTTGGTAGCAAGCAAAACAAAGTTACTTGAGATAGATACAATGCAGGGAAGCAATCCCAAGTTGGCTTGTACCATGGCCACTCTTGATGTCAACTAGCATGGAGTGTGATAGCTTGAAATGCTTGGACCCACTTATTATAGAATTGATATTTTATTATCTATTGCAGCTGACAGGTGGCAAGAGCATCAGCAGATAATGGATTATGCAGAAGGATGTTACATTTTATGTATATTTGATTATTCAAGTGCTCTTTTATGAGCTTTGGCCAATTATGACCAGCCGGCCAGTTTGTAACCAATTTGACCATTCAAGAAATCTATATAACAAATACGTGCAAGAGGGAAATGGTCACTCTTGCACGGGGGGAGATTGCACCCAGTGTCTGCGTTGCTCTTCTCATCTCTCCTCTCTTCTCTCTCGCCGTGCCGGCGTAGCACTCCGCTCTAGGAGGTGCGCCTGCACGTGCTCTCTCAATCTCTCTCACTCTCTGTCTCTCTCTGTTTGTATTGTGCTAAATTATGGATTTGTGCGAGTCGACAGGTATGTAGAGTTATTCGTTTATGTTTGCTATGCGCTATTTTGAGTATTTTGCAGGGTGCTCTACGCTTTCGGTTGTAGCAGTGGTATCAGAGCTAAGACTAAATCCTTGGATTCGCAACCATCATGGCTTTGGAGAAGTTTTCATAGACAAATCAAAGCTAAGTCATGTTTCTCTTTAAACTACGTTTGAATACAAGATGCATGTGTATAATTTATTTGATTAGATTGTTTGGTTTTCCTAATCACGTGCGTTATATTATCCGACGAGAATTATTTTAACCGTGTATATCGAGCTATGTATGAAATTCAAGGAAGTAAATATGGTAGAGAAGAATTAGGCCAATTTTAATGTCGTAAGAACAGTCCGCAGAGACCTAGTCAGATATCTTTTTGAGGAGAGCTGAACTCGAGACTTGTTACTCCTGGGGGAATTTGGATGACCATTCTTCCCATGATTGCAAAGCACAAGAGGGGGTGCTATATATATAAATAGGTTTATAACACCTAAGGGACGTTAATACATAATATTAGCTCACATAGTAATAAAGCATATTGTCTGAGTTTTTGGTGGGCTCCAATTAAGCGTGGTCGTCAGAGTCACAACCGGAAGTGCACGACAATGGCCGACAACATCATCGTCCACAACCCTAGTCCATTGGCTTAGGTGATCCTCCAACCTTGGTGCCTCAGCAGCATACAAAAGTAGCACACTAACTCTTAGAGTTGTACGCCGATTCTGTCAATCTAGAGAGCTTCAACCGTTTTTGTTTTTTTCTCCTGCACACTATTGCAGTCCAACGCCAACGACATGCATATTTTCTCTCACTCTCTACTAGATCACCAACGCCATGCACACTTTTGAGTGACGCACTCACGCCTACTATGCATGCATGCTAACACCCAACCAGAAAAAGAACACACACAGGATAGAGATAATAAGGGAGAAGTCGTGCAGCGCAATTGACATCACTACGTGACAAAGAAAAAAAAAACCTGGAGATTTTGATAGACAGGGTGCCGCCATGCAAGAGAGAGAGAGCGTCTGACCACAGCCAACAAAGTAGCGTTAGCTACCTTTCTCTCTCTTCCTTTCTCTCATTCTCATGCAGCTTGGTTTTGCTTGTGGCGACAGTCTCTCTCTGGCCACCAACTACCCTCAGTCTCACACTCTCTCTCTCTCCTTTGCAGCCACCAATTCCATTGCCCTTGCTGACCATCTTTAGCTTCAACTACTGCTCATTCAGCTGGCGATGGCATCTATGACAAAGCAGTTGCATGGCAGATCCTGACCGTCGCGTGCACCACCAACTCTCACTCTCTCTCTTTCATTATCTGCTAGTCGGGGAGTCTCTCTCTCTCTCTCTCTCTCTCTCTCTCTCTCTCTCTCTCTCTCTCTCTCTCTCTCTCTCTCTCTCTCTCTTAGCCAGTCGTGCAGTAACCTTCCAACCAACACTACACACACCCACAAAAAGGCATGCAGGCGGCTAGCTCACTTGCAGTAGAATGCATGCCAGCAGCCAAAAAAAAAAATTGGAGGGGTGTGGTTTCTTGGTCTGCATGGCGTCCCCCAGCCACACAAACCGCAACCAATCTCATGAAAAAGGATGAACAACCTTTCATACAGACAAGAAGGCATAGAAGAGGTTAAGATTGGAAATGCGGTGATCATGCTTTTGCTTTATGCTGATGATGTAGTGCTCTTGGCACATACCTTAGAAGATGCACAAAAGCTTATGAGTGTCTTGGAACGCTTTTGCCTACATAGCGGGCTGATCGTGAATGGATCCAAAACCAAGGTTATGCTTGTAAAGACCCTCAATGATGAAAATCCATGCATTGTATATAACAATGAGAAACTTGAAGTGGTAGATCACTTCAAGTACCTTGGCCTTGAGGTTCCATCCAATCATAAATGGAAGGATTGTGCAATGCGTCGCTTGGAAGCCGGAAAGAGGGCCTATTATGCATTTGAGAACATGTGCAATGCAGGAGAGATCAAGTGTTGGGCTCTCAAAAAGTACCTCTTTGACACATTGGTGAGACCAGTGCTTCTTTATGGAGTGGAGGTGTGGGGTGGAAGCATCGGGAAGTCTACTTGGAAAGAGTTTGAGAATGTCCAAAAGCGTTTTCTCACCAACTTTCTCCAAGTCAAGACACAAACACCCTACATGCTCTTACTTCTTGAGTCCGGATTGCTTCCCATTGAGGTCTTGGGCATGCAAAGGGTTGTGGAGTACATGCGTAAGACACAATGTAGCCCTTTGCATCGACTTCCTAGAATCGCATATGAAGCAAGTCAAATGGTTCAAAAGACATGCAAGAGCAAAATACTAAGTTCGGGGTGGATTCTTGATATCAAGAAATGGTTTGGAAGATGGGATGCATGTCACTTGGTCAAAGGATGCGTCGATCGACTCCCAAGTTAATGAGGCCTTCTTACAACGCCAATGTATCACGGCTTGGGAGAAATCCGGAGGTTCTCGCTTCAGCCATTACACCACACACGTTGCCCCAAACTACAAATCTCTCTTCTTCTCGGAACGAGGTAACCGAACCCATTCCTACATCCTTGAGCCCATCCCGTTGAGTGCGATCTGCACCATTGCCTCCATTCGTCTTAGCTCCCATTCTCTACGCTGCGAGACAGGACGTTGGGGCACTGGCGAGGAGTGTCATCGACTTTGCACCTTATGCCCTCGTCAAGTGCGAGAGAGTGAGTACCACACACTACTTGAGTGCTCAGCTTTTGACCACATTAGGTCCTCTTTTCCCCATATATTCAGCCATGATCTCTCCCTACATACCTTCCTCTCCCAACCATAATGTGGACTCTCTATTGCGACGCTCATTTCAGCCATTTTTGAGCATCGAGAGTCACTTATGAACTCCACTCACACCACGTGACATGTTCATTTGGTCCCATAGGTCATATTTGACCTCCTAGGACGATAATAGAACTATCTATCTATCTCTCTCTCTCTCTCTCTCTCTCTCTCTCTCTCTCTCTCTCTCTCTCTCTCTCTCTCTCTCTCTCTCTCTCTCTCTCTCTCCTCTTCACATGCAGCTAGCCTTCAACCTTGCCCACTTATTATTCGTGATCTGCATGGTGTCTCCCAACCACAAAAATCGCAACCACCCTCATGCAGGAGTTGCGACACTTTCTCTCTCTCTCCGTCTCTTTCCCTCACTCTTTGCAGGTTCTGATAGACGTCCTCATCGAGTTTTTGATCTTCTTCTGTGTCACCCTAGACGCTTCACAAGCGATTATTGCAATACTATGAGGTGCTGCCATTCAGGCCTTGTCATAATCAGCAGCATTCTGTGTATGGCTGTGAATGCTTGTAGACGGGGAGTAAGAAGCATGGCCGCTCGATAGGAGGGAGCACAAGCAGAAAAGGCGAGCCAGAAGGACTTGGAACTCGGGGAACATTCTCTCTCTCTCTCTTTCGTGTGCTATGGCGACCCGCCTTCAGTATCTCTCTCCCTCTCATGTAGTAGCTGCCATGCAACACTCGCTTCTCCAATTTTTTTTACTTTTTTTTCCCCTCACTTGCCTACCATCACACAGCCAGCGCGGGCAAACACGGGGCTTCTGTCCTGAAGCTGGGCCGCTCCTTAGCAAAGGCATTGGTGATGTTGATAGCCTACAAGGCTTACATTCTGAAGCAGTATAGGAAAGAGCCTTCCTAGTGTTTGAAGTTGTAGCTAACGCCCCCTCTCCCGGCCGCCCTTCTCTGCTAACATGCAGCTCAAGCTCATACTCAAAGCAACCTCCCACCTAGGTCATCCAGCTTATCATGCATGTGCTACAGTGCTACAAAAGTGAGCTCCTCTTCAGCTACCCCGTCGTGTCGGCATGGATCTATCAAGTGTGGCAGCTTCTGTGGCGGATCAGAAGAACTCCATCATCCAGCTCCACGCCGTTCTTGGCAACCGGGACTACCTGTTTCCGATTGTAGCAAGGCGACAAGGCCTTGACCTCCATGACATGGTCGACCATGCAGTCCGCTGGCTGCCCCCAGTGCAGTCCGACAGGCTATAGGGGTTTGGAGCTCGAGAATGCTATTGTCATTGCTTTGGTCAGTGCACTAGCCATAGGGTCACACCCTTGTCAACTACAGGCGAGCTTACAACTGCATTATCAATGGCAGCACCAAAAGCAGTTGAGGTAGTGCAGCACAAGCACATCATCTACTCTAATTGCAATTGAAAGCATTTTTTTTTTCCTTTTCTTTCGAAAGAGTGTCTGTGTTTCACTTGTTCGACGACCTTATATTGGCAAGAGTGAGCTCAGCTCTCCTCAATCTAACCAATGTCTACGCCATATTTCGTGAAGGTCAAAGTGGCTGCTTGCCCAGTGCTAGCCGTCGGACACTGTATTTTCATGGGACACTACATTTCCTGGGTTTATTCCCACAATAGTTTGCCTTAAATTCTTCTTCTACTTCTCTTTCTCTACGGGCATTAACTAGGTCTTCAAAATCTAGGGACTTGATGCACTCGTCCTCTCTTCGCACTCTCACAGATTTACGCCTATTATAGCAAACTAAAGCCCCGAATTAATTCATCACGCAATTACATATATCCTTGTGCATAAGATATCATTATTAAAATTGCTTTTCCTCATGATAATTTGATGAAAAATGATACTCTGCTACCTTGAGGTAATTATAAAGGTTTACTAGAATCTATTACAGTCGTATTACTTATATTGTCGGTTTTTCCACTTGTACTAGTTAAGATTGAATGATAACGCCCCTTCTTGGGTATCCTCGAGCATTGACGATGATGATGCTGATTCTACTTACGCTTTTAGGCTTTTGGTTTAAGTCTTTTTTTTTCTTTTTTTTCAGTCTTTCACTTTACTTCATTTTAATTTTGTACCCGGGCATTGGTTTCGATCCACAAGGATTGTATTAGTTTGGTCTCATACGTAAATTTAGCATTTTTGAAGACGGTTAATATAACATTTCATTTCATTTTCTCTCTCTCTTCCCCCCCTCAACCAAAGTGCAGACCCTACCTTTGTATTCGATTGTCCCTAACCTCGCAAGTCGATGACCTCTTGCCCTCCACACACACTCACTTGTCAATTTCGATGATATACTCATACACACTCACATAAACACACACACACACACACACACACACACACACACACACACACACATATTGTAAGTGTTCTATATGGTCTTTCATAGCTTGAAGTTAATGTTCGTGCCTACGTGGTGTGAGATTTGTGTGTCTATAGTTAAGGTGGTGACAAGAATTGCTATGTCTCTTGGTATTTTAGTGTTTCTTGTGTCCATTCAAAGATGGCCATCGAAAGTAGTTCCTACGAAATTTTTAATGAGAAATTATCTTTAGATCAGGGTACTCATAGCAATGTTTGTTGATGGAGTTAGGGCTTGCCAAAAACAATTTTCCTAACTGAAGACAATAAAGGCACACCTAAATCTCTTTTGTTTTTAGGTCAAAATTCAGAGATTTTCAGGTATTCACACTAGAACTTGTAAAACTTTACCGATTTACTTAAAAGAAATCATGGAATCTATCCGATGTTTTGCTATTTTAGCTAGTTTCAATAACACTCTTGAAATTTTACCAGCTTCTAATTTTCTTGTAACAACAATCAATGGTTTAAAAACTTACTCACATATACAATCCACCTCACCGGTCTCTGACACCCATCTGTACAACTTGAACTTTATGGCATCTGTACTTTGGTTTGTTCTAACTTATAAAGTCAAGCAATTTGTAATAGGGATAATAGCATTGGACAGTTTGAAAGAAAAAGGATCTTTTACTTCTTTGAATTTTCTTATGGCATATGCAATCAAGAATCCCTAAAGTTCTGGCTTGTGCTTGCACTACATGAGAGGATCTGACATTAAGCTATGCAGCTACTCATATGAGCTATGGTGCTTTGAGTTAGTGAACAAAAATTTGTAAGTACTCTACTAATCAACTATACTCCAACGTGGTGTCACATAGGTAGTAAATGTTTTGTCCTTTTATGCCTTCTCTAGTCCATTGGTCACAAGCACACAGATCCACCGATTTAGGCAGTGTGTCAATGCTCATCTAGTGCAGATTCGCCGATTTAGGCAGCACAACAACAAACTACAGATTCACACTTTTTGAACTTATATCAAATGCAGATTCGCCGATTTAGGCAGCATTAGTGCAGATTCGCCGATTTAGGCAGCACATCTTATTGGTGTAGATTCGCCGATTTAGGCAACACCAATCACAAAATCATGCTGCAATGGTTGGCCACCACTGTAACTGGTATGATTTTGTTACCCGAGTATAGAAAATGAAATATATTTTGGATTTGGATTTATATTGTGGAATTGGAATTGGACTGGGATTTGGTATCTGGTGATTTTACAGCAGTGTTTTATGTGATGAGATTGACATTATGAGATTGATGATGAGTGTGACCAATGATATCCTGATTCATCAGGGTATGACATATACTGCTTATTCTAGTGGTATGGGACACTAGAATAGGTAGTATGTGGATGACGGTAGGCATAAGCTAATGTTTTTTAGTTTCATAAATTTTTCTTTTATTATGTGATGTTTTTGACACAACATACTAATCACTGTTGTTGACAAGTACTGTTTGCAGATTTTTATCTTCGCAACTGAGGACAGTTGCTTTCCAACAGAGAGGTATGTTATAGAATTGATATTTTATTATCTATTGCAATTGACAGGTGGCAAGAGCATCAGCAGATAATGGATTATGCAGAAGGATGTTACATTTTATGTATATTTGATTATTCAACTTCTCTTTTATGAGCTTTGGCAAATTATGACCGGCTGGCGAGTTTGTAACCACTTTGACCATTCAAGAAATCTATATAACAAATACGTGCAAGAGGGAAATGGTCACTCTTGCACGGGGAGAGATTGCACCCAGTGTTTGCGTTGCTCTTCTCTCTCGCCGTCCCGGCATAGCACTCCGCTCTAGGAGGTGCGCCTGCACGTGCTCTCTCAATCTCTCTCACTCTCTGTCTCTCTCTGTTCGTATTGTGCTAAATTATGGATTTGTGCGAGTCGACAGGTATGTAGAGTTATTCGTTTATGTTTGCTATGCGCTATTTTGAGTATTTTGCAGGGTGCTCTACGCTTCTGGTTGTAGCACCACTCACTAGAGCTTCCCATTTTTCCAATAAATACCACTACTTTCCTACTTTCTTGGATAATCTCGTTGAACTCTGTGCGCTCCTTGCCGCACTGTCGAAGCAAGGGACTTGCCAATGCACCGTGTGCGAGCCGCAGACGGCTCCATTAAGCACACAACTAGTTTAACTAGTAAGCTCAAAGAGGGCAATGGTGTGCCACTCACCGCCGTATGCTCCTGCCGTAGAGGATTCCTCGCCGCGAAGAAGAAGGAGACGCCGCTACGCCGTGCTCAACCGCCTCGTCGCCGCCGTGCCTTCGTAATGCTCGATCGCACACACACTCTCCCTCTCTCTCTCTCTCACACACACACACACACACGAGGAGGTGAAGAAGAAGAAGATGGAGATGGAGATGGAGCAAGAGCACTCTTCTATTGCACAAATGAGAGAATGAGTGAATTTTAGGTTTAGTTGGCTTTTATATGAGCTCACCCCATTCACACTTGGGCGCCCATGCTTAGCCAACTAATCCCTTGAATGTCCCAGTTAGAGTGCGCCTCTCATCGGCGATCACTCTTACCCTTTTCCTATTGGTCCGACAAGCCCGGTACCTGACTCTACCAAATACATAATACACGTCCGCCGTAGGTGATGGGGTGTCCGTGAATCGTGAGGGTTAACATGCCCCCCTTCCTGATGTAGATTCCGTCCTCGGAAGCTATTGAGTTGAAGCTCGTTCGTCGAGGTGGAAGAGCATTTGAGATGAATGTCCTTAGCCTTCTTCAGTCATTGCAAAATCAAACAACATTGGCACAGTAGTTGCATTCTCATAAGTGATTAAAAAGCATATGCAGTTTTAGGTAGACACATTGATTGGTAAAAAAAATTTCAAACAATTTGTCAGCAATGAACATTAAATTGCAATGTAATCAAATGCATAAACAGATGTAAAGGTAAAAAATTAAACAAGTCTGGGGTCGCTAATTTGACGGTCGAAAGGCACTAGAGATCGAATATTAATACCATGGGTAAGCTTCTTAATTTTCAGTGGTCAATTAAGTTGTTTAATCGTGAGAGCCAAGTATTCATGTTCGAGGGCTGACTAGAGGCTATACCTAGAAGACTTTGTAGTTAAGCTATGATAAAAGGAATTTCTCATGAAATCATCGCCTGACTGATGACCTTTTTGTTGACCCCCCAAAGTCTTTTCACATTGATTCAATTATGATGTGTGTGCTTATTTTGTATGCCTTGGGTTTTTTGCTTTTCAAGAAAAAGCGCCCACACTGGGAACCTCTAGGGCTCTAGTACCATAGGCGATACATGTGAGTGAAGTACCAATTTAAGAAGGGATTTCTCTTCCAGGTTAAAATTTTACATTGTGGCACTTTGATTTTTTGTTTGTTCATTTTCAGCATTTTAATTTTGTAACTTTGGGGGGTCATATAACACTGTTACCCTCCCCAGGCTCATCACATTATTAAACTCCCTTTATAATACTTAAGCTAAAGGTCAATAGGGTTAAGCCCACTAGAAAGCCCTAGTACATTTCATACAATGCTGCCTAAATCGGATTAAGAACCTAAGTAACCATTGCTTATTAGGAAGGCATTCCCCATGGTATTAAGAGAAGATTTCTAATACCTAGCTTGGTCAAACTAGCTTAGTCGGACTGCTTGATTTTTAAACCTAGACAAGTGATTATGACAAAACATTACATTGAATTAAATGTTTGATACTAAGCCAATGCGCTGAATATTATGCTATCAATCACAATCAAAGAAGACAAACACGGATGCAAAAAGATAAGGGCAATGCTAATGGACATAAAACACCTGTTTGTGTTGATGGTCGCGCTTGATTTGAAGTGTGAACGAGAGAAAGGTTCCATGAAGGTCCAAATCCTATCAATAGCAACACGCTCCTGTACACACTAGGAAACAAAAGGAATACCTCCAGGAGGCACATTAGTGGGAAAAGAGAACTTCGCTAATCTCTCAACTCTAAAACAGAAACACTCCGATCGTACTAATCTTACCTACCCTCCATCACTCAAGTGATGAGGATCAAAGGTGTTTTATGGCATAGGTTTCTGTTTCACTGTACCAGATGTGACATGTGTAGGTCTGAGTCAATGTTTTGACTTTTAATGTGCATACTCGTTTGCTAATTGCTCTTGCTCTTTTTTTTTTTTTTTTGTGAGTATAAAGCTTTATATGTACATTCCCTAAGATTGGGAGATATAGAGGTCAGGGAGAAAGGTTGAGAGGGAAGCAAGTGAATGATGGATGTCCAAAAACACTCCCCCCTTCCTTGGGTAGATCATACCATTTGAAATGAGCTTGTCACCCTTTGAAACCAATTGTTCCAGTTGGTAATAGGTGAGGATTTTTGCCAGTAGTTTTCTATTACCCTAGGTGCCTCGTCAAGCTGCAAGGGTGGTAAGGTACTCTCCCAGGATCGAACTTGAAGTGGTTCATCAGGTGATTCTTGAACACTGGGAGGTGTGGATTCTTTTGTAGCTTCATGGAGGTCCACTACTATAGATGGAGGCTGTGTAGAAGCTTTTACCTCTATGGATGTATTACATGAGGAGCTAGAAGCTTCATGGGACTCCCCCCTTCCTGAGCTAGGTGGAACAAATCGTTCTTTCTTTAGTACCCAAACTAACTCGGGAGCGGGTGTGTAGCATTCTGTGATTTTTTTCTTTCCACGATCATTGATTCGTTTTGGAGCTACGGGATTGGGCTCACTTGGGTCAGGTGATAGGTAAGAGCACAATCTACGTTTTGGCACCCAGATTTGATCATTTCCTTAATAGTAGCCTTGGGCTTCCAATAGTCGTTTAGGGATCCATCGCAACATTTTCTTACTTTTCTTGGAGCGAGTGGTACGTTTCTTACAAGGCTTCTGTTTTTTAGCACTAGCTATGGTCACTAAAGAAGCTTTAGGGACCCACTTGTATGTTTTCTTCGTTACAATAGGATGAGTCTTGTCGGAAGCGATATGCATTGCTTGTAGCATATTTAAGGGTATAGGCATTTCATCCCCCTCAGGTGTTACCCAGGTCGTCCCCCTATTTCCCCAAGTGTCTATGGTTGCTGCTAGGTGGACCCAATCCACATTGTCCGACTCAGTCATCCCAGGTTGGATATCCATATAAGGAGAATCTTGGCCAATGTCTGTATCCTTCTTACAAGTGTAACAATATTGTTGTGGGGCCGAGTGAACTCTGGTGTCAGAGCGATGATCAATAATGGTTTTACTCCCTAAGGGGTGTACCTTACCAGTCACCAAATCCACTCTAAGGACAGAGTCTTGGAATTGCAAATAGACATGATTTTTAGACCAATCATGAACCATTTGTGCTTCCCTCATGAATGGTCGTCCTAAAATCATTTCATATAACATAAGGTGTTTAGAGAAATCCATTACAATGAACGTATGTCGTACCTTGTGTCCTAGAACTTTGATCTTAAGATCCTTGAGCATCCCCATAGGTTTGGCTATGGTACCATTTTCCATCTTTACCACAATGTTAGTAACACTGAGGCGGGGTTTTCCCATGGATTCCCAACAATCTTTTGTAACGATGCTAACTCCCCCACCACCATCAAGAATTCCCTTTATAGTTAATCCCTTGGTAGTGATGGGTAGGGTCGCATTAGATTCGTCGCCTTCAAAATACTGCCCTAATTCGTTAATGGGTACCTCGATCACAGACTCGTGTCCATCTAATTCAAGTGATTGCACATGATTTTCCTCATCAATCATAATCGAGTCAGGCCTATTTGGTTGCGCAAACTGCAGTAATCCCGTTCGTAGCTCTCTGTTAAGGAATGCTCGAAGTGCAAGGAATAACTCAGGATCTCCATACAGCTTTGCTATGATCGTGGTTCGGACCTCAAAAGACATGAAGTCCACTAGTTTGGCAACATTCATTGGCATTTTGCAGGGTGTAGGTCCTTGACTAGGAACTGGTGAGGATGGAATCTCATATTCCTCAATGGGATCAAGTATTCCTTCGTTAAACATCCTTTCCAACAAGAAGGGTGTATGCTCACTTTCTGATGTCCCGTCCTCACTCCCTTCTTGGATGATACTAGATATGGCTAACGGTCTATGGTTCATGTGGGGTGGATGAACTTGCGTGGGAAACACTGTGTCATGAATTTTGACATGCATGGGTTCTGGTTCTAGTTTCCTTTGAGTCTCCTCCACTAAACCTCTTAGATGTTTCACCTGCTCAATCTCGTCTACTGGGTTTGGGTACGTCCCAATCTTCTTGTTACGATTCTTCCCTTTTTGCCCCTGCGGTTTATCTTGGGGGTCTTGGATTGGATTTGGAAACACTTGTGGTGTTTTCAGAGGCTCTTTATGGTTTTCTCTTATTCGGTTTTCATTTGGTTCCATGTTACGGTTTTCTTTGTTGGTCTTTACCTTTGTGGTATTGGTTCTAGTCTCCATTGTCTCGATTGAATCTGAATCATCCTCGAGGTCATTCATATACACGGGGTCATCTCCTGTTCCTATGTTTGTTTTGGAACTTGGCTTTGAATTTCCCGTATTTTGCGACCTCTTCCCTCGTGTCTTCTTTTTCTTTGCTTGGATAACTGACGCGGTATCTCTCTCTTCGAGGATATGGCCTGGCCCTTGAAGCATGGACCGTGTAATCGCATAAGCGGGTGCGATGGGTGGTATTGGCGATGTCACACTAGCAATTTTGACCAAATTTAGGGGTGTGATTTTAGGCACATTTGGGTTATAGGGGCATTGGGCAATCTATGCCACAACGATTACATGTGAGTATTGGCATTGCAGACGTGCTCCCTTGATTCATTTGCATCTGTGCAGCATTCTTTTGCAGCCTAATAGGGCACTCCGCTGCCCGATGTGGTCCACCACACTCGTAGCATTGAAGAGGTGGCCTCCTAGCCTGGGTGTTGATATTTTGACCTCTGGATGCGAGAGCAGCAGCTTGATAAACCGGCTTGACTTGACCCCAACAATCTTCCATGTAGTATATAGGACACTCTTCCAATGTATCAAGTCCGTAGGCAATACTAGTGTCTATTTCCTCCTCACAACCATTTGCATAAGCATTAGATGGCTCGCAACCCACTTGATTCATAGGGGCGACTCTTGGATGCGGGGGCTGCGGTCCTAGCACAGGAGGTGGTAGTGGTGTAGCTTGTACAACATTTTGAGATCTAGGGACCATGTGTTGCGGTAGTTGCTCAACAGGTGGATCAGGCATCAATACAGGAGCTCGAGGTGCATCCGTCCAGGCTACAGGTGGTCTATTTGCCATCATACGTTTGATAATTAAACAATCCTTAGCTTGGTGACCATACCTACCACATGCGTTGCAAGTTCCATTAAATTTTACTCTAAACATAGGGCACTCACTAGTGCTATGTGGACCTAAGCAAATGGAACACCATTGTTGCTCCCTTCTTGGATACATGTGACTATTTTGAGGGGGTTGGTTATTGTTGAAGCGCTCATTTACAGGGCAGCGAGAGTGTAAGTGCTTTAGACGACTAATGAAGTCCCTTACTGACTCTCCTTCCTTACGTTCGGCCTTCTGTAGCTGAGATGCTACACCCCAAAGCACACCTTCTCGTATGTACTCCTTTAGAAACAACCTTCAAAGGGTAGGGTAGATTGTTTTCTCGTCCACCCTTAGGGTTCTATACCAATCTCCAGCCTTCCCACTTAATGTCAAGCTTAAGGCATTGCACTTATGTAGTTCGTTGCGTTCCCCTAAGGAATCACATACTTGTTCAAACACTTCAATGTGTTTTCTAGCATCTTCGTCCCCATTTAATTTTTGCGTGAGTTTGGCAATTTGTACTGCCTTACTTCTAGGCTCTCTATTAGATGCATGACGCATATTTTCCGCGATAGATCAACCTATGGTTTGAGCAAACACTGCCAAGTCACCTATGTGAGGAGGCAGGGCCGGTGGAGGTACTCTTGGAATCATATGTGGGAGAGGGACGGGTACCGGTCTTGGCATATGTGTGGATGATGCAGGATATGGAACATAACCGGGCATAGGTCCACTCGGATAAGGGCTAGGGAGCGGCACTCGAGGAGCATAAACAAGTGGTACAATTGGAGGTGTGGGGGCCATGTGTGCATAAGGGGCTAGAGGCACATACGGTCGAGGCCCCATATTAGGTACTACGACACTAGGTAGTGGCACTGCGCTAACCGTAGATGTCATCGGTACATTCTCTGTCAGGCTTATCCCTGGAGTGAGCACTGTGTTTTCCTTAATAGAGGGTTGATCCAAGTTAGGGAAGCTAAAGTTGTCGCTCGGAGGCTCAGATTGAATAGAGACCCCAGGTGAAATGACGTAAGATGGGTTCATGGGGCTCATTAGTGGAGTCTCCATTTGTGATAGAGTAGGCTGTTGAGCCTTGCTCGTATCCAGAAATCTCATGGGGCCAGTTGAGAGTATATTTACCCCTCGGTTTTGCCTTTCCGATTGAATAATGCCATGGATAACATTACAGATCATTTTCTGTTGATCTTCGATGCTCGTGGCACTAGAGGTGGATTGTACAATCTCTATCCATCCTACATGGTAGGCGTGGCCAGAGTGTAGATCCGTCAACACCTCAGTGTGGAGGTCGTATGTCCAATGATCATTAATGAACAATCCTTCTAGAGTCGACGTGTTAACGGTTTCTTGTGAGGTAGAAGCAATGTTGCTCCCCCGTGGTTTTACTTGTCACCAACGGTACTCTAGAGGGAACTTCTGAAGGAGGCATCTCAACAGGGCCTTCTTGGTAAGAAGTTGGCAGGATATCCACATGGACACTCTTTGGTGGTGTGGGGTCCACGTGCGATGTGAAAGGAGAGTCCACTTCCCCACCCCCTTCATGTGCTTCATTTGCATCAGGTTCCGAGCGAGTAGCTCTACCTAATGTTTCCATGAAACGGCTAAACATACTAGTACTAGGCTGTGGAGCTTCGGGAGGTGCATGGCCTTCTCTCTCAATGTTTTGGGTAGGGTATGCTTCCATGATTTCTGAGTCGGAGGAGGAATCATTAGCGGCTATTTTAGGGTCTTGGGTGGTGCTACCTTGTGTCCCCGCTGAGGGTCTAGAGCCTATCGAGGATGGGTAATGGGTGTCCGTATGAACAGAGGCACCCTCAATATGCTCGTGTTCTAGCACCCGCCCAGAGCGTAAGTGCATGTGCTTTTGATACCCTAAGGTGTCAAAAAGCTGCTCTAGGAGGCCTTGTGACTAGTTTTTTGCGTGTTTTTTTGCTAGATTTTTAGAGCGTGTCATGGAATGGGCCGTGTGATAGCTCGAAACGAGCGTATCGCTAGGAGGGACGCGCTGTGCTTTACAGCCCACCGTTTGGTTCTATTTTGCTCCAGAAAAGCCCGAAACAGTCTTTTCCTAGCTGGGGAACTAGGCTCCAAATAGCAAGTCTAAGGGTGCAAGTGGGAAGAGAAGGGAGGAGAGTGGAGGACTTGCCCCACATGCTCTCATTCCCTCTTGAGGGAGTAGGGTATATATATAAGAGTGAGTCTAGTATATATCATAAGACTGAGGACTGAGGCCTGGGCTTGGGCTTGGGCTTGGGCTTGGGCTTGGGCTTGGGCTTGGGGAAACGATCTTGATCCCGATCTATCTTTTATACAAACCAACCCGTCCGTTTTTATACCTCACGTTTTTTATTTTCGAAAGATTTAACCTCCCCCTCACTCACGTTTTTATTTTTCGTTTTTTTTTTTTTTTTGTGAGAATTTTTTTTTCTGCAAAAAATTTTAAGTTTTTTTTTTTTTTTTGGTACGCGTTGACCTCACCTACCTACTTACTGTCTCGCCTACCTACTGACCTGCTAATCAGTGGTTCACCTAATTACTAACCTACTTAATTAACTATCTGTGCGCCTAACTGTGCACAAACCAGGAAACACAGAAAAAGCAGAAAATTGAAACTTGACAGAACTGTGCAGTGCAAACCAGAAAATGCAAAAAATGCAAAAAAACGCAAGAAATGCTAACTGTGTGACTAATGCTAACTGTGTGCAAACAGAAAAATAGAATTTTGCTAATTGTCTAACTAATACTAAATGTACGCAGCAGAAAAACAGAAAATGCAAACTGTGCGCAACAGAAAAACAGAATTAACAACTTGCAGAAAAAATACGCCTTCCTCTCCCTCTTCTTTCCTACTGCAAACCACTCATACAACAAGCACAAAGTGCCTCTTGGGCTTAGTGCAGGGCTATTCCCCGGCAGCGGCGCCAAAAATGTGCGCTCCTTGCCGCACTGTCGAAGCAAGGGACTTGCCAATGCACCGTGTGCGAGCCGCAGACGGCTCCAAGCACACAACTAGTTTAACTAGTAAGCTCAAAGAGGGCAATGGTGTGCCACTCACCGCCGTATGCTCCTGCCGTAGAGGATTCCTCGCCGCGAAGAAGAAGGAGACGCCGCTACGCCGCGCTCAACCGCCTCGTCGCCGCCGTGCCTTCGTAATGCTCGATCGCACACACACTCTCCCTCTCTCTCTCTCTCTCTCACACACACACACACACGAGGAGGTGAAGAAGAAGAAGATGGAGATGGAGATGGAGCAAGAGCACTCTTCTATTGCACAAATGAGAGAATGAGTGAATTTTAGGTTTAGTTGGCTTTTATATGAGCTCACCCCATTCACACTTGGGCGCCCATGCTTAGCCAACTAATCCCTTGAATGTCCCAGTTAGAGTGCGCCTCTCATCGGCGATCACTCTTACCCTTTTCCTATTGGTCCGACAAGCCCGGTACCTGACTCTACCAAATACATAATACGCGTCCGTCGTAGGTGATGGGGTGTCCGTGAGCCGTGAGGGTTAACAAACTCAATAGTGGAGAGGTCATTTCAAAGATGCACATGTTCCTAGATCTCTAGACTTGTTGAAAGTAGCAAAATTAGACAACTTCTGTGCAAGTAAGAATAGCTTGGTTCTTCATATACTTCCCTCCCGTGATTAGGTCCTCGCGGAAAGAAATTCTCCAGGTCTTCAGCTCCATTTGCATACATTGCCTGTCAGTCTGCTTATAGTCGTGCAATCTTTGACTAGGTGGCGAGAGATCTTCACTTGGCCCTCTGTATCCCAAGCATCTATCTGATCCAATTTCTCTGGCTAGAATCTTATCGCCAATCGGAATGGTCCCCCCAAAGCACCTTCCATAGGAATATCTTCATCTCCAAGGGCCATTGCTTATGCCATATATTATTGAGAGGGGAAAATCAATCTTTTCTAAACATCAGATTAAAGTAAAAAACCTTGGTTTGTGGTGTGGACGATTTTTTGTCCTCAAACCATCACCATGATTTCCACTCAAATTTAGCCTTGCATATAGGCATCGGGATTTGATTCAAATCTTTGATGGCTCTTTTAATTAAAAGGCTTTCAATTTTGTTGAGGAAAAACTGAGTCACCAACTGGTTTGTATCTTTCCACCTAGTGGTGTTGCCATCCCAAAATTGAGCTCCTTGCAATCTCTCTCCAACATGGATCTACTAACTTCACTTTCCACCTCGATAAACACTGGGATCATTGTGTTATGAAAATGTTTGCCAATCTCCCCCCATTCTACGGACTTTGCAGCTCATACATTTATGGACAAGCTCGCTTGTAATGTCCCCAACCTTAAGTTTTTCCACCAAGATGCCAGTAGTTTGTCATGGATCCCTAGCTCCTTCCATGGGCCCCCTTGAGAGGAGAGATTTCCTTTATCAACCATGTCCCTTGCCATAATGGCCCATGTCTGGTATTGTTTGGCTACTGCAACAAATTTTTTGGCACATTGAGCTAAAAAATTCAAGGTTGAGCTCCTTAGGTCTTGCAACAATTTCCCATTTGGCCCACTGCAGGGGATTGAAGCTTTGGTGCAATTCTTCCACAAAAATCTTTTCACTGGTTTCAAGAATTCCTTCCAGATGCATTTAGCTATTTTCAAGAGAGGACCCGTGAAGGAGATGTACAAGATCATAAACAGATTAACCATAATATATTTTGCCTTGGAAGGGGAGGAGCACATACTCCTAGTGACGCATCTTGCTATGTACTTTGTCCAAGATTCATTGGAACCTATGGTTGCTAATAATGTTAGCCCCAAGTGGTGCCCCTAGGTGGCAAAAAACCTTTACTTTAGATACCTCTCCCAACCATTCAGAAGGGTGGAATGATTCATTCTCTAATAGAGAGATCAGTCTTGATTTCTCAATATTTCATTTAGACCGTGAGGCAATGGCAAACGTTTGAACGATAGCCAGAGCCTTTCTCTGATTCTGGGGGCTGGCTTTTGGGAACAGCAAGGAGTCATCAATGAATAGCTTGGCCAAAATCTCTTTGTTGTGAGGTAAGGATACGCCTTGGATCTCTCCTCTTTCTGCATTGGCTTCTATCATGGCGATCGGAGGATGAGACTTGATGGTGCAACCCTAGTTGATAGATCTTTTGACTTCAAAGGCACCCACAATTCTATTGTTAAATAAAAACTCTAAGTGACTACCTGCCCCAAGGGTGTGCATCAGCTGACAAATCTGTGTTCCAAACACCAATACTTCCATGACGACTTCAATCAAGGACCAACTAATTTGGTTGTTTGCTTTGTCTAAGTCGAGTTGCACAAGGATACAATATTGGTTTGTGAAGTTTGCATATTTGATGCCGACCATAGCTGTCAAAATGTTGTCATAAATGGGCCTTCCCTTTATAAATTTGTGTCAGTGTGGAGTTACCTCTTTACCTAATGTTGAGATGTCGAGCTCTACATCTTGAGCTGGCATCCACTACGGGTCTTGGCCGCTTACGACATTTACTCACTAGCGCGTTAGGTGACCGACACGGAGGATATCTGCCAGTGATTCTACAGCTGGACTACACTTATAGTGCCAGCCTAGTATGCTTCTAGCGAGTTCACACTTAGTGACCGCATGTACATATGTGCTACTTTTGAGTTTTAGCACTTAGTCATTTTGTACTCTCTTTTCTGTGAGAAGAAGAAGAAGCTTTCCATCTCTGTGTGGTGTGTGCTTGTCTTGTGTAGCTCTCTTGCATCCTCTTTCTTTACATGGTATCAGAGCCTGGTACAGGCAAGAGAGGCTAAGAGAGCAAGAGCATCACAATCCCTTCGTTCGCAATCCACACGACCAAGTTTCTGAACAGGTCTCCAAAGTGCAGTACACAGAGATTTACTGTACAAGTACAGTGGTTGTATGTACACTTGATTGTGGACACTCGTTGAGTGTAGAAAGCATTACAGGTACCACGATAGCAGGTTCAACAGATTTGCAGGTTTTTGCAGATTGCAGCTATTTTGTCTTAGTGCTTCAAGATGTCTAACGGTTTCAGTCAGATTGTTACTGAGAAGCTTAAGAAAAATAACTACCCTGCATGGAAGTTCAGAATAACAAATTTCCTAAAAGGAAAAGGTTATTGGGACTATGTAGAAGGAGACAATGAAAAGGAACCAGAGATTCCCGAGGCAAATGCTACAGCATAACAAAGGAAAGCTTTGAGGGACTGGCAACAAGGCCATAGCAAAGTGATGTATTGGCTTTCTATGAGCATCACAGATGGTATGATGGTCTATCTATAGGATGCTGAAACCCCCGCCATTGCATGGAAAAACTTAGACAGAGTGTTCGAGGTAAACACCAAGGCCAGGAAGCTTCAACTAAAGTCGGAGCTAAATCAGGTTAAGAGGAACAACCTCTCCATCAATGATTATGCTTTGAAGATCAAGAGTATCATCGAGGCTCTTGGATCTATTAAAGTCTCAGTGGAAGACGATGACATTGTCCGTGCATGCTTGGATGGTCTAGGAGATGAGTATGTACATTTCAGGTCTTCCATGAATACAAGAGACGACATCCCCGTGTTCTAAGATTTGATTTCTATGCTTACTCTTGAGGAGAAGAACCTTGACACATATTCTTCTCATGGCAGAAATAATTATGAACAGGCCTTCTATTCTAACTCCAACAGAGGTAGAGGTAGAGGTCGTGGTCGAGGCCCAAGGGGTTGCAGGGGCCAATTTCAAGAAGGTCAATCAAATCAAAACAATACAGGTGGCAGGGGAAACCAGTCTCAAGGTAGGGGGAGTCAAAGAGGTCGTGGTGCAGGATCAAGCAAGCAGCAACATACTCCAGATAGCAGAGAATGTTGGACTTGTGGTGAAAGAGGTCACATGTCACGTGACTGTCCAAAGGGAAACGAAAGTGGAAAGAGAGAACAGGGCAACTATGCATCTACTACCAGAGATGCAGATGACAGCAAAAACGAGCGCATGTTTGTTATGCAGCATGTAATGAATATAATGACTGCAGAGAATTCCACCCAAGATGATGTTTGGTATGTGGATTCTGGTGCCTCTAATCACATGACGTCTCGTGGAGAGTGGTTTAGAGATATGCGCAAACCAGATGTGTCAAGCTATGTGCAGACAGGAGATGACACAGCTCACCCCATTGCTCATGTAGGCTAGATACCTGTAAATACAAAGAGTGGCAAATCAAAGTTCTTAGCAGATGTACTTTATGTCCCAAACATTACAAAGAATCTTGTTTCTGTTGGACAAATGGTTGAGCAGGGTTTGCAGGTTCGCTTCAATCCAAATGGTTGTTATGTAGAAGATTTCCAGAATGGCTGTAAGCTGATCACAGAGGGCAAATGTGTGGGCAGAATGTTTACGCTGAATGTAGACATGCATGAGGTAAAAGCTGCATTATTTGCACAGGGCACAGGTGTTGTGGCTGATGTTGACATTTGGCACAAACGCATTGGTCATGTCAATGAGCAGAGATTGCGCAGCATGCAATCAAAACAGATTGTAAAAGGTTTGCCCAAATTCAAGGTCGATGGTATGCATAAAGTGTGTGCAGCATGCCAGTTTGGAAAACAGTCAAAGGGCTCATTCCACATGAGCTCAATGTATGTAAAAACCCACTTGAGGTGGTGCACACAGATGTTTGGGGTCCAACCGATACTGCAAGTATACATGGTTGCAGGTATTATGTCTCTTTCATTGATGACCATACAAGGAAAGTATGGGTCTACTTCATGCGTAACAAAAGTGAAGTGTTTGGTCGCTTTCAGGACTTCAAAGTCATGATTGAGAAGGAGATAGATATGCAAATCAAGACATTGAGGTCAGATGGAGGGGGAGAGTACTTCTCCAACGATTTTTCAGATTTTCTGCGAATGCATGGTATACGCAGACAGTTTACATGCAGATATACTCCACAGCAGAATGGGGTCGCAGAAAGGAAAAACAGGCACATTGCAAAGGTTGCACGTGTATTGATGAATGAGAAGAACATGCCTCATCATTTCTGGGCTGAAGCTGTAAATACAGCTGTGTACATTATGAACAGGACATCTACAGCTGCGGTGCATGATGTAACGCTCGAGGAAAAGTTTACAGGTACAACGCCTGATTTGGCACACTTGAAAGTGTTTAGTTGCATGGCTTATGTGCATGTACCAGATGAGTTACGTAGGAAATTGGATCCTAAAGCAGAGAAATGTATTCTTGTGGGATATTCCCTTGAACAAAAGGGGTACAACTGCTACAACCCTACTACACGAGAATTACGAGTGAGTAGAGATGTACTCTTTGATGAGATGAGCAGCTGGTCCAGTAATGCACATGGCATTATTGGGGCTGATGTAAAAGATGATGTGGTTGTACAAAATGTGAGGCCACAGTCACAGGTTTTGAGTGGACCACAAGAGTCCTCTTCTCGTGGCTCTGTTGAGAAGCCATGGAATGGTAGACTACGTACGCAGGTTACTCCACCAGCAGGTATAGGGAATGTATCACGAAAAGGAAAGGAAAAGGTTGATGAACCTCCCCTTATGGCTGATGCATCATCAGGTTTTTCACATGTAGACATGGATTCAGATGGTTCTGAACAAAGTCTTGATAAGGAATTTGGAATTCCGGCTGTCAGGACACCTGGTGTAAGGAAAGTAAAAGAAGATGCTAGAGGGCAAGGAGTGACCCATGACCGTGCAGATCTAACAGAGTCAGAAATCCAGTTTAGAAATTGACTTATGATGGGTATCTAGCGCATCACCAAGACTACATGGCTAAGGTGATACAGGATGTGGATCCCACATGTTTTGAGCATGCAGTTGGAAATGTGCATTTGGATGATGCAATGAATTAAGAGATGGTTGCATTGGAAGCAAACAACACATGGGAGTTGGTGCCATTACCGAGTGGCAAGAAAGCTATTGGCTGTAAATGGCTGTATAAAACCAAGCATAAGGCTGATGGTAACATTGAGCGTCACAAGGCAAGGCTGGTCGCAAAGGGTTATGCACAGACGTATGGCATAGACTATGAGGAGACCTTTGCTCTAGTGGCAAAGATGATGACTGTGAGAGTTGTCATAGCAGTGGCTGCATCTAGAGGATGGATTATGCATCAAATGGATGTAAAGAATGCCTTCTTGAATGGTGAGTTGCAAGAGGAAGTGTATATGGATCAGCCACTTGGTTATGTCAATCCAGGTTACCCAGATTATGTATGCAGACTTCTCAAAGCTTTGTATGGTTTGAAGCAGGGCTCTACAGCATGGTATGAAAGGATTGCCAAGTATCTTGTCAGTATTGGGTTTAGGAGAGCTCATGCTGATCATTCACTCTATGTACATGAGAGTGATGTGGGTATTGTGGTCATTACCATATATGTAGATGACCTTATTATTGTGGGTGACAATGCTATGGAGATTGACCATGTGAAGGGTCTTCTCAAACAGGAGTTTGAAATGAAAGATTTGGGCAAGTTGTGCTACTTTCTTGGCATTGAGGTGATCAGGACTCCGGAGGGTGTATGGCTGTCACACAGAGACAGTATGCTTTGGACATGTTGTCAAAGTATGGTATGGCTGATTGTAAGCCAATTTCTATTCCCTTGGATGTGAATGCAAAGCTGAGTGCAGAGAAGGGTGATGTTGTTGAGGATGTCAAGATGTACAGGAAGATTGTGGGTAGTCTAATCTACTTGACTATCATGAGGCCAGACTTGAGCTACACAGTAGGCTTGGAGAGTCAGTTCATGCAGCTTCCGAGGAAGCCACATTTGGATGGAGTACGACGCACACTTCGGTATGTGCAAGGGACTGTTGACTACGCATTGTTCTATGCAGCAGATGTGCCATTAGCATTGTATGGGTATACAGATGCAGATTGGGCAGGTAGCATTGTTGATAGGAGATCTACGAGTGGCTTCATGTTCTCTTTTGGGAGTGCTGCTGTTACTTGGAGCAGCAAAAAGCAGCCCACGGTTGCTTTATCTAGCACAGAGGCCGAGTACAGAGGTGCAGCAGTTGCGACGTGCGAGGTAGCTTGGCTACGGACATTACTTGAGGACTTGGGAGTGCAGGTGGACCAGCAGATTGTCATCCATTGTGACAACCTCAGCAGCATGTAGTTGGCTAGGAACCCAGTGTTCCATGCCAGGACCAAGCACATAGAGGTCCATTACCACTACGTTCGAGAGCGAGTGTTGGCGGGCGACATCGACTTGGTCTACGTCAGCACAGAGGAGCAGATAGCGGATATCTTTACCAAGGCCCTCGGAGCTGAGAAGCTTCGACATTTTCGGACTATGCTTGGACTCTGCGACATGTAGAGATCGAGGGGGAGTGCTGAGATGCCGAGCTCTACATCTTGAGCTGGCATCCACTACGGGTCTTTGCCGCTTACGACATTTACTCACTGGCACGTTAGGTGACCGACATGAAGGATCTCTGCCAGTGATTCTACAGCTGGACTACACTTATAGTGCCAGCCTAGTACGCTTCTAGCGAGTTCACACTTAGTGACCGCATGTACATATGTGCTACTTTTGAGTTTTAGCACTTAGTCATTTTGTACTGTCTTTTCTGTGAGAAGAAGAAGAAGCTTTCCATCTCTGTGTGGTGTGTGCTTGTCTTGTGTAGCTCTCTTGCATCCTCTTTCTTTACATCTAAGAGGGGAGATATCATAAGGGCAACAACTTTGGCAATTATTATGTAAGCTATAGCCATCATGGTGATGGGCTGGCAGTGCTTTATATGGGAGCATCAAACTTGCATGGGGATATGTTCGAGTAAGCCCCCTTTTGACGCTACCATCCCTTCCACTAGACCCCTATTGGCCATATGCATAACAAGGGTCTTTAGATCCTCCAAGAATTCTATAAAGAGCTCAATTGTCAAACCATCCCATCCAAGAGACTTCTCCCTGCCTAGTGAACGAAGAGCATGGGAGCACTCATCCTCGGTAAAACCCCTCTTTAGCATATTTTCTTTTGTTTGGGAAATGTGTGTGTGTGTATGTGAGTATGTGTGTGTGTGTGTGTGTGTGTGTGTGTGTGTGTGTGTGTGTGAGAGAGAGAGAGAGAGAGAGAGAGAGAGAGAGAGAGAGAGAGAGAGAGAGAGAGAGAGAGAGAGAGAGAGAGAGAGAGAGAGGTAGGTACCCCAACTTATATGCAAGTGGGTCTCTTTGCACGTGGTTGATGTGCCTCTGTGTGTGTGTGTGTGTGTGTGTGTGTGTGAGAGAGAGAGAGAGAGAGAGAGAGAGAGAGAGAGAGAGAGAGAGAGAGAGAGAGAGAGAGAGAGATTGTATATGGGTCTCGTCTGTGCTCGTAAGGCATGGGCACAATTAAGATGGATGTGGTGTGGTTGTTTGGCATGGTGCATTTTCCAAAGATGTGCAAGGGTGGATGATTCTTAGCAGTGAGAAGCCAATGGAATTCTGTGTATGTGAATGCACACCCGATGTGTTTTTTTGATGGTCGGTATGTGGCACCCTAAGATGGGTGTTGGCTTCTCCTAGTTGTTCTTCATTTGGCCATTCAATGGAGAGGCTTGGCTGCTATTTAGCTTAGTGGCATCCCCATTTAGACCAACATTATATCTATGTTGATTTCCATGATTGGGTCGTGCCGCTATCGATGATGTGGAAGCCTAGAGCAATGGGGAGACTAGATGAGAGAGAGAGAGAGAGAGAGAGAGAGAGAGAGAGAGAGAGAGAGAGAGAGAGAGAGAGAGAGAGAGATACTATTGAGCCAACCAACCTTGGCAATGAATTGATGATAATACAATGGAGGTAATGTGATGCTTATACACTTACCTTAACAAATTGCCCTACCTAGACTTTGACAAATAAGTAAAATACATACCAAAAGCCAAAATAAATATTGGGTTACATTGGCTATTCACTTGAGATGCTATAACTGTAACACCCTCTCTGAAGTTCATAGCGAACATATGTAGGAAGACCAACTTGATGTAAACGCTACCATAGACACCCCAACAACTATACACTCCATTGGATACACATCGGTTATCCCTCCACCCAACTTTTTACCTAATAAATGTGGCGTATATTACAAAATGAAGGTCTTGGATACCTGGATAGGACTAAAGGGAAAAACCCAGTGGGAAAAAAATGCCTTTAGTCACCATCAAATGTCAGGCTATATGTACTTATGTATTGATGTAACCGAGTTGAGTTAAAGTAGTTATGGCCGTATGGCTACTATTACTGATATACAGTGGATAAGTGTTAGTAGCTTGAAGTCAGAGTCATTGTTGTTGAGCAAATGCTTATGAAACCTGTTACCACTTCATCGTCGTCATTTTGTTGTGTAAGTGCATGGGTGGAACACCAATCGTGTCAAATGCAAATGTCCAATAATGGGACTTTATAATGCTTACACAGATAGATGCATGGGAAACAATATGCCGTGTGAGAGGAGTTTGAATGGGTGCTTCTAGGAGTGAACGTAGCTAGAGAAGCAAAAATATATTTGACTTCAAGAGCTGCCGTTACTCACAAGAAGGGTTTTTGTCGACGAGGTTTTTTCCACTCTCCTCACTGTGTTCATGTGCGTGAGTGTTTTCTGGACTACTCCGCCACTCCACCATTTAAAATAGTAGACTTTGACTCTTATGCTCACCTCTTCTAGCATGAGTGACATGACTTTATGTATGCTCAACTCTACAGCTTGAGCTTTAATCTAAGTATCTAGACTCATAGACCACAAAGAATATTAAGAAATGAAGCTTGGGTCTAATGCTTGCTCATTTAGTGGCTCAGCTGCCCGACTCTTGACTCTTATGCCATTATTTTTATGGCGACTCGACTTACTCTCGGGAGCTTTTGACCAAGAATGGGTTTTGAAATTCAAAACTCCCATCCTCGAAGAGAGGATTTGTAAAGGACCATACTGGCAATATTGGTTTCTTTTGCCATACCTCGGTGACCTTGGTTGTCAAAATTTCTTTTTGTTGTTGTTGGTCCCTTGGTTGAGAAGATTGGATTGCTCCATTCCCCGTAACACTTTGTCTATCATGTCTTGACATTTCTTGAGAGCTAGAGATGACTTCAATCTTCTTCGTTATTTGTTGTTCTTTTGGCACCCATTTGTATCTGCATCGTGTGATTAGCGTGTCTTTGCAGATATCCTTTGCATTGATTGTGACATTGTCCTTGATTTTGCCTTCCGTGAAATTGCGATTATCTTCAAGCTGAAGTCATCTGATTGAAGAATGTTTACCTGACATCTTTGGTAGCCAGATTCTCCGATTTCCTTGATAATAACCTTGTGCTTGAATAATTGTAGATGGCACTTCCCATGATGTTTTTGATGTCGTATTGAGATGTACAAGAGTGCCATTGTTGGGATTATTTATCGATGAGGTCCTATGTTGGTATGAAGGCCAGTTGGATTTGAAATTTCCTGCATCCCTTTGGCGAGCCTTGTTGGTTGGTCTCCTTTGGCGATATAAATATGATCTTTGTTGCTTTTGGGGACGCTTTTTGAAACCTTTATCCACCATATAAGCCGAGGTCTGTGGTTTTGGTAACCAAAGGTTCTTTTGACCCTCATAATAGCCTTGCTCTGCTAAGTTGTAGTGGGAGGCTATCCATCCCATGTGTTTACCTTTCTTCAATCGGCTAGGTTCATTTACCCATATTGGGTCCTTGACCTTGATTTCTTCAGCTTTGATGTAGACCTTTGATGATTTTTGTCGACGATGATCGCGCAGTGTAGGGTATTTCGGTTGAAAGATTTTCTTTGGATTCTGTCTTTCATGTGGAAGCATGTGGTCAGCTCTGTCTTGAACTTTTCAGGGCTGGATTGAAGACTCTGATTTAATGGGTTGCTTCTGTTGGTAGGACATTTGTGGGCTCATCTTGGCTTTGCCATTGTCGAAAGCCGATAATCTTGGAGCAGTAGTAGGATGGATTTCTTGAGAGCTAGTTGTGATGACCATTGTTGAAAATCCAGGTTCTTCTGCCAATGTTTTTGCCCAGTGCTTGGACAAAATCAAATGTGTACTCATTTTCGATGAATCCACCACTAGGAATTTGTGTTTGATTACCTTTGACCGTAGTTTAAGGGAAGCTTCTGCAATCCCTAAACTTGTGACGGCTATTCCATGTGATATAGGAACCTGTACCAGAATTCCATACAGTTCTGGCTTACCTAGAAGTAACCATAGCCCATAAGACAGGACATTAGTCGTGGTAGTGCAATCTATCTCTGCTATAAAGTTGAATTTTAGTTTCTCATACACATCCAACGAGAATTTAATCTTCTTGTTGGCTGCCAAGTAACTGATGTCCTCTTTGCTTTTGGTACTTGTCTTGGACTTTTGTGCCTTGAAAGATTTTTCATCCTCTTGTATGTTGAACTTCTTTGTCATTTGACTGGTTGTAGCATGTCCCAAGTGCTTACTATCTTCTGTTGTAGCTGCTTGTTGGTGTTCATTGCTAGTTTCTGACTGTGACGCCTTGATTCTTGATTTTAGAAGCTCTCTGTCACTATTTACTTCTTCTAGCACTTGAAGGTCATTCAATGGTGACTTTTCTTCTTGGAAATGTTTTGAAGCTTGTGTAGTAGGATGTTGAGGTTTACTCTCTTCTTGTGATGCAATGGTCGCCGTGGACTTTGGTTTCCATTGTTCCATGGGTTTTTGTAGAGTCTCTTCTCGAAAATATTCATTCATATCCTGTATTGCTTGTCCTTGGTAGTCAATCTTGGACTCAATCATTTTCTATTCTTCTATGAATTGTATGTCTTCAGTTACATCTTCTTTTAGCTTCTCATACTCTTTGATTTATTCAATCACCAATGAAGAGTCCACAATAGAAAATTTATTTGGTAGACTTTCAGCTTCATCCATTGACTCTATTTGCACGTCTTCCACTTGTGACTTGGCACTAAGAATTTTTGTTATCTCTGCCACCTCTTCTTGTGTTGGCTCACTATCGTCAGAATCTTGGCTTCTTTTGCTCTTGAACCTTGAACTACGAGCTTCATCTTCATCACCTTGTGGATGCTCTGACTTATCTTCACTGAGGTTCCTTAAACGATCTTGAATCAACTAATTCAATTGATCTTTTTTGAAAGCTTGATTCTCTATGATAGTGTCGTTGACACCCTTGACTTCAAGCAGCTGTGTCTTGAGCCTATCTTTTGTGCTCTGCGACAAGATCTGCTTCTTTTCCGGAGATCTTATTGGGGATTCCTTCTTCCGTTCCCTTGTTGTCACTGTCTGAACTTTGCTTTTGGCTTGTTGCTTCTTCTTTTCCATGTAGAGCTTTACTGGGCAGTCCTTCACTAAATGACCAATGGCACATTGGTCGCAATATGTTGTTATCTCAATATGTGCACCCTTTGGACGAGGAAGCTCTCCATAGTACTGATGATAATGGTTTTCTATGGTACCTAGATACAAATATGAACTCTTCTTTGCATGCATGAACCTGTAGATTACGATTGACTTAGGTGTATCCACTGGCTTTGTCTCTTTATCCTTCATCGTCTTGTCCTTGAGAAGCTGAAAATAAATTCCATTATTGCTTGCATAGAAGATCAAATCACTATCTCTGCTTTCTAGCAGTTGTGATGCTAATTCTTCCATCAGTATATGGTCTTTGACGTGGGGCTTCTGCATAGGCTTAGGGCTATGTTTCCGAGTTGATTTTGGCGAGTTCTCCACATAGGGTGAAGTTGTGAACCGAATCTTTGCTTTACGTTTCCCTTGATGGTGCTTTTGGATGGGGTCCAAGTATGTGACTTACAAGTTGCCCACAATTGCTAAACTCATCCATGTTTTTCACATCGGCTATTTCATAGTGCCTATCATATTTGTCAACCATAATGACATCTTGACCTGACCTTTTATATTGGGCATTGTTAATTTCCAGTGGTCTCTCCTCCGGCTCGGCATCTTCCAATGCTTCTTGAAATTCCACTTGGACTCCTGAAAAGGACACTGCTTCTTGTAAAGCTGGACTTCTTAATCCCACTCTTGAAGATATAGGGTCTCTTTGTTGAGTTTGAACTCCCACCATCCGAGAGGATTTCATATCTGATGTTGGCATCTGTTTAATGCCTGATGATATGACTTCTTGTGCTTTGTTAAGTAGCCCTTGAGACCAAGCTAGTTCTTTTTGAAGTTGGCCTATCTTCATAGCTGGTACCTCTTGTGCTAGTGCAGTGCACGAGACTTGTGTTGTGTCTTGTTATGTGTCATGTGGTGTGTCACTCGTTTGTGTAGTGACAGCCGTAGGTGTCAATTCTTCCAGGTGCGTAGTTAGAGGTAAACCCATGACGAGATGGTATACATTACCACCTTTAGACATGTAGTCTTCTCCTCTTGAGCCAAACGCTTCAGCTGTAAAGTAATGATTGTTTTCTATAGGAACTTCATGACTTGTGACAGCCCTATAGTATCGACCGGCTTCGTCTCCATAGAGGGTACCAAATTTCTGTTCTCCATCTTGTGCTTTGTACAGAAAAATACTTGGAGGATATGCGTAGAGTTCTGTAAGTTGATCCTTGTACAACATTTCTATCTCATTGTCGATGTATTTTCCATGCCTCATGTAAATTGATCCCAGACAGTCTTCCATGAAATTTGGATGTGGGTGTAGTACATTCTTCACTGTTTCAACTTCCACATATTGAGATGTCCGAGTTTCCTCAGTATCTTTCTTTGTCTTGATGTACAAATTCTGATTGACATCCTCATAGCATGGCAGTCCTTTGTAGTATCCAATCAGATAGATCCGAATTTGCTCTCTTGTAATTTCTGTGGATGTACTTGAAGCTTCTTCCTGACTGGTCTGATTCCTTTGAGACGCCATTGCTTTCGTCTTGACTCCCTTTTTGTACCTGTTCAGTGATAGCTCTAATTGCTTGCCTCAATGCTAATAAAAATTATTAGCACCCTTGTGTCGGTCTTTTACGCTTGAGGTCCTTCAGCTTTTGTGGATGCCTTAATCTCTGAGTGTTATGAACTGGTCTAGGCTTGCACTGCTTGAACTTCTTAGCTCCCTTGCTTGCCAGGGCTGATACTGTCTTGTCTGGCTGCTTGCTTTGCCTAGAGCTTTTTAGAAGGCCTCGATCTAGTGGAAGCACTGTGATAAGTTATGCAACTTACCACTATACTGCAACGATTGCTCCCTTTTTAGCGATTCTTGAGTCGAGCTAACCTGTGTTCACTTTAGCACACAATTTGCAAAATTCTATTTAGTTGGCAAACTTTTTCACAATGAATGCAAAAATCCTTGATGTACCTTTGACGGCCACACTTGTTCCTTGAGCACCTTCCAGTGGGTGACCAATGGTTTTCCCAAAAGATAATTTCAATCTGCTAACTTAGCAGTCTTCAAAACCGTGACCGTTTTCCCACAATTCTTTCTAGCTGTTGGTTTTAGACACTCCTGACTTCCGGATGCATTTTGAGGCCTTAAACGATGTTTTTTTCAAAGTTGAACTAAATGGTTGCCGTTGGCATGCATTTAGTTCAAGTTTTGCTCTAAGATCTGTAGAGTCGCTCTCAGGCTACGTTTTGATATAAAAACTTTTCCGATCCGATACCGTTTGTGAAAGTTATGGCCAAAACAATGAATTGCAGTTTAGAATGGTCAAAATGAAAAGAAGATTTGGGATCTCTGTGACACTGTGAACACTCCTGTATGGTCAAAATTACAGCTGGAACCTAAAACTAGCCTAGAGACATCCTACGCGTAGGATGTCTATATGCTCGGAATTTAACAAAATTTGATCCATAGACTCCCCTTAAGTCTAGCAACACAATGGTATGCTCAGAATTTCATTTGGACCTAAAAATGGCCTTGAGACATCCTACGCGTAGGATGTTTTTTTGCTCAGAATGACTTGAAATTTTCACCCTAGCTTCTCCTTGATGTGCTGATCACAGTGGTGTGCTCATAAGTTGGTTTGGAGTCCTAAATCAAGCTGGAGACATCCTACGCGTAGGATGTCTTTTTACTCTGTTTCAGCTCAAACTTGCACTGTAGATTCCCCTTGACGTGCTTAACTCACAGCTATTTTTACTTTTTGATTCTAACACCTATAGGTTGGTCAAATGATTAAGAATCTGCTTCAGAAGCCTGATGTCTGTTCTGATAAATTTCCAAGTCAAATCAACTCCAAATTGGACCAAATTTGACTAGGAGGCTTGCCTAAGGCTATACAACACCCTGCTATGTCCACAGTTTGAATTTGGCATCTAAATCATGCCTTAGACATCCTACGCGTAGGATGTCTAACTGCTCAGAATTGCCCCAAATTTGAACCACAGACTCTCCTTAAGGTGCTGATCACTATGGTATGCTCAGAATTTATGCTCACTGTTTGACCCCAGACTTATCCCACAACTTCCCCTTGATGTCAGTAACCCAATGGTATGCTTAGATTTGAGTTGGGATTTCAAAAGTCCCAAATTTTAGCTGTTCTTGCCTTTTTCAGTCAAAAGTGCTAAAGTCCGCTTTGAACCCAATTTTCTCACCCAAATGAGCTGAAAACTCTCACATGCACTCAATATATCATGCAGATTATGCTCCTGCAGCCATCCTATGGTTTTGGTCTTGGAATAATGCCTTGGCACAATTTGGGTAGGATGTCTGGCAATTTCAGTCTATCTGGCCTTATCCTGTCAAGATATGGTCAAGTTCCCCCTTCCATGTGAAAATAGGGTAAAACCTACCTTCTGAACACACTGGTCAACTCAGAATTTCAAAATTTCCACCAGATCACCCTGTAGACATCCTACGCGTAGGATGTCTTTTTTTCTCAGAATGGACTTCTGTTTCTACCCAAGGTGCTTCTTGATGCATATAACAAGAATATGTGATCACAACAAATTTTGGATGTCAAAATTGCTCAGAATCACCACTTTTGGGTAAATATTTCTTTGAAATAGTAACATCCCCTTAACTCTCAGTCTATATGTCCAAATGACATGAGCTTTGGTGTGTGTGTCCAACACAACATGCAGAATATGGGTATGATGCCAAAACTTGATTTTTGCTTCCAGAATCACTCTCTAGACATCCTACGTGTAGGATGTCTACTGATGAAATTTGTGGCAAAATTCATCCATAGGCATCCCCAAGTCTTGAGCACTACTTTTCAAGCATTCCTACCAGTTTTTATGCAAAATTGTGCTCATAATCTTAAGTTTCTTGTTTTCGTGTTTTTGACACTCCGTCTTTGGTCTTTTGGGTGTCAAGAGTTGGTCAAAACTTTAGTTTCAATGTATACTTAGGGTAAGCCCCCCCTTTTGAACACACCGGTAACCTCAATTTTCCCAAATTCCCTGTCAAAAGTTCCTTGGAGACATCCTACGCGTAGGATGTCTACTTCTTAAAATGCAATTTTTTTCTGGCAATAGTATTCCCTATGCTCTCTAGCGCTCTCAGCAATAATCACAAAAACTTTTGGACTTCAAATCAGCTTCCAAACACAATTTACCGTCTTTCCTACTTAGCGTTTCCCACTTCTCTGATGAGCCTAACAGCAAATAAGACATGCATAAAGTACTCTAGATCAGCAATCAAGATATCCTACTTACCCTACTCCTACTCATCAATGTGAGATGGTGATTTTGATGTCTTGGTTGCTTCCTGACCTCACACGGACTCTCAAGTCAACCTACCACCACATCTACCACTCCAACTCCTACTCTCTACACCACAACCTACTACTACCTAATACTACCTAAGACGGAAGATCCAGACCAGACACATGCTCCATAGACTCCTCCTAAGACCTAGAGATTCCACCACCCTTTGATCCTATCTAAATGTAAAATAGTACTCTGGAAAGCCAGAGGGACCTCTATCCTCAAGGACTAGTCTCGGTCACCTACTTAGGGCCTTCGTCCCCGGTAGCGGCGCCAATGTTAGACGGATACGCCACGACGGACGTCAGCATAGCGAGAACTCACCTAACATATAATGTCAACTGAGGAAGAAGCTCGACTCGCAGGCGCGTGGAAGCAAGCAAAGGGTGTCAACGTCTACTCGACCGACTAATTGTTACCATATACATGTGGTAGTGATGTGTGTGAACACACTAGGACCGCCGGGGCATTTTTTCCCTCTTTAGGAGGTTTTTTCCCCCGTGCATTGTATATACGCCCATCACTCTAGGGCTATCTATCTTTCCATTGCACACTAAGTAACACACTCTCTATTGTGTGCCTTGAGCTTCCTTCGTCTTCTCCAAGCTGTGTGTGTTTCTCTGCAACCCTAATTCCAACAATTGGTATCAGAGCAGGTCACGTCCTCCCGGGCTTAGTCGCCAGCTGCTCCAGCACACGCCTGCTCACTTTCTCCGATTTCAGTGAGCTTTGGCAAGCGTTCGCAGGTCGACAAATATTTTGGGAAACCTCGAAGAGCTTGGTCTGCTCAGAATTTTGATTTGGGCTCATTTCGGCCTCCGTTTCCACTACGGGCAGTACTGCACAGGTTATTTCGTCATTTTGTGCAGATTTTCTGTCAGTGCCGTTTTCTGCATAATAGGTGCCTTATAGTCTTCTACGGTTTGTGCTATATAGCACAAGTTGTTCCGGCTCCATTTCTCCTATTTTCGGGCAGTTTTCACATCAGGTGCAGCATTTACCATGGCTGACAACAACAACACAGATGTGTTCAAGATGTTTGCTGCTGAGGACAGGTTGGATGGGGACAACTACCCTATGTGGGCTTATATGATGCAACACGTTCTTGTGTCAAAAGGTGTCTGGAACATTGTGCAGGGCATTGATGTACGTCCTGGTTCTGAAGATGTAGGCGATATTGAGGATGTTGCAGGTCTTGCTGCAAGGATTGCAGCTGTTAGAGTTGTTTTGCCTACAGCAGAACAAGCTCGTTGGGATGTTAAGGATGCGCAGGCTCATGCATTGATTGCGTTGTCTGTGAAGCGCACCATTATTCCTCACATCCGTTCAGCAAAATCTGCAAAACAGGCTTGGGATATTCTAGCAGGTCTTTATGCAAGCCGCAATGAGGCTAAAATTGCTTTGCTGCGTAAAGAGCTAGAGTCGAAGATTATGCATGAGGAAGATGATATGGACACTTTCCTTGCTAGTGTCAAGGATATCAATGAGCAACTCATTTCTGCAGGTGAAGTCATTTCTGACAGTTCCCTTGTGCAGACTGTTCTTGATGCCTTACCAGATTCCTACCAGACTTTTGCTAGTACTTGGAGACTGATGACCCAAGGAAATCCTGAAGTTGTCAAGTTTGATGCATTATGCACATTGCTGTTGCAAGAGTCACTTTCTAGAAAAAACAGGACTAGGCAGCGTGCAGTTGAACAGGCTTTTATTGCTTCTCAAAGAAAGGGTGGTAACAGTAATGCAGCCACTTCTTATGGTTCTGCTGCGAGTGGCAAAAATTCTGTTCCTAATGCTTCTGCTGGCAGCACTTCGTCTGGCAATTCTGGTGATAAGGGCAAAAAGAAGATGCGTTGCCATTATTGTAAAGCCAATGATCACTTGATCAAGTCGTGTCCTAAGTTGAAGGCCAAAGAGGCTAAGAAGAAAGAGGGTGGTTCCACTGCAAATGCTGGTTCCACTACAAATGCAGCCATTGTTGAGTCTTCTGTGAAAGGAGATTGTGATGCTGATGTTGATGCAGAATGGGCTTTTAGCGCAGAGTGCACTTACAATCCTGCTGTCCATGATGCATGCTTGTCAGTTGCTGCAGATTCACATGTGTGGTATTTCGACAGTGGTGCTACAAAGCACATTACCTCACATCGTGAATTGTTTACCTCTCTCGAGTCTGTCCCTCATGGGAATTCAGTCACTTGTGCCAACAACGCCTCTTATCCAGTTCAGGGAGTTGGAAAGATTGTGCTCACTGCTGCTAATGGCAGTTCCTTCACACTTGTTGATGCACTTTATGTACCTGGGATCAAGAAGAATCTCTTGTCTGTATCCGCACTTGCTAGACTTGGACTTGTAGTCAAATTTGTGGATGACAGATGTACAGTTCATGATCTCACTTTTGGTGATGAAATTGTTGCATCTGGGCTTTTGTGCCGTGGGCTGTATAAGCTCACTTTGTATGACAAGTGTGGACAAAATTTTGCAAATGCTGTTGTAGATTCAAGGGCTATTTCAGATGCAAAACTTTGGCATGCACGTTTTGGTCATCTGAATTTTGCCAGTTTGCTGCGTTTGCAGAAATCTGATATGGTTGCTTCTTTGCCGCCTCTTGAAGCACCTATCAAACATGTTTGTGAAGGCTGTATTCTGGGTAAAATGCAGCGTTCTAAGTTTCCAAAGGATGGTTCAGTTAGGGCCACATGCAGGTTGCAGCTTGTGCATAGTGACGTTTGTGGGCCCATGCAAACTCCGTCCTTGGGCAATTACCTGTACTTCGTGACTTTCATTGATGATTACTCCAGGCATGCGTGGGTATTTCCGCTTAAAGCGAAGTCCGAAGTTTTTATGTGCTTCAAACAATTTTTGGCTATGGCTGAAAATGTCTCAAAATGTACTATGGGCACCCTCCGTTCCGATCGAGGGGGGGAGTATATGTCTCATGAATTTAATGCATTTCTGGCTAGTGGTGGGATAAAACACCAATGTACAGTGCCTTATACACCTCAGCAAAATGGTGTTGCTGAGAGGAAAAACAGGTCACTAACGGAAATGGCACGATGTATGGTCAAAAGTGAAGCTTTGCCGCATTCTTTTTGGCTTGAGGCCATCATGTGTGCCACTTATGTACTTAACAGGTGTCCTACGAAAGCTTTGCAGTCTATTACTCCATATGAAGCATGGCATGATAGAAAACCTTCTATTGAGCACATGCGTGTTTTTGGCTGTTTGGCATATGCTTTGGTGCCACAAGTGCAACGCAAAAAATTGGATGATAAGGCTGTCAAATGTATTTTTGTTGGTTATAGTGCTGAAAGCAAAGGTTACAGGTTGTATCATCCGCAAACAAAACGTATTTTGGTTTCACGGGATGTAGTGTTTGTGGAAGATTCTGTTCAACCCTTGCTGTCATGTACTAGAGACAGTAATGTAAGCTCACAGGACATTTATGACACTTTGTTGCCTCTTTTCAGTGGTGGAAATACGAATGTAAGTTCCAATGAGGCAAATGTACAGCCTATGGGGGTTTCTGAAAATGTTTTAGAACAGCCTATTACTGATGCAGATGTACATGATGTACTTGATGAGGAAAGGGCTGAAAATGAGCAGGCTAGAGGTATGCCAAAATGGCTGGTGCACACTTTGCGTGACAGTAAATTGGATGCACCTTTATCTAGTCGTACTCGTTCAGGCTCTCGCCATGCATCTTATGCATCAGATTGTTATGCTTTGGCTGTGTCTAGTTTACATGATGCTGAGGAGCCTCTGTCTTTTGATGAAGCACAGAATTCAGAAAATTGGATTGCTGCCATGAAATCAGAATATGATGCACTTATAGAGAATGACACATGGACTTTATGTGATTTGCCTCCTGGCAAAAAGGCCATTGGTACGAAGTGGGTTTACAAGTTGAAACGCAAGCCGGATGGTGAGATCGATCGCCATAAGGCTCGACTTGTTGCAAAGGGTTATGCACAACAAAAAGGCATAGATTATGAAGAGACTTTTGCTCCCACTTGTCGTATGACTACTGTGCGTTTTCTATGTGCATTGGCAGCTCATTTTGGTTGGGATGTACATCAATCAGACATTGTTACTGCTTTCTTGAATGGTGACATATTTGAGGAAGTTTATGTAACGCAGCCTCGCGGTTTTGTCATAAAAGGACAAGAGGACAAAGTGTGCAAATGTAAGAAGGCTTTGTATGGGTTGAAGCAATCTCCTCGTGCTTGGTATGAGAAAGCTGACACTCATTTGGTTAAACGAGGCTTTCGTAACAGTCCAACAGAAAGCACATTGTATGTAAAGCGTGAGGATGATGTATTTCTCATTGTGGTTCTTTATGTTGATGATTTGCTGATCACTGGACCAAATGAGAGACATATTGCTGAATTTAAGGCTGATTTGAATGCTACTTTCAAGATGAAAGATTTGGGGCTGTTGCATCATTACTTGGGTATACAGTTTAAGCAGTGTGATGGTGGTATTGCCTTGTGTCAGAAAAGTTACATAGAGACATTGCTATGTAAGTTTGGACTTGAGGATTGCAAACCTATTGCCACTCCCATGGAAACAGGTTTGAAGTTGAGTCTACATGATGCTGGCGATCCTGCTGATGTCACTCTTTACCAAACTGCTGTTGGCTGCCTCATTTATGTATGCAACACGAGGCCAGATATTCAGTTTGCAGTCTCGCAGGTCAGCAGATTTATGCATAGCCCAGGGTCTAAGCATTGGCAGGCTGTCAAGAGGATTTTCCGCTACCTTAGTGGCACTTTACATCTTGGCTTGTTTTATCCCAAGGGGGGATCATTGCCGCCAGACTTACATGCTTTTTCGGACTCAGATTGGGCTGGTTGTTTTGACACGCGAGTGTCCACAAGTGGTTTTTGTTTCATGCTTGGCAGTTCATGTATATCATGGTTGAGCAAGAAGCAACCTACTGTGGCCACTTCGAGTTGTGAGGCTGAGTACAGGGCAGTATTCACAGCTACGGTTGAGTGTGTATGGCTCAGACGCCTTATGGCTGACTTGGGTGTTGGACAGGACACTGCCAACACTATCTACACTGACAGTCAGAGCGCATTGGCAGTTGCGAGGAACCCAATTTTTCATGCTCGCACAAAGCACATTGAGGTGCATTACCACTATGTCAGGGAGAGGCTCTCAGTAGGAGAGATCAGCTTGGCTTATGTGCCAACACAGGACAACCTTGCAGATCTTTTCACAAAGGCATTGTCTCGTGAGAAGCTTGAAGCTTTCCGCAAAGCTTTGGGCTTACTCCCCTTTGTGGACTGATCCTGTCCTCAGGGCATGGCACTTCCCTTTACTCATGTGCCAGCTCTCGTTCACCGCATCACTCCAGGGGGGATTTGTTACCATATACATGTGGTAGTGATGTGTGTGAACACACTAGGACCGCCGGGGCATTTTTTCCCTCTTTAGGAGGTTTTTTCCCCCGTGCATTGTATATACGCCCATCACTCTGGGGCTATCTATCTTTCCATTGCACACTAAGTAACACACTCTCTATTGTGTGCCTTGAGCTTCCTTCGTCTTCTCCAAGCTGTGTGTGTTTCTCTGCAACCCTAATTCCAACACTAATGACTACTTCCTACAGAGATATTAGCTCTACATGCCATCGGTTCTATGAATGTGAGAGTCTCCTATGATGCTACCGCAAGCCAAAAGCCCATTAGACGTTCTCGAAACGTTACGAAACTTGAGGGATATCCTATTAACACCAATAGGCCACTCTCCCTAAGGTCCGTGACCAAAAAAACCTACTCAATACCCTCCGTGTAGAAAACGTGTAGGATGTCTGGCCGGTTTTTGCAGGTCGAAGTTTCCAAAAACTAAAGTGCCTAATGTGTAGCTCTACTCGCTCTGATCACGTGGATATGCTAAAATGCAAAAACGGACAATAGTTACTCATCGAAACTCCAAAAGTAGCTCGCGGGTGACTCTGTCAAAACACAGACGAACGCGCGTGATGTAAGCATCAATGCGTAGCTCTCCTCGTGGGCAACACACTGCTACTCTCCGTTTGCGATTCTGACCACCGTAGCTCCTGTAGCACACACACACACTCTCTCACTCTCTCGCAGTCTCCCAACGACACAGAAGATCAAATTTATTAGAAGTCTCATTACAAAGCTTTAGGTTTTGGCTTATATACTAAGCCTTAGAAAACCTAATGTCCGACCAAAATGACATGATTTGTCCCTAGTCTTCTATAGAGCTTAATTACAACACTGTGAGCTAGCTTTGCTCATCCAACAAGCATCTCTGGCCAAAATACAATTGTCGACTTAAAATATGAAGTTCCCGTAAACATTACAAAAGTGGCCGTAATGGCTCAAAATGATAATAACGGGATATTTGATGATGTCCATGAGCTTGTATCTTCACATTACAACATCCATCTTCGTCTTCATCACTTCATCAGCATCTTTATTTGGAATCTTTAGAGAATCTTTGAGGGATCTTTATGGAATCTTTGTGGAAGCGTTGTTGAAAGGTTGACCTTTCAATAGTAGTATTCAACAGGATGTCAATCACTGGTGTAAATCTTGCTTGGCTTTGTCAAAATATGGGAAAAAGGGTTCTTAAACTTGAGTTGCGAAACACAATCCTGGCTAATGAGGTGTTTGAAAAATGGGGCCTCGATGCTATTGGGCCATTACCCACTTCAAGTAAGAGGAATGTGTATATTTTGACAGCGATGGATTATTTATCACGTTGGGTAGAGGCCAAGGCTGTCAAACAAATTTACCAGCAAGGAGATGGGAAAATTTGTGTACGAGCACATATGCTGCAAGTTTGGGGTGCCATTGGAGTTGCTGTCTGACAGAGGGCTAGGGTTTAGAGGTGAAATGTTTGATTTCTTATGCAAGAAGCTTGGCATAGAGCATAAATACAGCACCCCTTATTATCCGCAGTGCAATGGACTTAATGAGAGGTTTAATGGAGAATTGGTGAAGATTCTGACAAAAATGACTTTAACACATGCCAAAACTTGGGACTCAGAGTTGGCTTGTGCGTTATGGGCATATAGAACGGCAATAAAAACTAGCACGGGATTCTCACCATATCACTTCGTTTATGGCAAAGAAGCCTTGATGCCTATTGAAGTGGAAATCCCTGCACTCAAGTTTTTGTCATTGCAAGATGAAGAACAACAAGATGCTTTGCAACAAAGATTATTGGATTTACAATGCCTGCAGCTAGACAGGCTTTTGGCCTTGGATTACTATCAAGAAATATGTAAAAAGGCCCAGAAAAGAGCTAATGAATGCATGAAAGATAAGGGAATTGAGAAAAGAGATCTTGTTTTTCGATACAATAGTAAATTGGACCACACTTTCCAAAAGAAGTTTCAGATCAAGTGAGAGGGTCCTTTTACCGTTGTAAACAAGTTTGATAATGGGACATATCAGCTGGCTGATTTAGATGTTACACTACATAGCTACCGTGTTAATGGTTATAGACTTAAGAAGTATTTAGCACGGTTGATGACTATTGTGACAGATGAGATGCTATCAATAGAAACAAAGAGTGTGAATGCGCCACAAAAGGTGGATGAGGTTTCTAGGGATGAGCTGCATCAACTGTTCACCCTGGGAACCTTTGCTTGTCATAAATGATCAAGCACGCTAGGGGGGGTTGACAAGTTATGTCATGCATTTTTTGGATGAGTACAAAATCCATAAATGATGCCAAAAAAACTTGCTGACCACCCTCATGTATATATGTACATAGCGCTTCCAGCTTTGAAAGTGTCCGTGTAAAAAACCTTGTACAAAGGCTTGTTTTGGTCAAGCTATTGGTTGAGTTTTGGGTTGGTCAAGCTTTCAAAAAATAGTTTTTAATGAGCATTCCTAGTCATGCTTGATAGCTTGCAAATCGGACTTCGACATCATAAGTTACACGCACTCGAAGTGGATGGTTTTTCGCTTAAAAAGTGGCGGCGGATGCACGTGGGAAGACGGCAAGTGGGCCAACTTGATGGTTTTTTTTAGAAATGGTATGTTTAGAAATTTTTGGAATTAGACAGGATAATAAGATCCAAGCCATGCTTTACAGCGCTATATTTGGTGGTCGGGGTCACCGGCTACGCCTCCGAGAAAACGGCTCAAGTTGGGGGCAAAACAGAAATTTCAGGTTTGGACATGGGGAAGTTGGGGAAGATGGGAGGATGGTGCCATTTGGCAATGGAATAACCCCACATGGGGGGGAGCATGTGAAAATTGGAGGGTATAAGGGGGGGAGTGGTTACCCCTAAAGGTGTATCAAAGGAGCTAATGGAGCTTCTTGGCCTTGCTTGTGAGGGCTCATGGACTTTGGGGGAGAGAGGGGGTGCCATTTTTAGTCCACACCAGCTGCCCAGGCGCCCGGCCACCTTTTTGGTCCACCGGACATCCCCTTTCCCCACTTGCCTTGGTCAAAAAGTGGCCGACAGCTCATTTTTGACCCAAAAAGGGCCAAAAATAGACCAATAAAAAGGTGCTTAAAGAGGGAAATGAAGTCGGCTAAGAAGAGAGAGAAAATCCCTTGGGATAAGAACCAAAAAAATCCCCCTTTAATAGCTGTATGTTCTTGCATATCCTTTTTGGCTTACAGAGACTTGTTTTTTGGAGCTTTTGAGAGACCTTCCATCTTCAAAAGCTTGTAACTTTCTCGTCGGTTATCAGAATCAAGCATAAGGATGCTCTACGGAGATCCTCACGACACAAGCTTCGCATTCATGGTATCAGTTTTCAAAAATTTTAGTCATGGTTTGATTTAGATCTGTTTCTCGCCCATCTTCACAGGTGTTCGACTTTGGTGTTTTCTACCATCATACAGGGTTTCTTTCCAACGGTGTGACTCGTGCAGATCTATAGAGGCACTTGTTTTATTTGTAGTTTTCACGCTAAAAAATTCCTGAGCCATGCCTAAACACTTACATTTAGCTATTGTTTTAACACTTGTTTCCCTCATAGCACATGCCCACCCAAAGCACCATAGCACATGGGAGAAAAACCAACGTTATCAAAGCACGGATTTACAACACACACCGATCAATGATACATGTCCTCCCAATCTATCTACATGCAATTTGCCACTAGGCTGCCATAGCTATAATCCTGCAACAAACTAGTCATAGCTTGAAGAGCACAACTCCAATTGGGGCAATTTAAATCTTCGAATAAATCTTGAAAAATTAATTTTGAGAAAGATTATTATGATCAAAATTGATTCTACACGCAGCTATGTGAAAAATTGACACGAATAGAGAGCCGTTCCGATACGACTGCACATAGAGAAGGCAAGGTGAGGACAAAAATTTGCATCCAAAAGCATCAAGGAGGCATGCTAAAACCTGCACATATGTGAAATTTGTTTGAATTTGATTGAGTGTTTACATGAGTTTTAGTTATATACAAGTATCACTTCAAAAAATCAATAACAGGCACTTACAATAAACCGATAGTTAGCGCTACACTAGTGACTTGCCCTGCATGTACATATGATTGCTAAAGCAAGCTTTAAAAACCGAGAAAAAGAAATACCACAAATAATTTTGACACTGAGTGTCATGTTTTATATATAAAAATGTACAAAAAACGGGGTGTCAAAACTGCACCCAACATAGTTTGCCAAACCCTCGGTCTGCTAGAGTGTTCATGCTCAATAGTAGCAGAAGACTTCATGTCTACCTGGATCAAAAGGCCATACAACATAAGCACAAAATGCATGAAAAAACACAAGCCATATCAATGCTCTCAATATCAAATTATAAACCATATGTAGAATCCAAAACTTCTTTAAGCATAAAGTACTCTCATGAATAAATACCACATAGAGACACCCTTTTATTACTATAGCATGCAAGGAAGTCTTTAACATCTCATCCAAAAGGTCTTCAAATGTTACATCATCAATTTTTATATCCTCGAGCATATCTAACTCATATATTCTCCCCGCACTTCATTAACCATTCATCCCATTCAATTATGCCATGCTTGATATGTAAGCCATCTTCTATGCATATCTTAGGCTCCTTTACAAGAGGATCAAGCAAGATAGCATCAACCATGTTTTCATGAGGCATAGAAAGAGAATTTCCATCATTTTCCATATCCTCTAGAACCTCAATATTCTCTTTATCAATTAAGACATGGCTACCCACATCATGAAGTTCGTCATTGATAGGCTCCTAATCAATCACACAAGGAGTACACTTAGTTGTTTCATCACCTTTTGGCATACAATCACCCATAGCATATGTTTGCAAAACTTCATCATACATATCAACCTCTTTCCCATTGTTATCTTCCTTGATTTCCATCAAGTGATCCTCGACTACCTCTTTTACAAGATAAGAACTCCCAACAGCCACATTTGTATTACAAACATACTCCTCTTCACTAGAACATACATTAGAAGCATTAACTATATGACTTGGATATTCAACATGCTCAATTCCTTACATTTGATAATCATTCATGAATATGGTAGCCTTCTTGCCTACATCCAATTTACTAGCATCATCATCTTTGACATAAAGAGTGACATCAAATTGCTTAAACAACCAAGATGACATACATTGAGCATTCTTCTCAATCTCACTATGCATATGAAGTTCTTCTTTCACATGCTCAAGAGAATGAGAAACATGAAAGCCTTCATTGTTAACCTTCACCATATTTATATCAAAATCATGAGATACATTTTCCTTTGCATCTTCTTTCAATTCAGATTGCCTCACTCTCCCTAGCTTCCATTCCATATGCTTCGCAACCTTCACTGCATCCTCAAAACTCTTTGTCCTTTTAAGCTCAGATTTTAGCCTCAAATCAACTTTAAATCTTTGCATAAACATGCTCAATTTAAGCATAAGAGGAGGAACCTCATTGCACAAAGAAACACACCATCTTCTCCAAAAAGCATTGAAATCCTTGACAAAGACATCTACACTTTGACCATGACCCTGTACAAGTCCTTTGATGGAGTTCCATACATCCATTGGGTACTCTACCTTCTTGAATTTCTCAAGAAAATCCTTTTTTTATGCATGACAAGTCATCACATGTGGAGGTTGAGATGATTTCAACCAACAAGCAAAATAAAAAAATCTTCAGCATAAGCAATGGATCTTCCTTATTTGCAATCAAACAAGAAAACTCAAATCTCTCAATGAAGTCGTCAAGATCTTCATCTAAATGACCATAAAACTTTGGAATCTCTCCCATCATGTCATTGAAACCTGTAAACTGAAGGTCACTTGAAGCAACTCCTTGGTGACGGGCACCAAAACACTATTGGGCAAAAAAGCAAGTGGACACCTCTATAGATTTATAGCCAAGAGCGTTAAAACTTCAACCTTAGCACCAAAAAGTAAACCCAAAGCAAAAGGCCTATTCTCCCTTGGGAATTTACAAGCACGCGCCCACCCAAAGGACCATAGCATATAGGAGTAAAACCCTATCAATGCAAGGATTTACAACACACGCCAACCAATGCATATCAAGAACTCACAATTTCAACATAAATTCCAAAACTCATAGATACATGCCCTCCCAATTTGTCTGCATACAATTTGCCACTATGCTGCCATATCCATAACCCTATAAAAAATTAATGGGTGGCAAGAAAGATGAAGATGGTAAAAAATGATTCTACATGCTGCTATGTGCAAAATAAACACGAACAAAGAGCTGTCTCGATACGACTACACTTAGAGAAGGCAAGGCGAGGACAAAAAATTGCATCCAAAAGCATCAAGGAGGCACAACGAGCTAAAAGTACAAATTTTTGAACTTTGTCTAAATCTTTTTAAGTTTTTAATGGAGTTTTAGTTATATACAAGTCTCACGTCGAAAAACTCACTAACGGGCACTTAGAGGAGCCCGAAAACAACTGGTGCTACACTAGTGACTTTCCCTATGTGCTTGCTAAAGCAAGCTCAAAAACCCACAAAAAAATTTATGCACACAATTTTGACATTGGGCGTCATGTCTATATGTAAAAATTTACTAAAAATATGGGGTGTCAAAAATGCGTCCAACAGTGGCTCCCCCACTTGCACTTTGTTTGCCTACCAACCGCCTTCTTAGCCACACATCACATGGCGTCCTTCTTCTTTGTAGTACACTTCTTCTCCTTCTAGTTCAACGCTCTGCTTTTTTTCACCTTTGTTGCATGTCACTTTTTTTCCAGCTCGTCATTTTCTCCTATTTAAATTAGTCGCTCCTTTTTTTAATCTACTTTGGGCAACCACGTGGCTCATTGTATGGGCTTTGCTTGAAAAAACCTCCTTAGGCTTACCAAGTAAAAAGACACGTTTTTCTAAGAGAAAAAAGAGGGTTTTGCTTTTGGAGTTTGGGGGAGAGCTGGTGTAAAGAACACTCGTTTACCTTGATTGCTTCACTATGTAGATGGTAAGAAGTAAAAAAGCGATAGTGGTGTGGATTTTACCTCATGGCAAGTGCACTTTTATAGGGCGTTGAAAGTGAAGAGGAGTCAAGGCCTTGTTTAATCACGCATAGATGGGGAAGGAAAGGTAGTGCACAACCAAGACAAAATGGCCAAGCTAATGTTGAATTACTTAGGTGAAATCATAGGCTAATCTGATGTCCGCTCCTAGCAGGTGGATGAAGCTAGAGCAACTCTCCTTGAGAGCATCAAGAAGACAATATTTCAAACAGATTCCAATTGGCTGGAGAAGGATTTTACTAAACATGAATTCTCTTGGCCCCCCCCCTATGGGACGGAAATGTCTACAAAATTTCTCAAAGAATTCTAGGAGGATCTTAAGGTACCGATCACGTGCATGGCTAACAAAGCTTTGCATGAAGGAGATTTGGATGCAAGTATAAAAAGGGGTCTCATCAAGAAAATTCCTAAGCAAATATGTTGATCCCAACTAAAGCATTGGAGACCCATCACTATGATGTTAGTGGCTAGATTATCGCCAAATCTATCACCCTTAGATTATCCCCTTTCTTGGAAAAATCCATTACCCCACATAGTCAAGGATTTATTAAAGGTAGGTCAATCTATGATAGTATTCTGGAAGCAATGGTTGGTATCAAATACACAACCTTCATCAAGCAAGATTTTATCCTCCTTCAACTTGACCTAGACAAAACCTATGACTAGATCACATGGTTCTACATAGAGAAGTCATGAATTCACTAGGATTTGGCCCGCAAATATGTCAATTGATTCTCACCCTAGGCATTGGAAGCCATTTTCAACTCCTTTTTAACATTAGAATTGTGGGTGCTTTCACAATTAAAAGGTCTATCAAGGAGGATGCCCTCTAGCCCCACTGCTATTCATCATTGGCTCTCATCCACTAGTTATAATGCTTGAAGTCAGTGCCATGAGAGGGGAGATCCAAGGGCTATCCTTACCAAATAATGACCAAATCTTGGTGAAGCTCTTTACAGAGAATTCCCTCTTGTTTTTGAAGCCTCTCCTCAGGTGATTATGAAGGCTTTGTAGATTTTGAAAACTTTTAACACTGCCTCGAGGTCAAAGTGTAGTATTGAGAAGTCAAGATTAATCTCACTTTCAAAAAAAGACTCATTTGACCCTTCTATGTCGTTGGGAGAGATTGTGTCAAAAGGGAAGATCTTTCAACACCCAAGAGCCCCCTTGGGAGCGAACACAATGCACAAGCAAAGATTTGAGTGGGTCTTAGATAGATTAAGGTGCAAGATATAAAGGTGGAAGATGGTGTTGCTTCCCTTTTCAAGTAGGGTTAAAGTGATATATAGCCTTCACTAGTCCACTCCATTGGAAACAATTCCTGAAACTAGTAAAAATGTTCTTGCGGAAAAATAACACCAAAGACTCAGTGCCCTAGTAGTGGGCCAAATGGGAGTCAATTTTGAGGCCAATTGAGCAAGGAAGTATCAAAATACTTAACCATGCTATCCATGCAAAAGCCCAATGTGCCAAATTTATGGTGTCAATTGCAAAGCAAGACTAGACATGGGCGATTATGAAGAAGGATATAATGACCAAGGCTAAGCTGTTCTCCAAAGGGGGCATTGGAAAGAGATAGAAGTTCACAATAAATTACTGGTCCCTAGATGGTCAAACTTAAGACTAGGTGGTACAACATGTGAGTTGGTGTGTAAGTGTACCAAAACAAAGGAGGCTCTGGTGTGGGGAGGGTTAACCAGATATTTCCATAACTTTATAACACATTGGTTGCCTTGGATTTCCAAAGTAGGAGGTGTACTCTTGAACTCCTTCTTGCGAGAAATAGACAAAAAGGTGAATAACAAAGCTCCTTAATGGTTGGCACATATTTGGGATGACAATAGGAAGAACTAGAAAGAAGTAGACCAACTGGCTACTCAGTTCAATCTGAGTGGCACTAAAAGACTATTGGTGAACACAAATATTGAAGGGCTGGAAAATTGCATGATGTCTATCTAGGAGAGGAACCTTGAGTGCAAAACCGTCAATGGTCTAAGCACAAGTAGTTTTTTAATCCGCAAACCAGAAATGTTTATCGCACTTTAATGTTCCAAACTGATTGGTTCTTCCCCCTTAAGAAACAATGGGGGTAGCAATGGCTGGAAGCAAGATGGGCAACGATAGAAAACAACATCTAGAATCCACATTGGCCGTTATCAATGGAGGTATTCTTGTGAAAAGAGTTGTGGGGGATGTTTTTGACAGGTGTGAAAATTTTGGTTAGAGGTATTGGTTCAGATAAGTGCTCAGGTGCAAAAGGACCTTAAAAATAGGGTTCTACAAGCCTAAGATTTTTTTTTTTGGAGGGATGGTAATAAAAAATTTAAATGCTATTAATTTGCATACAAACTATTAGGTTAAATTGTTACCTTCAACGTGTATGGAAGGCCAATAAATATTGGGTATTCAAAAATGACCTACCTATAGCTAGCTTTACGGAGATTATTCAAGAAAATAAGGAAATGATTCTTGCCCTTGAAAAAAGAAAGAATTCGAACAAGTGGAATTGGGCCACTTCCTCCACCACAAAGACTAAGTGATCATGGATATTGTCTAGTTTAGGGTTGATGATAGAAGAAAGAAAGGGTAATTGAGAGTATCGAACACCAATGTGTGTGTAAGTACATGTGCGAGAGAGAGTGAAAGAGATAGGTTTTTATATCAATGAAAGAATAAAGAGCAAGTAATGATCTCAGCCAACATGAGATATAATTCATAACTAATATCAATTTAATTGTCTAGGAGCCACAATCCGAGGCTATCAAATCAGCAACATAGAAGGGTAAATAGGATCAGATTACAATTAGAGTGTAAGTATCATAATTAGTAGTATGGGAAGCAATGGCAAGGTCATGATCTTTACTTATACATTATAAGTAATAAACATTAGAGCCATGCTCAATAACTGCAACCAATCCAAGAAGGGAGTGCCGACAATTGTAAACCCTAGGATCACAGATGCCATATTTATCCTCATTCAACCCCATTATTGAGGTCCACTCTCAGTGTTAACCAAAAGGTATGCCAACCACTACCCATTAGTTTAGGCAACAGTTTAGGCCAAGAAAAACCCACATCCATCAAGGTAGAAATCTCCCACTGTAGAGTCAATAAAACTATATGCTAATAGCCAATAGACATCATTATCTTATACGCATCATCATTTTGTAAGTAAAAGGATGCCTATGTTTAGGCAAATCGATTTCGTATAGCACAAAAACCCCAAAAAATCGAATTCTTTTTTAATCCCTTACTTAAATATACAATTGTCTAAGGGATACAAACTGATATAAACCACTTGTGTTGAGTGATCATTTATCAATGAGTGAGAATCAGCAACCTAATTTTGAGAAGGACCTATGGGAAGGAGCATACATTACTCAATCAAACCCAAGACGTATGCCCATTACTAGCATACCACAAGTTTATCGAAACTCATCAAGTAAAAACCTTTAGGTAACGGAAATTTTATCATCATTTGAATCATTTGGACAATATTCAGTCAAAAAGTCACCTAGAAGAGTTTCCTTAAAGCCATCATAGTGATAAAACAATGGCATCCACTAGTCAAGGCAGAAAGCAACATATGTTGAACCAGGGTCCATGAATGGTTTTTAAAAATTTTTAAACCAAAAAGAACCAACAGCTTGGCCTCAGCCAGCATGGAAAATGGCTACTTGTCAGATGTTAGATTATTGGGGGAGAATTTTAAACACATTTTAATGCTAACAATATACCAAAACAAATTGAATCAACCATAGTAAAAAAATCATCAATACCAAATTGATTTTGGCATCAACCTAAGAACTTTTTCTTTCCAAAGATTTCTTATTGAAAATAGCAAGCCAGTACGCTATGACCCTCTCTCACCGTATGCAAGATAAAATAAGTTTCAAGGCTAAGTGATGGCAATATTTTTTTGTTTCACTATCTCCATTGTAAAAGGCTTTAGGATGGGAGACCATGCCACTCCACACAAAATTTCTTGAATAGAATCAATGCAATTAAAAAAAATTGATACTCAAAATCTCTTTTACAGACACACACCACCCATATCAAGGCTGAGTGAGGGGAAGAACCATCACCTTTGTTGAAATAGGCAACCCTTTGTGTAGTGGAACCCATATCAGCAACGTAAAGACCATCATGGAAATAGTCCTTGCCAACATGAGGATCCTATGAGTCAACACAAAATAGCAAGGGAATCCAAGTGTATCAATTGAGTTGCATGTTGGAATAGATCTAGAGAGAGAGAGAGAGAGAGAGAGAGAGAGAGAGAGAGAGAGAGAGAGAGAGAGAGAGAGAGAGAGAGAGAGAGAGAGAGAGAGATGCAGTTTGCATCAATGAGGCACGAACCAATGTTGGTACATGGGAGCAAAGAGAGAGCAGGAGGGAAGCAAGAGGGGTGATAAGAATTGCCAGTTATTGAATTAGCATCAATATAGGTGAGAAAACCCACACGCTAGGCCGGTTCTAGGTGCTAAAGTCAGCCAAGACTGATGTGCTCAGAGGGAGAGCAATAGAGAAGCACAAACATGTCAGTCTTGATGCAACTCAAAAGGGAGTAAGGAAGATGATTATCTTTAGTACATCTTATTTAAAGCAGTTGGTGGTATTGCAGGTTTCCACTCAAAGAGCCTCACCTCAAATTACTAGTCCAAATAAGGTAAGTTCCCATGGCTTTGATTAGAACAAGTAGCAGGGTAAGTCCCCACAACCCATGCTACTTTCCCATCCCAGGGTCCGTGATTAGGGTGAGGTCCCATCAAACATAAGAATAACCCAAAACCACAATAATACCATAGCCCTAGAATTGAGAGCACTCAATTTAGGAATATACAAGGTATAACCTCGAGGTAAGCATTCATTTGACACCTCGTCAAGGCATACAGATTCATAAGATCACATTGAGGCTTTTCCAAGCGATATGAGAGGGGTTGCTCCTTAGGGCACCTAGGAAAACTAGGGGGAATTTGTTATTTATTTATTTTAACAAAGAGAGTAATTTAAGCATGTTTAGTGCAAGAAGGGGTTCAGCCCACTAGGAGAGTTATAGATTAAACATATCAAGTGGGGTGCCCTTTATTGGATCAGGTCAAGTCATACTTAACACTAGGGTTTCCTAGGTAAAGGGTATGTCATTACTAATCCGTAGATGCTTGTGACGTGTGTGTGTGAGAGACAAAGAGAGGGAAGAAGGAAAAACAAGAGAATTTTTATAGTCATAAGAACACTCTGAATAGATGTGAAAGATCTACTCAATGAGTCTTGATCTCAAGGTTTGATGTGTGTGTGTGTGTGTGTGTGTGTGAGAGAGAGAGAGAGAGAGAGTGTGTGTGTGTGTGTGTGTGTGTGTGTGTGTGTGTGTGTGAGAGAGAGAGAGAGAGAGAGAGAGAGAGAGAGAGAGAGAGAGAGAGAGAGAGAGAGAGAGAGAGAGAGAGAGAGAGAGAGAGAGAGAGAGAGAATTTTGATCTTTATGCACTGATCATAGGAGTAACAATCCACCTTCCTTGCTTATGTTCACACACACACAACCACACACACATGCAAATATTTGCAGCTCCTTGTGAGCTTGTATTTCCCCAGAGAGATATAAAGATTGATGCAAGAAGATAGAAAGGGTAATTGAGAGTATTGAACACCAGTGTGTGTGCATGTACGTGTGTGTCTGTGTGTGGGAGAGAGAGAGAGAGAGAGAGAGAGAGAGAGAGAGAGAGAGAGAGAGAGAGAGAGAGAGAGAGAGAGAGAGAGAGAGAGAGAGAGAGAGAGAGAGAGAGAGAGAGAGAGAGAGAGAGAGAGAGAGAGAGAGAGAGGTGGGGGGTGGCGGGGGGAGAGAGAAAGCAAAAGAGAGAAGTTTTAATATCAATGAAAGAATCAAGACCCAGCAATTATTTCATCCAACATGGGCTAGAATTCATAACTAAGATCAGTTTAGTTGTCTAGGAGCCGCAATCTGAGGCTATCATATCAACAACATAGAAGTGTAAATGAGATTAGATTACAATTAGAGTGTAAGTATCATAATCAGAAGTATGGGAAGCAATAGCGAGGTGATGATCTTTACTTATACAGTAGAAGTGATAAACATTAGAGGCATGCTCGATAAGTGCAAACGAATCCAAGAAGGGCGTGCCAATAGTTGTAAAACCTAGGATCACATATGCAATATTTATCCTCATTCAACCCCATTATTGAGGTCCACTCTCAGTGTTAACCAAAAGGTATGCCAACCACTACCCATTAGTTTAGGCAGCAATATAGGCCAAGAAAAACCCACATCCGCCGAGGTAGAAATCTCCCACTATAGAGTCAATAAAATTGAATGCTAATCACCAGCACACATCATTATCTTATACACATCATCATTTTGTAATTAAAAAGATGCCCCTGTATTTAGTCAGATTGATTTCATATAGCAAAAAGAATCAACAGAATTTTTTATCCCTTAGTTAAATATACAATTGTTTATGTAATACAAATTGATATAAACCACCTGTATTGAGTGATCATTTATTGATGAGTGAGAATCAACAGCCTAATTTTGAGAAGGACCTACGGGAAGGATCATACATTTCTCAATCAATCCCAAGAAGTATGTCCAATAATAGCATACCACAGGTTTATCAAGACTCATAAAGTGAAAACTTTAGGTAACGGAGATTTTATCATCATTGGCCCACTTCCTCCACTGTGAAGAGTAAGTGATCATGGATATTTTCTAGTTTAGGGTTGACGATAGAAGATAGAAAGGGTAATTGAGAGTATTGCACACCAATGTGTGTGTGTGTGTGTGTGTGTGTGAGAGAGAGAGAGAGAGAGAGAGAGAGAGAGAGAGAGAGAGAGAGAGAGAGAGAGAGAGAGAGAGAGAGAGAGAGAGAGAGAGAGAGAGAGAGAGAGAGAGAGAGATAGAGATAGAGAGAGAGAGAGAGAGAGAGAGAGAGAGAGAGAGAGAGAGAGAGAGAGAGAGAGTTTTACATCAATGAAAGAATCAAGATCCACCAATGATTTCAGTCAACATGAGCTAGAATTCATACCTAAAATCAATATAATTGTCTAGGAGCCACAATCTGAGGCTATCAAATGAACAACATGGAAGGGTAAATAGGATCAGGTTACAATTAGAGCGTAAGTATCATAATCAGCAATATGGGAAGCAATAGCAAGGTCATGATATTTACCAATACATTAGAAGTAATTAACATTAGAGGCATGCTCAATAATTGAAACCAATCCAAGAAGGGAGTGCTAATAGTTGTACAACCTAGGATCACATATGACATATTTATCCTCATTAAACCCATTATTGATGTCCATTCTCAGTGTTAACGGAAAGGTATGCCAACCACTACCCATTAGTTTAGGCAACAATTTAGGCCAAGAAGAACCCACATCCAGTAGAAATCTCCCTCTGTAGAGTCAATAGAACTATATGCTAATATCCAGCAAGCATCATTATCTTATACACATCATCATTTTGTAAGTAAAAATGCCCTTATGTTTAGTTAGATCGATTTTGTATAGCAAAAAAAATCGACAAAATTTTTTATCCGTTACTTAAATATACAGTTGTTTAAGTGATACAGCCTGATATAAACCACCTGTATTGAGTGGTCATTTATCGATGAGTGAGAAAAAACAACTTAATATTGAGAAGGACCTATGGGAAGGAGCATACATTGCTCAATCAATCCCAAGAGGTATGCCCAATACTAGCATTAACATTTTCACAAAAAGGTGCATGCCACGTGTGCAAGAATGGTGGGTGTGTAAGAGTGGTCAAAGGATTCACTTTCCCCCCCAAAAAGGCGATGGACAGTTTTATGATTTTTGGCCTTCCATAACTCTTACATACAATCTCTGATTTGAGCGGAGATTATAAATCTATGATCTACACACCGAGCTTTTTTCGTAGATATGTTACAAAAAGAGCCATTTTTTATGTTTGAATTCAAAAGTTGTCCTTTGATTGCTTTCTAAATATAGAGGTTTGACTCCCTTAAACTGCCAAATAAAGAGGCCCTCCTAGATCCCATTCTCTTCCTAATGTAAGCACGAGGTGAATGGTGTGCAGCTCAAGATGTACTTTGATAGAGGAGTGGTGCCTGACGTGCATTAGATTGTAACCAAGGGGGGTGGGAGGCCCACCTAAAAGTATATAGGGTACGAAGGAGACGGAGCTTTGTACACAGCTTGTACGTCATTATTATGGAAGTGATTCTAGTTGTTTGTTCAGTGTGGTAGATTTCAAAGCTCTATAAATATGATTTTGGTTGAACATAAGTGTTCAACGAGGGAGTGGGAAATAATGGTATGTGCAAAGTTGCTTGAAGCTAAAAGTGATGTGCCAAGCAGTAATATGGGTGCATATAGGTGTTGGGAAAAGGTCTAAGAAGGTATGGAGGAATTGGGCAAGCAAAGGACATCGGAAATGTATATTATATGGGCCAGATTGGGCAGAAAATCAAAGTGTCCAAAGTGCAGGAATAGTGCCCAAGAATGTAGTGCTCAAGATGCCCTAGAAGCTCGTCCAAAGATGGCTCGTCAAACAGAGCCACGGTGTGAAAGTTATGCTATTCCAAAATATAAAGGCTTTCTAGATCCTCGATGAATAGGGCAGGCATGGTCAGGTGGCCAAAGCTGGAGTGAGTAGATAGATGCGGAGATCTCAAGTTGTGGAGCATGCTGGCCTTATCCGTTCAGTGATCGGAGCTCCCGAGAGAAAGTTATGGCTAGTTGAACGATTGTTGAGGGTTGGGCCTATTCCCACTTGATCGCATTGGAAATTGTACCATCTGGCATTGCTTTGGGCTCATTAGGAAAAGTTTGGACTCAAAAATGGGCCTTGTAAGAATTTTTGATGTGGCATAGCTTTCAAAAAGTGGGGATCGGTAAATTTTTTTGCAAATAAGATCCAAACTTGTAGAAGGTTGGATATTTAGAATCTACTCTTCAAATGCTATCTATTGATATATAGCATGCATGTATCGGACATTGCCTTCATGTAGATCTAGAAAAAAGTGATTTTAGATTACCGTAACCGTAACAAAACTTGGTTGATTGAAAAAAAATGGCATAACTTTCATAGAAGTCATCCAAACTTTTCGGACCTTGGCTCTTTAGAATCCATTTTTCAAGAACTTTCCAATGATAGGTCATATCATGGGGTTCTAAGCAATATTTAGAGGGGTCTATCGGGTTGCTTTCTTTTGTACAACTTTGATGATGTGGCACTCTTAAAAGGCCCAAAAATGAGTTCAAAATTTTCCTAATGTGATGAGGTTCTAGAGGGCAGTATGCATCATGAAATTTGGGCAAGAGCTAATAGCTCATCAATCAGGCTTCTAGGAAGCAGGATATGCCAAGTTGGAGAAGTACTCATGTAGCGATGGAGACACTACAAGAGGTTGTGTGCTCTTGTGAGCTGTTAGCGACGGAAATACATTGGGTTTTTATAACCCCCGGCGTCGCTAAAATCGTCGCTACGAGCGTCGCTACGAGAGCGTCGCTATAGGCATCGCTATATAGCGACGCATATAGCGACGCCTATAGCGACGTTTACACAGAAGACTATAGCGACGCTACAGAGCCATAAATAGCGACGCTTATAGCGACGCCCGAGAGAATATTTTTTTGGTGGCAGGGCATTGAATGCCCTGCCACCCATCATCCATATTGTACTTGATTCACTTTTTAAAAAAAGTGCAAAGGTAGATAATAGACCCAAAATAGTCACCCACAAGACGCATTGTTTGCAAAATTGACAATTGTACACATCATAGGCAAAATGAATTGATTGGCAAATGTAATAATGACAATTGTACAACATCATAGGCATAAAGAATTGATTGGCAAAAGGAACTGCGGTGACAAATGTAATAATATACATGGTTCAAAAAGATGTATAAAATCCGTCTCATGATACATAAGCTATGAGAAACCCTAAACTAATGCTATCTAGCTACGGCTAAACTGACGTCGTCTAGTCAGACGTCTCATCGCGTCCAAGCGGCGTATCTGTCGGATTCTGCAAAAAAAGACAATAAGACAGCTTTTAGTAAGTATAAACATATAACGACATTTATAAAACAATACAAAAAATAAAAAAGAGTAAACCCTAATACTAACCATGCCGCCGCGAGAACTGAGAATGTCCATCAGGGCGTTTAAGCCCTTCCTGCCTGCGTACTCGCGCTCGTACGGTGTGGGATCATGTCCTGTCATCGACCACTGTCAAAACATACAAAGATTTCATTATGTTAGAACTAAAAAACTCATAAACCCTAAACTATCGAACATGCATAAAGAGCAATGTGAAAAGACTTACAAAATCGGGCTCAAATGATGCCCATCCACCGCTCCCCAAGTGGTGCGAGCTCCCTGCCTCTACTCGCGCTCTGGCTGCATCCTTTTGTTGCTTCCACTTGTCGGGATTCTCGCGCGCTGCTTTCTTCGCATTCTTCCAATCTTCTTTGGCCAGCCAATCTGGCCTATTCCACCCATTCTTGATTGCTTTTTGCACTTCGGAACGCTTGTGTTTGCAGTATTCGCGCATTCGAATCTTCATCAGGTCTTCATTGAAGCGTTGATCCCGTGTTGGAACGGGAAACTCATCATGAAGTATGCTGATGACTCTGTTTTTTAAATCACTTGGTACTTCACTCCATTTGTTTAGTATATAGTGTCTAAACAGCTGAGAGCAAAGACCACGCATGCACGAGATCACCTTCTTGCCGTCATCATCCATGATGATGCCACCGCTGATGTCGACGGAGTAAGGCAAGCCCTCTGGCCGGTGACGCGTGAACCTAGGTGTCCCGGCAGGGGTCTCTAGCGGCGTGTCGATGGGGGTACGGACGTCAGGTGTCTCCACCGGCGTCTAGGCCCCGAAGCGAGGAGTGTCGAGTGGGGTGGCTCCTGGCGGAGTAGGTAGAGGTGTGTAGCTTCTAGGAACAGTCAGCCGTGCAAAACCTGGCGTAGATGGCGATGCTGTGGCTGTTGTGGGGGCGGGCAAAGAAGGGGAGGGTAAAGAGCCTCGTCGAACACGAGGCGGTGTGGAGGCATCGGTGGCGGAATCCCCACAACAACCGCCACCGCCACCACTAGAGCGCCGGTGTCTAGACGAGTGTGAAGCTCGTCTCGTCGACGCCAAAGCTTCGGAGCGCGCCGAATGCTCCGAAAGAGAGGGAGATGCGGATGGTGTAGGAACGCCCGATGATGCGCCAGAGCGATGACGCTCCACGTACCACTGTCTCTGCTGCGGTGACAAAGAAGAAAGAAACTCCTCATCATCCATACCTGCATTAAACACACGAATATTTAAACTTAATATTGAATGAATAGAGTAGACAATGACGCAAAGACCATTAAATACAATGACGTAATGATGCATATAAATACAATGACGCAATGAATCGAGTGATAGAAGAGGCAAGTCGAAAACTCAGAATTTTCAATCAAAAGATGTGAGCGCGAGTAGAAAAGAGCGTTATACACCATGGAAGGTACTTAGAGAGCCAGAGCTTTTACAACACGGAGCAAAATTGTTCAAATACAATATTTGTGGCTTTAAGAGATCTCTCTCTCATCCTCGCATAACTCAGCATAACTTCCTATATCTATATAGAGCTCTCCGTTTAAACACATATCCTCTGTTTCATTTTGTAGCTCCTCTGCATGCACCCCATATAGAGTAGTAGCATCTTGATGCTCGTCTGGCACCACCGCAGCGGCTTCTGATTGAGCATCTTCTCTGATCTCCTCCATTGATGTCGTTGTGATTGGCACATGGTAGCCTTCATACGTCCTTGCACTACGAGGGGCTACCTCTATGACGTACCACCAGTTTGATGTAGACTTTGTAGGATGAAATACTACCTGCCAGAGCCACATAACTTACATGAGAGCTTTCAAGCACATAACTTGTAAAAGGGGGATGTTAACTATTTACATACTTACTTGTTCACAATGCTCGGGTAGTACGAAAGTGTCTCTTAGGTCAGTCCATTTCTTAGTAGAATCCACCTCAAGAAAACCAGACTCTCCTCTACGCACAGTAGCGTTGCGACCCTCCATGATTATCTTGAACCATTGCACGTCGAACAAGTCGACAAAAAATCCTCTGTAATCGATCCTCAAAATCTCTTGCAGCGTGCCGAAGTAAGTGAGTTCCGCCACCATAGGATCTGCATCAGAGGAACGTCGTCAACTAGACTGTTCAAATTTTGCCATGATTCCACAATCTTGAGTAAAACGCTTTTTGTCGATTCGTTCCACCCTAAAATGTCGACCTTTACACCATGCTGCTGTGTATGACTTATACTACAACAAACAAAGATTATGAGTGGCCGTTCAAACGTTTATAAATAAAGTCACTTGCTAGTCGTACATTGCAAACTTACCTTGGTCGCGCAACCCCGAGAGTACTCCCACTCTACTTCAGTCACTTCGTCACCGCATTGTTGTGCGCTTTTCAATTGGTTGTGCAACCATCTTAAGCTCATGAAGGTTGGTAGGCTCTCCAGAACCGCTGGATAGTGCATCGGTGGTCGTCTTCCCCGTCTCCAATCGATTCGTGCCCTTTGTCGCTCTTGCTTTGCATCCTCATATTGTGAAATCCACTTTTGCATCACTGGATTGTGAAGCATGCAAAATCGGTTGATTTTAGCCTCTAGATCTTCCGTCATCTTCTTCTCAACACCAAGATTGCACATGACAATCCCAGATATGCGCTCATCATCTATGGTTCGCCATAGCGTGTCCCGGGATTTATCAAATCCGTCTAGCCACTCTCCAATGTACACTAGGGACTCTGATACCAACCAACCTTCTGCCATGCTACCCTCCGGACGTGCCTTTTGACGCACATATCCCTTAAGCGTTTTCATGAAACGCTCTAAGAAGAACATCCATCTGGAATGAACTGTGCCAGCTATTTCCACCTCATCAACTATGTGAACAAGAAGATGCACCTGAATGGTTAGCATTGTAGTAGGAAAATGTTTCTCAAACATGCACACAAGCTCCGCAGCATTTAGTTTGGCGAATGGTATGGAGTCTACGTTGATCTCCTTTTGTGAGATCCATTGCACCAGCTTTGCAAGTTTGTAGATTGTGTTACGGATGTCGAGAGACAAACATCCCTCAATGGCAACCGGTAAAATAAACTGTAAAGTATGTGCAGCAATGATATTAAAGTCCACATTTTATGCAATGATATTAAAGTCCACTATGAACGTACCTGACACATTTTATGCCAATCGTGTGACTTCAAACCGGTAAGCTTTCCTTTAGTAAAACACGTTCGGAGCGAGTGCATTACGACAGTGGGGGTCCGCAAAGATCGAATGGCCTCTTTTACTTTGCGTTCTTGGGCTCCTGTGAAAATCCATGGTGCTTTAGGGAGTTTTATCGATCCATCAGACGCTGTTTGCGGCCAATATTGCTCCATACGATCCACATTTCTAAGGTCAACTCTGGCTCCCAAAGTATCTTTCTTGCCGGTCAAATGGTCCCATAGTAGATTACCCACATTCTTGAATATGTGCATTGGATCGAGCAAGTGATTGATCATGAGTCGGGGCCAGTATGGTAACTCGTACCATAGAGATAGTCTCTTCATTCCTGGAGGCAATCCGTCATCGCACATCTCCTTCTGCTCTAACCATGCTTGTGCAGACATCCTTGGTGGCTCTCTTCCCAAAAAGCCGTCGCGTAACACATGATTCTCTGGAAGATACGCTTGATGACCTTCGTAGATTTGCTTCTTCAGTGAGGGTGCCCTACGTGCATTCAGTCTAGGTCCACATGTGACACATGCTCTGTATCCGCTTGTTTGAAGCCCTGCATGTATACACATGATAATAGATCAACTATGGGAAAAAACAATATTTACAGTGTCTGAGTGAGGAGTGTCAATAGATCACCTGAGCATTCTGTTAGCCCGGGATAGTCATGCATGGTCCACATTAGAATGCCTCTGATCAAAGCATTCCGTCGTCCTGTGTGTCGGCTCATATCCACCACCTCTATGCCAATCCACAATTGTTGTAGCTCTTCCAATAGTGGACGAAGATACACATCCATATTCCCCACTTTATATCGCCCTGGCACAATCAAGCTTAGCCATAGGTGCCCCTTCTTCGTAGTCAAACACGGGGGAATGTTGTAGTTGACGATGACAACGGGCCATACACTGTAAGATGTTGATCTTTGACCAAATGGATTTACGCCATCCATAGCCAGGCCTAAGCGCAAATTTCGAGCTTCCCTGGCAAAATCCGACCATGTTCCATCTATATGTTTCCAGGCTGCGCAATCTGCAGGAATTCGTAGCACACCATCCGAAGATTTATTCTCCTCATGCCATGATGCTAGGGCGGCCATGGACTTACATTCGAAGAAATGCTTGATGCGAGGAAGCAAAGGAAAATGTCGCAAAACCTTTTGTGGAATTTTTGTCCCGTGGAGATCTACTCGATATCTTTCGGAATCACATTTCGGACACTTCTCCATGTCTGTGTATTCCCCTCTGAAAAGAATGCAGTCATTAGGACAAGCGTGGATAGAATTGTAATCCATCCCCAAGTTTCGCAAAATCTTTCTTGCTTCATCTCGGGAATCTGGCATCACATTGTCAGCTGGTAGTATGTGCTCTTTCAGCAATCTACACAACATAAAAATATGATACAGTCGTGTAAAAATCTATCAGATCATTATACATTTAGAGTTCTATTAAAGTAAACTAATTGTAATAGATCACCTGAAAAGCGTTGTGACGCTAGTGTCACTCCATCCAAACTTTGCCTGCATGTTGAGAAGAACCAGGAGTGCTTTCAATCTAGACATACGTGCTCCATTATACAATGACGTATCGGCTTCACTTTTCATATCATCATAGATAAGCCTTTCTGAATCCATGATCGTCTCGATCATTTCATCAATCTCGGGCTCAAACATTGCCTCGTTGGGAATGTGCTCTGCATGATCATCCCCCGAGCTGTCAGAGGCTACATCTTGTGGCCTCACATATGCTGCTTGACCAAAGCGCCTGCGAACACGTCTATTGGGTTGCAAGATTGCTGCTTGTTGGCCAGCGTCAGAGTCCGACGAGTTATAATTGGCAACAACTCGATCTATAATAGATGGATCGAACTCGCCAAATTCGCGAACGTGCTGCAAAGAAACACGTCTTGTCCGTCGCACAGCATGCTTGCATTGATTACAAGGACATAAGACCCTCGTTGAGAGATAGGTGTTTCGGTTGGACGGTCCCACATCCTCGTCGCTACTCATAATGAGGATAAAAAACTTATAACCTGGACAACAAATTTAATATTCTATTGGCATTCTTCGTCTTATCTCTCTCTCTCTCTCTCTCTCTCTCTCTCTCTCTCTCTCTTTACCTCACATTCTCTAGTCATGTCCAATCCCCGCACACCTCGGTCTAGAGGTGCACGGAGATCAGAACCACCGGGTTATAATCTCGTCTTTATTGGTCAATACCTATATTTGTGGGTACAAGAAATCTACACACCCACGTCTACATGATACTGCATGTAGTGGACAAAATCCCTTTGCCTCTTCTCTAGCTGTAGCACTTCACTTCATCTTAACATCTTTTCACAGTAGATCTTTTCACTGTTCGTCTAACTCTAAACCCTAAATCGTAAGTAATTCTTACGTGGACTCGATCTAACGTAAATAAGCGTAAATCTAAATAAACGTAAATCTAACTAAAAATAAAGCTAAATCTAATTTAACGTAAGTCTAATGACTAGAGGTTGTCTAGATGGTCATTGTGTCGGGGATGTAGTGACTCTTGCCGCCCTGAAGATCCACCTTCTTCTCTATCTTCTGAAGACATTTCACCAGTACTTTTGGATCGACGGAGCCCACCATGAGTGAAGGCAGCAATACCCTATATTCCATTGAGGGCTTTCTTCACCCGCTTCATGCAGGCATCGCAGTCTATGGAGACCTAAATCTAATCTAATATAACGTAAATCTAAATCTAGCTTAAATAAACGTAAATCTAGTTAAAAATAAACCTAAATCTAATTTAATGTAAGTCTACATATAACCTAATCTTTAACGTCTTTTAAGATAGTTTCCTACGACGTTATAACTCTCTTCTTCTTGTGTGTGTGCGCATGTGTGGATGTGTGTGCCAATAAAAAGAGATAAATGGTATAACCTTTCTATCACCCATGCCAAGTATGATAGATTGATTATGCCATTTCCCTCTTGAATAATAGGTCTTCAGTTCAACTCCTCGTCGGCTAGATCTTTAGGTCTTTTAATTTTAATTAGTTTCCTACGACGTTAAATTAGTTTCTCTCTCTTTCTCTCTCAATGTGTGTGCGTTTTTTTGGATCGTATGCATGTTTTCTCTCTCTTTTCCTCTCTCAATGTGTGCGTTTTTTGTTTATGCATGTTCTCTCTCTCTTTTCCTCTCTCAATGCGTGCGTTTTTTGTTTATGCATGCTCTCTCTCTCTTTTTCTCTCTCAATGTGTGTGTGCATTCTTTGTTTATGTATGTGTGTGTGCGTTTTTGTTTTTGTTTGTACTCTCTCTCTCTCTCTCTCTCTCTCTCTCTCTCTCTCTCAAAAACACTATGTGTGTCTGTGTGTATGTGTGTGTGTGAGAGAGAGAGAGAGGGAGAGAGAAAGAGGGGAAGGGAACATGAGAATGAGGAGAGGGAAGGAGCATACCTGGCTCTCCTTCCTCTCCTCGTGTGTGTGTGTGTGTGTGTGTGTGTGTGGAGAAGAAAAAGAGAGAGAGAGAGAGAGAGAGAGAGAGAGAGAGAGAGAGTGAGGGAGAGCGTTACCTGCTCCTTGCTTGAGGGCGCCGAAAAACTCAGATCTGAGATCTGAGTTTTTGGGCGCGCTCGGTTAATTTTTTACCCCAGCCGGCGTCGCTATGAGCGTCGCTATAAGCGTCGCAAATTTACAAAGAAATTTGCGACGCTCATAGCGACGCCGGGAAATTTTTTTTTGAGCGTCGTTGTGTGAGCGTCGCTAATATGAAGAGCCTCTTGTAGTGAGAGTGGATTAGTGTTTTTTCCCGAATTTAACGGCCTTGGTTGGCAAGCTGAGAAGGTTCAAAATATGGCGGGGCCAATACAAATTTGATCCGGCAAGGAGGAGTTTTAACTAGGCTTTACGACTAGGAGATCGGGTCACTTAGCAAGAAATGGTGGCAATTCAAAGGGGGTGCAAGGGAAAGGGGTTTTTTGAGCATAAGATGGAGGTCTTTGGGAGCTTGGGAATGAGAAGAACCATGGGTGTGCCATGTGGCGTCAAAAAGATCCCACATGAAAAACTCTAGAGCAAAGGGGAAGAAATTTAGCCCAAGGCATGAGCATTCAAAGGGTAAGCAAGTGAAGGAGAGAGAGCTCCCCTCATGTCCATGGCGTCCCTCTTGGATGCTGCATGCGATTGTACAGGGACAAAATTTGGGCCATTTTGGCAAGCCGATGGAGGAAGGGTGGTGTAGGGGCCTTGCGGTAATGCCTCAGGTGGTGGTGGCTGTGATGCCTGAAGGGCACTAGATAGTGATGACATGGAGGGATCGATTATGGGCGGTTCCCTTGGGTAGTTGGCCCTCTCAACCATTCTTTTGAAGGCAAACTCAACGAGGCACTAGTGCCCTCATCCTTGAAGGCTAAAGGGGTGGAATCTAAGAGCGAGTAAAAGAGGGTTCTCACATGAGCTTCAAACCTTGACAAAATGGTCAAATAAAAGCTCAAAGAGGTCCATCCAAATCAAAGTTACCACAAAAGGGTGGGCCTCCCCTATAAACCCCTTTTTGTAATCATTTTAATGGATATTTTCTCAATTTTTGAACAATAGAATGCAAAAGAGCCAAGTGTGAGCCTTGGAGGCGGAATTTTTTGTATGAGCTTGCCATTTGTGGAACTTTGGTGATTGTATGTGCTCTTGCTAAGCAATTGAAGTCCATTGCCCCTTGTTTCTGGTGTCGCTTCCCCCTTCCTATCTCTTTTCCCTTGATTTTTGCGTGTGTCGGTGCTGGTGGAAGTGTGTGCCCATGACCCGTTTTGTGGTGCAAAGGGAGTGAGAATTTGAGGGGTGGTGTGCATCGGATGTGTTGAAGCGAGCATTGGTAGTGTGTGTGAGTTAAATGGAAATCTTGCTAGCGTGCGTGTGTTGAGAAGTGTGCAAGTGGTGGCATGTGAGTGTGAATCGTATCTTTTGAAGGTGTTTTCGAGAGGATAGGGGTGTTGTGAATGTTATGAGCTATAGTGAGGCATCTGTGTGTGTTTCAGGTGTGTTCCTCATTCCCCCTCTCCAACATCTATGCGCATTCAACACTACAAGTGATCATAGATCATCAAAGACGTTGCACAAACAGTCATCAAATGACTGGGGGGGACCGAGTGGGCTGGGGATTTTATTGTTGGAAGCGGGTTTGCATACAAAAGCGTTAAGAGGGTTATTTACTATATGTATCAAGAAGCTTTGATTTCAGGTGAGCTAATGTTGTTGTATGAAGATTCTTACACATGCCAAGGGAGCATCATAGATGAAGGTACCAATCTACGAATTTGCAAGAGGAAAATGAAGAGGCTAGCATTAAGCTAATGAATAAGAACGCTCAACACATCAAAACAAATTTATAAAAAGTAGGCCATAGTCTATGTTTTTAGCATTTTAAAAGCAGTATTGTTGTGTGTGGAAATCCAGTAATACTCCTTGTGTATGTGTATGTGTCTGTGCATGTGCGTGCACGCTCGTGTGCATGCACTATTTTTTACAAAATTGACACCTATATCTGGCCAGCCATCAAAGCTATCAATACAAGAGCAAAGAAGAACTCTTGAATCCATGAAGTAGATGAAAATGAGCTGGTTAGAGCAGTGCATGAGAACCTGCTTATGATTGAAATTTGGTTGAAAATTTGTAGGTCTGGCTCCATTTTCATGGGCCAAAAATGCAACAGACATGAGGAGGAGCTAGATATGGACTCGCGTAAAACTAGTCTAATACTCTTACCATGCATTCATTTGTGAAGGTCAAAATGTTGGATGATCAAAGAAAAAATATAGGGAAGACACATTTTGGAGAAAATCCATGGCCCAAAATTGTTATTCTTTGAAAATTAAACAATCTTTATTCATGACAGTCAAAGCATGTTCTTGTCATTTGATAAACCCTTGATAATGACCACTCCAAACACGTATTCTGACAAGGCCAATATTTTGGATTATGTCACATGTCTTGAAATGTTGCTAGCGTCCTTGCTACGTATGCTTACTATCATATGTCTTGAAAATGATGCGAGCTTTCTTGCCCAACTTCTATGTATACTTACTTGGACAGACCATTCATTGATACTTGTCCATACACTACTTGGGTTTTTCATAGATTCTACTTATTAACCACGTGAAGACATCTTATAACACATGCATGCTCTTACACATGAAGATAAACATACCATGGCTATCGAACTAATCGACATTGACAGTGAAAATGATGATGTGAAGGATTGGGGAGCTGGTCTCTACATCACCTGAAACGAGCACAAATAAAAGAGCATCACCAGAATATCTCTCTTAAGAGAATATAGGCTGATCTCTACTCACAAATCTTGTGAACCTCACACACACTCAACCTCCCTCTGCATCGCTAGAGCTCCCACTATAATTGAATGCACTAAAGGAAGCAAAGGGATTGATAAACTCAAAGAAAAAAATGAGAGAATAAACAATGGAAATATCTTCAATTTTGTTAATAAAATCAAGGGCTTTACTTCTTTTTAAACACCCTTCCATGTGCTAGTAGAGACTCCATAGACGCTCCCATATATACACATAGCTTGACCAAAACCCATTCAAATCAAGCCCATTATAAATACCCAAAATTTTCATAAAGGTAACTTAAAGAAAGGGATGGATAACGTTTGGGGAAACCTTGCCCTTTTGTGTAGGTACAATCAAGATATTATAGTGCACAGTCTATTCACAACTACTTGCACCTTAGGGAGTTTCACATACTATAATGGAAATGGACTGTGAACATTGAGAATAACAGAATTAAGAAAAGTGTAGTGAGAATTCTTATGAGGATACTTTGAGAAAATAGAGGGTGAACTTGATTAGAGGTATCAACATAACCATTATACTTTGTTGGAATTAGGGTTGCAAGGATATGCACATAGCTTGGAGAAGACGAATGAAAGCTCAAGGCACACAATGGAGAGTGTGTTACTTAGTGTGCAATGGAAATATAGATAACCCTAGAGTGATGGGCGTATATACAATGCACGGGGGAAAAAACCTCCTAAAGAGGGAAAAAATTCTCTGACGGTCCTAGTGTGCTCACACACATCACTACCACATGTATATGGTAACATATCCCCCCTGAAGTGATGCGGTGAACGAGAGCTGGCACATGAGTAAAGCAAAGTGCCATGCCCTAAGGACATGATCAGTCCACAAAGGGGAGTAAGCCCAAAGCTTTGCGAAAAGCTTTGAGTATCTCATGAGACAATGCCTTTGTGAAAAGATCTGCAAGCTTGTCCTGTGTTGGTACATAACCCAAGATGATCTCTCCTGCTGAGAGCCTCCCCCTAACATAGTGGTAATGCACCTCAATTTGCTTTGTGCGAGTATGAAAAACTGGTTTCCTCGCAACTGCCAATGCACTCTGACTTTTACTGTAGATAGTGTTGACAGTGTCCTGTCCAACACCCAAATCAGCCATAAGGCGTATGAGCCATACACACTCAACCGTAGCTGTGAAGACTGCCCTGTACTCAGCCTCATAACTTGAAGTGGACACACTAGGTTGCTTCTTGCTCAACCATGATATACATGAACTGCCAAGCATGAAACAAAAACCACTTGTGGACACTCGCGTATCAAAACAACCAGCCCAATCTGAGTTGAAAAAGCAAGTAAGTTTGGAGGGAATGATCCCCCCTTGGGATAAAACAAGACAAGATGTAAAGTGCCACTAAGGTAGCGGAAAATCCTCTTGATAGCTTGCCAATGCTTAGACCCCGAGCTATGCATAAAGTTGATGACCTGTGAGACTGCAAACTGAATATCCGGCCTTGTGTTGCATACATAAATGAGACATCCAAAAAAAGTTTGGTAAAGAGTGACATCAGTAGGATCACCAGCATCATGAAGACTCAATTTCAAACTTCTTTCCATGGGAGTGGCAATAGGTTTGAAATCCTCAAGTCCAAACTTACATAGTAATGTCTCTATGTAACTTTTCTGACACAAGGCAATACCACCATCACATTGCTTAAATTGTATGCCTAATTAATGATGAAACAACCCCAAATATTTCATCTTGAAAGTAGCATTCAAATCAGCTTTAAATTCAGTAATATGTCTCTCATTTGGTCCAGTGATCAGCAAATCATCTACATAAAGAACCACAATGAGAAGTACATCACCCTCATGCTTTAGATACAATGTGCTTTCTTTTGGACTGTTACAAAAGCCTTGTTTGACCAAATAAGTGTCAGCTTTCTCATACCAAGCATGAGAAAATTGCTTTAACCCATACAAAGCCTTTTTACATCTGCACACTTGTCCTCTTGTCCTTTCTTGACAAAACTGCGAGGCTGTGTTACATAAACTTCCTCAAATATGTCACCATTCAAGAAAGTAGTAACAATGTCTGATTGATGTACATCCCAACCAAAATGAGCTTCTAATGCACATGGAAAACACACAATAGCCATAGAACAAGTGGGATCAAAAGTCTCTTCATAATCTATGCCTTTTTGCTATGCATAACCGTTTGCAACAAGTCGAGCCTTATGACGATCAATCTCACCATCCGGCTTGTGTTTCAACTTGTAAATCCACTTTGTACCAATGGCCTTTTTGCCAGGAGGCAAATCATATAAAGTCCATGCGTCATTTTCTATAAGTGTATCATATTCTGATTGCATGGTAGCCATCCAATTTTTTGAATTCTTTGCTTGATCAAAAGAGAGACATTCCTCAACATCATGTAAGCCAGACACAGCGAAAGCATAACAATTTGATGCATAAGATGCATGGCTAGACCCTGAACGAGTACGGCTAGACAAAGATGCATCCAATTTATTGTCACGCAATGTATGCACCAGCCATTTTGGCATACCTCTAGCCTGCTCATTTTCAGCTTTTCCTCATAAAGTACATTATGTACATCTGCATCAATAATAGGTTGATCTGTACATTTTTTTGAAACCCCCATAGGCTGTATATTTGCCTCATTGGAATTTACATTCGAACTTCCACCACTGAAAAGAGGCAACAAAGTGTCATAAATGTCCTATGTGTTACCATATACATGTGGTAGTGATGTGTGTGAACACACTAGGACCTCCGGGGCATTTTTTCCCGCTTTAGGAGGTTTTTTCCCCCGAGCATTGTATATACGCTCATCACTCTAGGGCTATCTATCTTTCCATTGCACACTAAGTAACACACTCCTATTGTGTGCCTTGAGCTTCCTTCGTCCTCTCCAAGCTGTGTGCGTTTCTCTGCAACCCTAATTCCAACAATTGGTATTAGATCAGGTTGCGTCCTCCTGGGCTTAGTCGCCAGCTGCTCCAGCACATACCTACTCACTTTCTCCACTGAGATTTTTGATTCGGGCTCATTTCGGCCTCCGTTTCCACTATAGGCAGGTTTGCACAGGCAATTTTGTCATTTTGTGCAGAAATTCTGTCAGTGCCGTTTTCTGCATAACAGGTGCCTTATAGTCTTCTATGGTTTGTGCTATATAGCACGTGTTGTTCTCGTTCCGTTTCTCCTATTTTCGGTCAGTTTTCACATCAGGTGAAGCATTTACCATGGATGACAACAAAAACATAGATGTGTTCAAGATGTTTGCTTCTGAGGACAGGTTGGATGGGGATAATTATCCTATGTGGGCTTATATGATGCAACACGTTCTTGTGTCAAAGGGCGTCTAGAATATTGTGCAGGGCATTGATGTATGTGCTGGTTCTGAGGATGTAGGCGATGTTGAGGATGTTGCAGGTCTTGCTGCAAGGATTGCTACTGTTAGAGTTGTTTTGCCTACAGCAGAACAAGCTCGTTGGGATGTTAAGGATGAGCAGGCTCATGCATTGATTGCGTTGTCTGTGAAGCCCACCATTGTTCCTCGCATCCATTCAGCAAAATCTGCAAAATTGGCTTGGGATATTCTAGCAGATCTTTATGCAAGCCGCAATGAGGCTAAAATTGCTTTGCTGCGTAAAGAGATGGAGGCAAAGATTATGCATGAGGAAGATGATATGGACACTTTCCTTGCTAGTGTCAAGGATATTAATGAGCAACTTATTTCTACAGGTGAAGTCATTTTAGACAGTTCCCTTGTGCAGATTGTTCTTGATGCCTTACCAGATTCTTACCAGACTTTTGCTAGTACTTGGAGACTTATGACCCAAGGAAATCCTGAAGTTGTTTAATGCATTATGCACATTGCTGTTGCAAGAGACACTTTCCAAAAACAAAAGGACTAGGCAGAGTGCAGTTGAACAGGCTTTTATTGCTTCTCAAAGAAAGGGTGGTAACAACAATGCAGCCACTTCTTATGGTTCTGTTGTGAGTGGCCAAAATTATGTTCCTAATGCTTCTGCTGGCAGAAATTCATCTGGAAATTCTGGTGATAAGGGAAAAAAGAAGATGCATTGCCATTATTGCAAATCCAATGATCCCGTGATCAAGTCGTGTCCTAAGTTGAAGGCCAAAGAGGCTAAGAAGAAAGAGGGTGGTTCCACTGTAAATGTTGGTTACACTACAAATGCAGCCATTGTTGAGTCTTCTGTGAAAGGAGACTGTGTTGCTGATGTTGATGCAAAATGGGGTTTTAGCGCAAAGTGCACTTACAATCCTGCTGTACATGACGCATTCTTGTCAGTTGCTACAGATTCACATGTGTGGTATTTTGACAGTGGTGCTACAAAGCACATTACCTCACATCGGGAATTGTTTACGTCTCTCGAGTATGTCCCTCATGGGAATTCACTCACTTCTGCCAACAACGCCTCTTATCCAGTTCAGGGAGTTTGAAAGATTGTTCTCACTACTGCTAATGGCAGCTCCTTCACACTTGTTGATGCACTTTATGTACCTGGGATCAAGAATAATCTCTTGTTTGTATCCGCACTTTATAGACTTGGACTTGTAGTCAAATTTGTGGATGACAAATGTACAGTTCATGATCTCAGTTTTGGTGATGAAATTGTTGCATCTAGGCTTTTTTTCCATGGGCTATATAAGCTAACTTTGTATGACAAGTGTGGACAAAATTTTGGAAATGCTGTTGCAGATTCAAGGGCTATTTCAGATGCAAAACTTTGGCATGCATGTTTTGGTCATCTGAATTTCGCCAGTTTGCTGCATTTGCAGAAATCTGATATGGTTGCTTCTTTGCCGCCTCTTGAAGAACCTATCAAACATGTTTGTGAAGGCTGTAAGAGTCATCATTCTAAATTTCCAAAGGATGGTTCAATTCGGGCCACACGCAGGTTGTAGCTTGTGCATAGTGATGTTTGTGGGCCCATGCAAACTCCGTCCTTGGGCAATTACCTGTACTTCATGACTTTCATTGATAGTTACTCCAGTCATGCATGGGTATTTCCGCTTAAAGAGAAGTCCGAAGTTTTTATGTGCTTCAAACAATTTCTGGCTATGGTTGAAAATGTCTTCAAATGTACTATGGGCACCCCCCGTTCCGATTGAGGGGGCGAGTATATGTCTCATGAATTTAATGCATTTTTGGCTAGTCATGGGATAAAACACCAATGTACAGTGCCTTATACACCTCAGCAAAATGGTGTTGCTAAGAGGAAAAACAGGTCACTGACGAAAATGGCACGATTTATGGTCAAAAGGCAAGCTTTGGCGCATTCTTTTTGGCTTGAGGCCATCATGTGTGCCACTTTTGTACTTACTAGGTGTCCTACAAAAGCTTTGCAGTCTATTACCTGATATGAAGCATGGCATGATAGAAAGCCTTCTATTGCTCGAGCACATGCGTGTTTTTGGCTGTTTGGCATATGCTTTGGTGCCACAAATGCAGCACAAAAAATTGGATGATAAGGCTATCAAATGTATTTTTGTTGGTTATGGTGCTGAAAGCAAAGGTTGCAGGTTGTATCATCTGCAAACAAAACGTATTCTGGTTTCTTGGGATGTAGTGTTTGTGGAATATTCTGTTCAGCCCTTGCTGTCATGTACTAGAGACAGTAATGTAAGCTCACAGGACATTTATGACACTTTGTTGCCTCTTTTCAGTGGTGGAAATACGAATGTAAGTTCCAATGAGGCAAATGTACAGCCTATGGGGGTTTCTGAAAATGTTTTAGATCAGCCTATTACTGATGTAGATGTACATGATCTACTTCATGAGGAAAGGGCTGAAAATGAGCAGGCTAGAGGTATGCCAAAATGGCTGGTGCACACTTTGCGTGATAGTAAATTGGATGCACCTTTATCTAGTCGCATTTGTTCAGGCTCTCGCCATGTATCTTATGCCTCAGATTGTTATGCTTTGGCTGTGTCTAGCTTACATGATGTTGAGGAGCCTCTATCTTTTGATGAAGCACAGAATTCAGAAAATTGGATGGCTGCCATGCAATCTTAATATGATGCACTTATAGAAAATGACATATAGACTTTATGTGATTTGTCTCCTGGTAGAAATGCCATTGGTACAAAGTGGGTTTACAAGTTAAAATGCAAGCCGGATGGTGAGATCGATCGCCATAAGGCTTGGCTTGTTGCAAAGGGTTATGCACAACAAAAAGGCATTGATTATGAAGAGAATTTTTCTCCCACTTGTCGTATGACTCTGTGCATTTTCTATGTGCATTGGCAGCTCATTTTGGTTGGGATGTAAATCAATCAGACATTGTTACTGCTTTTTTGAGTGGTGACATATTTGAGGAAGTTTACGTAATGCAGCCTCGCGGTTTTGTCATAAAAGGACAAGAGGACAAAGTGTGCAGATGTAAGAAGGCTTTGTATGGGTTGAAGCAATCTCCTCGTGCTTGGTATGAGAAAGATGAGCCTCATTTGGTGAAACGAGGCTTTCATAACAGTCCAACAAGAAAGCACATTGTATGTAAAGCGTGAGGATGATGTACTTCTCATTGTGGTTCTTTATGTTGATGATTTGCTGATCACTGGACCAAATGAGAGACATATTGTTGAATTTAAGGCTAATTTGAATGCTACTTTCAAGATGAAAGATTTGGGGCTGTTGCATCATTACTTGGGTATACAGTTTAAGCAGTGTAATGGTGGTATTGCCTTGTGTCAAAAAATTTACATAGAAACATTGCTATGTAAGTTTGGACTTGAGGATTTCAAACCTATTGCCACTCCCATGGAAACAGGTTTGAAGTTGAGTCTACATGATGCTGGCGATCCTACTGATGTCACTCTTTACCAAACTGCTGTTGGTTGCCTCATTTATGTATGCAACACGAGGCCATATATTCAGTTTGCACTCTCACAGGTCATTAGATTTATGCATAGCCCAGGGTCTAAGCATTGGCTGTTGCATCATTACTTGGGTATACAGTTTAAGCAGTGTGATGGTGGTATTGCCTTGTGTCAAAAAATTTACATAGAAACATTGCTATGTAAGTTTGGACTTGAGGATTTCAAACCTATTGCCACTCCCATGGAAACAGGTTTGAAGTTGAGTCTACATGATGCTGGCGATCCTACTGATGTCACTCTTTACCAAACTGCTGTTGGTTGCCTCATTTATGTATGCAACACGAGGCCATATATTCAGTTTGCACTCTCACAGGTCATTAGATTTATGCATAGCCCGGGGTCTAAGCATTGGCTGTTGCATCATTACTTGGGTATACAGTTTAAGCAGTGTGATGGTGGTATTGCCTTGTGTCAAAAAATTTACATAGAAACATTGCTATGTAAGTTTGGACTTGAGGATTTCAAACCTATTGCCACTCCCATGGAAACAGGTTTGAAGTTGAGTCTACATGATGCTGGCGATCCTACTGATGTCACTCTTTACTAAACTGCTGTTGGTTGCCTCATTTATGTATGCAACACGAGGCCATATATTCAGTTTGCACTCTCATAGGTCATAAGATTTATGCATAGCCCGGGGTCTAAGCATTGGCTGTTGCATCATTACTTGGGTATACAGTTTAAGCAGTGTGATGGTGGTATTGCCTTGTGTCAAAAAATTTACATAGAAACATTGCTATGTAAGTTTGGACTTGAGGATTTCAAACCTATTGCCACTCCCATGGAAACAGGTTTGAAGTTGAGTCTACATGATGCTGGCGATCCTACTGATGTCACTCTTTACTAAACTGCTGTTGGTTGCCTCATTTATGTATGCAACACGAGGCCATATATTCAGTTTGCACTCTCACAGGTCATTAGATTTATGCATAGCCCGGGGTCTAAGCATTGGCAGGCTATCAAGAGGATTTTCCGCTACCTTAGTGGCACTTTACATCTTGGCTTGTTTTATCCCAAGGGGGGATCATTGCCCCCAGACTTACATGCTTTTTCAGACTTAGATTGGGCTGGTTGTTTTGACACGCGAGTGTCCACAAGTGGTTTTTGTTTCATGCTTGGCAGTTCATGTATATGATGGTTGAGCAAGAAGCAAACTAGTGTGGCCACTTCAAGTTGTGAGGCTGAGTACAGGGCAGTCCTCACAGCTACGGTTGAGTGTGTATGGAGCAGACGCCTTATGGCTGATTTGGGTGTTGGACAAGAAACTGCCAACACTATCTACACTGACAATCAGAGTGCATTGGCAGGAACCCAATTTTTCATGCTCGCACAAAGCACATTGAGGTGCATTACCACTATGTCAGGGGGAGGCTCTCAGCAGGAGAGATCAGCTTGGGTTATGTGCCAACACAGGTCAACCTTGCAGATCTTTTCACAAAGGCTATGTCTCGTGAGAAGCTTGAAGCTATCCGCAAAGCTTTGGGCTTACTCCCCTTTGTGGACTGATCATATCCTCAGGGCATGGCACTTCCCTTTACTCATCTGCCAGCTCTCATTCACTGCATCATTCCAGGGGGGATTTGTTACCATATACATGTGGTAGTGATGTGTTTGAACACACTAGGACCGCCGAGGCATTTTTTCCCTCTTTAGGAGGTTTTTTCCCCCTAGCATTGTATATACACCCACCCATCACTCTAGGGCTATCTATCTTTCCATTGCACACTAAGTAACACACTCTCTAGTGTGTGCCTTGATCTTCCTTCGTCTTCTCCAAGCTGTGTGCGTTTCTCTGCAACCCTAATTCCAACACAGTGAACTTACATAACGTTCTCTAGTACATGACAACAAGGACTGAACATAATTTCCACAAACACTACATCCCCGTGAAACCAGAATACACTTTGTTTGTAGATGATAAAACCTGTAACCTTTGCTTTCAGCACTATAACCAACAAAAATACATTTGACAACCTTATCATCCAAATTTTTGCGTTGTGTTTGTGGCAGCAAAGCATATGCCAAACAACCAAAAAACACACATGTGCTCAATAAAAGGCTTTATATCATGCCATGCTTCATATCAGGTAATAGAATGCAAAGCTTTCGTAGGACACCTATTAAGTACATAAGTGGCACACATGATGGCCTCAAGCCAAAAAGAATGCGCCAAAGCTTGCCTTTTGACCATACATCGTGCCATTGTCGTCAGTGACCTGTTTTTCCTCTTAGCAACACCATTTTGCTGAGGTGTATAAGGCACTGTACATTGGTGTTTTATCCTACGACTAGCCAAAAACGCATTAAATTCATGACATATACTCCCCCCCTCAATCGGAACGGATGGTGCCCATAGTACATTTCGAGACATTTTCAGCCATAGCCATAAATTGTTTGAAGCACATAAAAACTTCGGATTTCACTTTAAGTGGAAATACCCATGCATGCCTATAGTAATCATCAATGAAAGTCACAAAGTAAAGGTAATTGCCCAAGGACGGAGTTTGCATGGGCCCACAAACATCACTATGCACAAGCTGCAACTTACATGTGGCCCAAACTGAACCATCCTTTGAAAACTTCAAACGTTGCATCTTACCCAAAATACAGCCTTCACAAACATGTTTGACAGGTGCTTCAAGAGGTGGCAAAGAAGCAACCATATTAGATTTCTGCACACGCAAGAAACTGACAAAACTTAGATGACCAAAACGTGCATGCCAAAGTTTTGCATCTAAAATAGCCCTTGAATTAACAACTGCATTTGCAAAATTTTTTCCACACTTGTCATACAAAGTGAGATTATAAATCCCATGGCACAAAAGCCCAAATACAACAATTTCATCACCAAAACTGAGATCAGGAACTGTACAACTGTCATCCACAATTTTCACTACAAGTCTAAGTCTAGCAATTGGAGATACAGACAAAAGATTCTTCTTGATCCCATGTACATAAAGTGCATCAACAAGTGTGAAAGAAATGCATTTGAAACAATAAGCACAATCTTTCCAACTCCTTGAGCAAGATAAGAGGCATTGTTGGCACAAGTGACTGAATTCCCATGAGGGACAGACTCGAGAGAGGTGAACAATTCACGATGTGAGGTAATGTGCTCTGTAGAACCACTATCAAAATACCACACATGATCTGCAGCAACCGATATGCATGCATCATGGACATCAGGATTGTAAGTGCACTCTGCACTAAAAGCCCATTCTGCATCAACATCAGCATCACAACCTCCTTTCACTGAAGACTCAACAATGGCTGCATTTGTAGTGGAACCAGCATTTGCAATGGAACCACCCTCTTTCTTCTTAGCCTCTTTGGCCTTCAACTTAGGACACTGCAAGTGATCATTAGCTTTACGATAATGGAAACGCATCTATTTTTTTCCCTTATCACTAGAATTTCCAGACGAGATTGCTGCCAGCAGAAGCATTAGGAATAGAATTTTTGCCACTCGCAGCAGAACCATAAGAAGTGGCTGCATTGCTACTACCACCCTTTCTTTGAGAATCAATAAAAGCCTATTCAATTGCACTCTACCTAGTCCTGTTTATTTTGGAAAGTGACTCTTGCAACAGCAATGTGCATAATGCATCAAACTTGACAACTTCAGGATTTCCTTGGGTCATAAGTCTCCAAGTACTAGAAAAAGTCTGGTAAGAATCTGGTAAGGCATGAAGAACAGTCTGTACAAGGGAACTATCTAAAATGACTTCACCTGCAGAAATAAGTTGCTCATTGGTATCCTTGACATCAGTAAGAAAAACGTCCATATCATCTTCCTCATGCATAATCTTCGACTCCAGCTCTTTACGCAGCAAAGCAGTTTTAGCCTCATTGCGACTTTCATAAAGACCAGCCAAAATATACTAAGCCTATTTTTCATGTTTTGTTGAACAAATGTGAGGAACAATGGTGCGCTTCATAGACAATGCAATCAATGCATGATCCTACACATCCTTTACATCCCAACGAGATTGTTCTACCATAGGCAAAACAACTCTAATAGCGGAAATCCTTGCAGCAAGACCTGCTACATCCTCAACATCACCTGCATCCTCAGAACCAGTCCGTACATGAATGCCGTGCATAATATTCCAGACGCCCTTTGACACAAGAACATGTTGCATCATGTAAGCCCACACATGGTAATTATCCCCATCCAATCTGTCGTCAGCAGCAAACATCTTGAACACATCTGTGTTATTGTCAGCCATGGTAAATGCTGCACCTGATGTGAAAACTACCCAAAAAGAAGAGAAACAAGGCGGGAACAATACGTGCTATATAGCACAAACCGTAGAAGACTGTAAGGCACATGTTATGCATAAAACAACACTAATAGAAATTTTGCACAAAATGAAAAAATAGCATGTGCAGTATTGCCTATAGTAGAAACGGAGGCCAAAATGAGCCTGAATTAAAAATCTGAGCAGATTGAGCTCGTCAAGCACTCCCAAATTTTTTGTCGACCTATGAACGCTCGCCAAAGCTCACTGAAATTGGAGAAAATGAGCAGGCGTGTGCTGGAGCTGCTGGCGACTAAGGCCGGGAGGATGCAACCTGCTCTGATACCAATTGTTGGAATTAGGGCTGCAAGGAAACGCACATAGCTTGGAGAAGATCAAGGAAGCTCAAGGCACACAATGGATAATGTGTTACTTAATGTGCAATGGAAAGATAGATAGCCCTTGAGTGATGGGCGTATACACAATACACGGGGGGGAAAACCTCCTAAAGAGGGAGAAAATGCCCCGACGGTCCTAGTGTGTCCACACACATCACTAACACATGTATTTGGTAACATACTTCATTAATTTGGCATGAAAAATACGTTGCAAGAGAGATAATTAGAGAACTTGACAACAATTGAGGACCAGATTTATCTGGAGCCGGTCCCCCCTCCAAATGGCTGTTGTACTATAGATTCTCCCATAAAGAGAGACTTGGTACAATACAAGCTTTGTGTTCCTTGAGACCTTGTGGAGCAATAAAGATAGAGAGATTCATGCACCACAATTATTCTCGTAACTTAGCTAAATGAAAGCATTAACTTGTCCCCGGCCTCAGTCCCAAGACTTCAAACACCTTCAAAGGTGGAGAGACCTATTAGGGAATGAGGGTAGGAAAGAGGAAGAAGAATTATTCTTACAAGAAAGAGTGTTCTCTCATACCATTAATCAGAGAGCTTAGCATAGCATGATAGCATAGTAATGGAGATGAAGAAGGTGGCTAGCATAGCATTGAAGCATGGATCTTGGTTGGATTTGCATTCCATAGCCAAGAGTTGTTGGTGTAGGCTCTCAACTTCTCAAGCTTGGAGAAGGAGATGGAGTTCTTGCACTTTAACAAAGTGAGAATGAGAGCATGTGAGTGTGCGTGAGAGAGAGAGTATACCCCCAAGCACACCCCCAGCTTGCTTTGGTCAACCCCTCCTTGTAGCTCATCTTGAATTTGATTGGACCCCAAAAAGCCTAGCCAATCACATGCTTAGTGCATATCAAGGAACAAAGGTAGCATTTGGACAAGTGTCCTCATTACCCCTTTGAGAGAGAGGGCTTGATGATGCATATATAATTATTTAAATAAACTTAATTCTCATTGGATTCTTCTAAAGGTCAACCAATAGGATTTAGGAACCTTATGAGGACAACATGGGGAGGATCTTGACATGTGTCCTTGTTGCCTCTTTGGACTTGACTTGCCTTGAATGTGTGTTTGTGTGTACTGTCTCTCATGCCCCTACTTGTAAGGCTCGTCCCCCCTTGTGTAGGGATGCGAGTTGACTTTGGGAACATCTCACCACTTGAGCACCTTAGTCATGAAGCCCCTCAAGCACCTTATTCATAGAACATGACAAACACCTCAAGCACCTTAATCACCAAGCATGACAAGCACCTCAAGCACCTTAGTTTAGCAAGCATGACAAGCACCTCAAGATTGGGCCGCGTTTCCACCTCAAGCTCAGCCCTAGCTTTGTAGACATGGATTGACTACAACAATTTGTGAACCCTGGCAAGACTAGACATACATATCCATAGAACATTAAGAGTAAAGACGCATAACAATGGGATTCAAGGTATGGCATGGAAGTCATCTAGCTCTAATGGAATTTTCTCCAAAAAATACATCCCTTCCTGGATCTAAGACTCCAAATGGATGATCTTGAAGTCGATCTTTTTCTCCCACTTCTCTCCAGACAAAAACTTATCTTGGAAAAAAGTAGAAAGCTAACTCCTCGTATATATTCTTGTGCAGTAAAATTTTGTGTCCTATAAAATAGCTTTCTTGGCTATATACACCATCACCTCATCTCATCAGCAACAACCAAATCATGCAAATTGACATTCAAAAAAAGTATTCTCGGACTAAGAGTCTCGTAAGGCCCCACAAATATCAAACAATTCCTTTGAATCCATATGACCCAAAGAAACTCACTCTATCCTTGTTCCAAATAAAACTTAGATATCCAACATGATCTCCTAGCAGGAGTTACTTTCACAAAGGTTTAAAGACTTTTGTTTTAAATGGAGCCTAAGGTGCATGATTAGTTCAATGGTCAAGATAGAAAAAGGTGATGAATATACTCAATATCTTATTGGCACTTGCAACATCATCCTTGACCAAGATTTTCTTGAAGAATTCTTTTACAATTCCAATGGCTTGTGTAGGATAAGCCTTGAAAGAATAGATTGCATACGTTTGATTGAAGTTGCCTAGATGGATTTGAATTTACTTCTTGTGAAGATTGACCTTCCATCTCTTATTGAGTGTTAGATGTAGTGGAGGGGCTAGCTAACTTGGGCCTACAAGGGATGAGGAAAATTGTAGCCTCCCTCTCAAGTGAAATTCAGGAGGTCAATGCGGGTTTCATTATAAGGAGTCCACTTGAAATCATGGCCCAAGGGGATGGAACATTTATGTTTAGATAGGGATGTCTTCTTATCTTCTCCCTATGAAGCTCCATGACTACACTGCTTATTTGAGAAGGTCAGACCCTGAGGAAGACATTGAATGTTTGCTACAAAAAATAGTGAGCGGAAGGTTGGATTGTCCTTTCTCTTTAGTTAGCTTGAATCTCCTAAAGTTCCTTAACATGAGGAGAGACCATTCCTCATGTGGATTTTTTAGAGCTCAAATGATGAGTTTGATGGCTATTTTGTCTACAATAGATTTCAAATCTTTAATTCCAAGGTCTCCTTGTGCCCTAGACAATGTTCATACTTCCCAAGAAATATTTGCAACTTTGTGAGTGAAGGGATCCTTGACCTAGAAAAAAATATGCATTAAAAATCTTTTCAATATGGGAATAAATTGGATGACAACACCCAAAGAAGAAAACCACATAAGCATTAAGAAAGTGGTTAATTATGACCACACTTCTATCCAAATAATGTTAAAAGCCAATCATTTGATTGATTCTACTCTGGAAAATATCACACACCTTATCCCATCTAGCCTTGAGGAAGACTCCAAGCTCCATTGGTATACCTAGTAGACTAAACATTCGACCTTCCTTAAGAACCTTACATCTAGAAGTGATGATCTAGTTAAGGACTGGTGTAGAGGAGAAAATACTTTGTTTGGAATGATTGACTTTTAATTTAGAAGCTCGATGGAAGTAGTCCATGATGGTCAAAAATTACTTTACAGTGCTACCCTCATTAGCTAGCATAGCATTTTTGTCATCAAAAAATTGAGATAAGCATTGTTGACTATCCGTGCTAGGTAGTTTTATACCCTTGATAAGACCACAACAGACTCTACCCTTAACTAGACAATTCAAACTATCAATCACTACTACAAATGGAAGAGGATAAAGAGGACAATCTTTACAAATTTATTGTGACAAGTCAAATACATATGATAACTATCCATTCAGAGAAAATCTTGCTCTAGCATTCCTAAAAAGATTCATTATAAATAAGATTAGTCAAGCACCAAAGACCATTGGTTCCAAACACCTAATGATAAAGGTCCATTCCAACTTGTCATAAGTTGTGTCAAAATCAATTATGAGAAATAAAAACATTTGACATGATTATGTGGTGGCATGCTCAAAATCTTCCCAAAGTGTGATAATAGATTCAATAAATCTACTTCCCTTGATGAGACAAGACCATGATTCTGTAGGAGAAATATTTTGTAAAGATTTTAAATGCCACATTGAGCATAGTGAGGGGTCTCTAGTTAGACAGATCCTCTTTTCCCCCCCACTTATGTATTATTTTGATAACCCGAGTGTGAATGGCATAGGAAAGGGATTGATATTTTGAAGACTCTTCTATGACAAAAAGGAGGAACGGAGATAGTAGCTCCTTTCCTCCTTGATATTTTATGAATTATTCCAAAACAAAAAAGAGGAAAGGCATAGTTGCGTTTCAAGATTTCAATAGTAGCATTAATGTTAGAAATAGAAAGAGGAATTAAACCTGAAGTTTCCTCTTGTGAGGAAATCACACTATGAAGATTGGAGAGAAATTCCATGCGGGCATCCACACCTTCTAAGAATAGAGTATCCTTGAGGCTAAATAATTTCACAAAGTGTTTTCCAAAAATTCCATATTTTGTTGTTTGGATCTAATAGGAGAGTCAGTCTTTGTTGAACACAATTTAAAAAAAATATTATGCTTAGTTAGATAATGCAATATAGATCAACTTAATTAGAAACAAGGTGCATATGACATTGTGGAATAACCAATCTTTGAGCAACAACCACTAGACTAGGGATCAGAGAGTGTTGGAGTAGTAGAGGGAAGAATGTGAGGCAAATGTTGGGAGCTTTGTACTTGATAGGAAGACCTACAAGAAGTAGTAGAAGACTCTAGTTTTGACCCACTATGAGTATCTACCAAGAAAAGACCTAGGAGAGTACCTCACCCTATCCCAATGGCTCAACAACCTCCCAACCCTAAGGTAAAGTGGCGAATTCACGATAAAGTGGCAAGAAAGTGGATAACAAGCTGTGTATTGTGATCCTATTAACTTGCAACAATTTGCAGCAACATTGGAAGGAAAAGCCATGAGCTAGTTTAGCCACTATTCCAAAGATGCCTTGAAGCAAATCAAGGATATCAAGTAGAGGAACATCTTAGTTGAAGATTATGCTCAAAAAAATTGGATTTTGGTTGATAGATTGTAGGGTAATGAAAGAACCATTTATGATATATTGGCAGGTTATTTCCTGAATGGTTCAAGGAAAAGTTTGAAAAATGTTGGGGCAAGCATTAGTATAGCATGTGGAATTAACAATCCAGTTGTTGCTACTCCAAATATGGTTGAAAAGAAGCTTCGCATGACTAAGACCAAAAGCACAAGTAACTGAAGCTTTGATTCTAAAGAAGAATCAAAAGCAAAATTTGCCATTGAGCAAGAAAATTAAGTAGAGGTATCATCAAACTGTGATGAATGATGAAGAAAATAAAGGTAGGAAGAAGAAGAAACACAAGGGCAAGAAGAAGAAGGATAAGAAGAATAATGAGGATGATTTGGGTACTCTGCTAAAGAATATTGGCTATTCTATTGTAGCACCAAAAGGGAAGCAATATAGTCAGATATGTGAAAGAGATAGCCATACTAATACTCATAGTTGGTATAACCCTAATAAATTATCATCAACTAGCGATGATGAAGGAAATAAAAGAAGGAAGAAGAAGAAGAAATGCAAGGGCAAGAAGAACAGGGACAAGAAGAAACAAAAGGGAAACAAGAAGAAGGACACGACGAATAATGAGGATGATATATTTACTTAGTTAAATAATATTGGCTATTCTATTATAGCACCAAAAAGGAATCAATTTTGTCAAATATGTGGAAAAGGTGGACATTCTAATACATAATGCTGGTATAACCCTAATAATAGGAGGTAGGCCAACCCACAATGCAAGTAGGGAAAGACCTGATGTATTAGCCAATCAAGTAGATCTATTTTGAGGAAGACCACCATTTGAAAGACCACCTAGACCACCAAGACCACCAAGACCACCTGAGAGGCTTTGGGATAATAACCAAAGAAGATCACCAAGAGTGATGCCATGTGAGTATTGTGGAGAAGTAGATCATTTGAAAGGCCTAAATTGTGCATTATGGGTGAAAAATAGAGAGAAAAGAGGAATTTCAATGGTACATTACACTCAAGGTGACTAGTAATAGGGCCTCATTAGAAGAAACATAATCAACCACACTCTTAAGCAAATGTAATATTGATTGATATCACTTAGCAAATAGGAACAAGTATATGAGCATGAACTAAATCAGGAGAAGCATAATAAGGAACATATGGATGAGTGGGCTTATGAGTTCACCCACTGTTGTGATAGTCAAAATCTTGATATGATGGCTACAAGGACTAATTGTTCCGGAAAGGAGAAGAGAGTGCCAAATCAAGTTAAAAAATACGTCACGAAAGAATAAAGAAATCAAACTTTGAGTAAAATAAATCAATCAAACTATCAATGTGACAAGCCTACAATAAAAGGAGATGAAAAGGATTGGTTTGAGGTACTGATTGATTATCCATTGCATTGACATTATATTGATTGTTATGCATTGTACTAGCATTCAAGGAGAGATTGTTCAATAAACTGCTAGGGAAAGTTTATGAAATTCAAACACACCAAAACCTCAGGGAGTAGTGCACAATATTGATCCCGTAGATGTTGATTTTAGAGTTCTTATCATAACAATAAATCTCCAAAGCAAGTTAATTGAAGTAGTGTTTCTTGATGGAGGATCTGGATTTAACATATTACCTCAGTATGTATCAAAAGATGAAGCTGGGAAAGTTAGAACAAGCACCTAATCAGGTCATGATGGAATATAAGAGAACGGTTCAGCCATTAACGATTTTGAGGTAGCATTCGATTCACATTTCAGAAATGAATTTTCTAGTGAATTTTGTGGTTCTTAAAATAGAGACTGGAGATGCTTCTTAGGAGATGTTGTTAGGAGGAACTTGGTTTAAAATGGCTAGAGTTAAGCAAGATGGGGAGATAATGAAGTTGTTCAGACAAAAGGCCCAAATAGGTGGTGGTAACTATACCTATGCGTTATAGGACAAATATTCCTCATAAAGAAAGGCCATTGTATGCACAAACCATTAATGTGGAAGACAAAGTCAAAGATCATTATGAGGAAGAATTTTTTAAAACCAACGCATCAATTGTAAGTATATTTGAAGTCAATGGAGAAGGGATATTGCATAAGTACAATGAGCCAATCGATCCAATTTTTGATCTAGTCCCTAGCTCAAAGGAAGCCCTAGAGTAGGAAGAGAAGGAAGCAAGGGATATGGAAGAAAAGACATATAACAAAAGGTTTGGAGATTTGAACAAAGTCAAGAAGGATGAGTTGAAGGAGCTCAATTTGGAAACTGACAAGGATCCAAAGATAATAAAGATGAACATTCATGTGGAAGGACAATTCTTGAGTGATCTATTCCAACTATCACAGGAGTATATGGACAAATTTGAATGGGATGATTCTAAGTTTAAAGGTATCGATCCTCATCTACATCAATGTCATATCAATTAATCTCAAGGAGGATGCCATTTTGATTGTGTAGTAGAGATGGAGAATGAATCCAAATTTTACACAGTGGGTCAAGGAAGAAATAATAAGTTGTTGGAAATTGATAAGCTGGAATTGGAGCATCAAGTTTTGGGGTAGGAAGAAGGTGATGTGAGTGGAGTACTTATGCTTAAAAGATACCTTAAAGTTGTCAAGAAGTAAATGGTTGAAAACATGAAAGAGGTGTGGAAGGTTATTAGAGAGAGAATGTCATATGTGTTAAAGTATCCTTATGAAATGGTCAAGAAAGGTTTTGTTAGTAGTCATAGCCGACTTTCGAAAATCAAAGGAAAAAAAAACTTTCCCCCCCACTCCCATTACCCCTCCCCCTCATATCTTATCCCCCCCCCCCCCCTCTCTCTCTCTCTCTCTCTCTCTCTCTCTCTCTCATTTTCCCTACATACCTCTCTCTAATATCCTCTCTCCCAAAATTTACCAACCCCCCCGGCTAGGCGCAAGCTTTGAGCACTCACCCCCCGACCCCTCTCTCGTGCTTCCTCTGTGTGAGCCGCATGGAACCCACCCACCCCCCCCCCCCCCCCCCCCCCCCCCCCCCCCCTCCGCTCTCCCGTATTCTTACACTCACCCTTTACACCCCACCACATTTCCCCCCCAACACTTGGCCCGCTAATATTATTTCCCCCTAACCCCTCCCCCCCCCCTTTCCCACCCGCTCGCCTCACCCTCCCCTCGGCTTTACTCACCCTTCCCTTGGCCCGCTATCCCCCACTATTCCCCCACACCATTGACCTCTATCCCCCCCCCCCTCTCACACACTCTCTCCCCCCCGTGGTGGGCACCCGCCCTAGAAGATTCCCCCTCCCTCTAGTGCCACATCATCCTCTCTCTCTCTCTCTCTCTCTCTCTCTCTCTCTCTCTTTTGTGTGTGTGTGTGTCTCTCTCTCTCTCTCTCTCTCTCTCTCTCTCTCTCTCTCTCTCTCTCTCTCTCTCTCTCTCTCTCTCTCTCTTCCATTTCAAGCCCGAAGGTGCAGCGCGCATGCCATGGAGCCCACGCCCCATACACCACACATCCTCACCCTCTCCCTCATCCACACACACACACACACACACACAACACCCCCCCAATCCCCTCTCCCTCTCTCGCGCTCTGTTTCGACATCAACCGCCTGCCCTCCCTCTCTCTCTCCCTCTCGGCTTGTACAGGCGCAATCGCGTTCTCTCTCTCTCTCTCTCTCAACACCACACACACACACACACACACACCCCACGCATAAATACACACACACACACACACCCCACACACTCACACCACCATCCCCCCCTCCCACCCCAAGCTTGCGTAGCTGCCGCCACTGGTCGTCGAACAGAAGAAAGAAAAAAAACATATAAACATTATTTACATAAGCCCCCCGTTCCCACCGCACGCTCGCGCACACATAACAAACACACACACGCACTCACGCACACACACCCATATATACATATATATATATACACATCCGCCCTCATGGACACACGTACACACGCACGCGTATACGCACCTCAAATTCAGAGAAAGAACGAAGGACTTCACAACTACGACAACCACAAAAAAGAAGAAGGATCCAAAGCACTTGCCGCCAACAACAAAAAGCGGAAGTGCGCGGAAGGCATGTCTCATCCGACCTCGAAAAGAAGTACGCTCGACATTGATGCACTGGCAACACACCATTCGCCGGCAACACGCAACCACGATGCCATCCCAGTAATTTGTAGGTTATTTTCATCTTTTTTTTCAGTTTTCACCCGAGCCATTGTAAATTCCCATTTTTTTTGTAAATATCCTCTCTCTAGGTGATCGTCACAAAGGCCTACCTAGAGATTCCCATCTTTTAATAACCTCCCAAAACAAAGCAAGGGTCAACCACACCGGGCCCACCACTTGCTTTGTCCCCCCGATTAAGCTTACCCTAACCACACTGGGATTACCATAATCCAAGCAGCCAACACCTATAAATTGGTAGAGGCTAGTGGGAAGGATTGTCACTATCACCATCACGTGGAGGGGGCTTGTGTGTTGGGTTTGCCTTGGGAATTGCACCATGCGAAGGGAACCACATCCATCTCTCGACTCCAATGGTCGATGCAGATACCTATACACGCTCTTGGTAGCAAGTATTCACAATCATTGAGTCGTCTTAGAGAACGCACCAAGTAGGTTGCACCACCTCCTCTCCCTACCTCTCTACCACCACGGCGTGCCACTTTCTAAATATTGCGTAAATAATTCACCCTCACACCCGCGAGGTTTTTATCATTTGCAAATTTCTCTCTCTCTCTCTCTCTCTCTCTCTCTCTCTCTCTCTCTCTCTCTCTCTCTCTCTCTGTCTCGGTGTGTAAGTTTGCGGTGTTCATATCATCGTGGTTTGCATCCTAGCCGCTCAAAGGTAGGTGGTGCCCCCTATTCAATTCAACGTGGCAGGCTCGAGGCACGCCATTCGGCCCCCAGCGTTTTTAGAGGCCATCGCGGTTCGGGGTCCGCTTTGCATCCATCATTTGGTGCCCCCACTGAGGAGGGATTTTCTAAGACCCTTCATTTTACAATGCTGAAAGTGACGCCCACTAGAGTTGAAGGAATTTTCTAACTGGAGGACGGAAGAAGAGGAGACGAAGGAGGCACTAGCCGCCTTCATTGTGGTGCTAATTCCAGGCTACAGTGTCGTCAACATTCAAGAGGTAAATTCTCCATCTCGTGTCGCTCGTTCTAGCTATAAATTGAGAGCGTCAGGTGGGAGGTCGGTGAAGTGCCATCACTGTTGTCAACCAAGGCACACTATCAATGAGTGCCAGCAAAACGAAGGCAGCCAAAGGCAAGGAGAAGATAAGCCAGTCTGGAAACACATGACCTCGAAGGGAGAAGCATTTGGCCAAGCAAGTGCTTCAAGCTCAGAAAGCCGGGTTGTATCCACTTTGTCAAAGAAAAAGTCATCCGAAGCTAAGCGGCAGAAGGTCGCCTATCAATTTGCACGACGCATGCGAGTGCTACCAATCCACTTCGACAATCCAGAAGAAGAAGTGGTAAGAAGATTCCCATGTCCTAGAGAAGAGTGGTTCGGCTATTGCTCTCGCTGTTTTGGAAAGCGAGTGAAGGATCTTCCTCCTCTCCCTGTACAACTTATCCTGAAGAAGCTCTCTACCACGGGAAAAACCCAGTGGGTTGGGGACAAGTTGCAACTGAATGGAGTAGAATTCATGCAACACGCCGACTACGGAAATTACCTGCAATTGCTGTTAGCCAAGAGGTTGGAGTGGTCAAACGCGTCCCCATCACCCTGTACGTGCTGAGAAACGAAGGAAAGGTAGAGCCCATGAAAGGCGATGACCTCTTGTGTATGTGCCTACTCATCAACACTGGCACGGTAAGAGTATAAGTAAGTATTCCACTCTCTCTGTATGATGGAAAATGGGCCGATGGCATTCCCATTCATATTCTTGCAGCATATGCATGTGAATATCTATGTAGATAGGAAAGTCTTCTACCAACGGAAGATTGTACACCTATTCGGTGCGGCGGTACTAGGAGAAATCCTCAATTCCTCGAACCCTATCATTCTCCCCATATTAGATTACCATCATTCCTTAAATGTCTCTATCTTTATCCTGTTTTAACCTATCCACCCACCCCTGTAAAAGCCGCTATGAGCCGCTACTGTTAATGTAATGTAAAAAAGCAAAAAGAAAAAGGTTTGTAATTTCGTGAGTCACCACCATGGCAAGTGTTTCTTTCCCCACGTTCAGTGGAAAGAAGGGAGAGGATCTCACCACCGACTTTTTGGATGATTTCAACATGGCTTGTGTCGTCTCCAACAAAGATGACAACGTTTCACGACTTAGAATTTTTCCTCTACTGGAGGCCAAGTCCTGGTATAATGCATTGCCCCAGGCTACCAAGAATGCATGGGATGTGTTAAGGGATGCTTTTGTAAAGAGGTTTGGTGAAGGCACAACCTCGGAGAAGCTATGGCAGCTACTACTAACAGAATTAAACCAGGGAGGTCTCCTGGAGTATGCCACCTACGAGTCCAAATTTGTGGACTTATGGGAGAGATGGGTTGCCTCACTGGAGGAAGGTGAAGGAGTGCCTAATTTCCTAAAGAAGGACAGTTTCATTGCTGGTCTATGGTTGCCGCTTAGAGAGAAGGTGAAGGGAAGGTTTCCTGCAACATATGAGTTGGAAATCGAAGTAGCCTGCCATAAAGACAAGAAGTTGCACATGCAAGCAAGAGTAAACGAGTCAGAGGAAACAAGATCGGCCCGACCAACCCCAGTGGATGCAACAACCAATCATAGAGTCCAACCGCACGAGGCATCAGAAGATCAGCAAGACCTGTGAGTTGCATCACCACCCAACTAGAGAGTTTATCTGTGCATCTGGTGCAGCAAGGGTATGCATCTGGCAGAAACCCAGAACAAGGAACGGGACAACGAAGGCAAAACCCAGAGTACCATTGTTACAACTGCGGGGAAGATGGCCATGGAATGTACTACTGCCCACACCTGAGGAGACAGAATTTCAATAGAGGGGGGAGACAAAATCAGATATCTCTACCAAGAGAAAGACCACCACCACCTTGGAAACAAGGACCAATTCCACCAGTCCAAATCCTTCGACCACCTGTACAACAACAACCACCACCCCAACCTCTCATTCCACCACTACCCCCACCACCTGCTGCTGTGAACCAAGCGGTGAGTGCTGTTAGCTTGGAGGCTAAAGGGAACGCGAAGGTAGAAGAATCAGCTCAAGATAAGCACAAAGGAAAAGCGAAGGTAGAAGAAGTGGATGCTATGGGAGTGAAGCGTTCGAGGCACGAGGAGGCATCTCAAAGAGAAGAGAAGATGAAAGGAAAGGCCGAGTCTAGCAAGCAAGCAGCTAAACCGTGACGGAAGATAGACATTGTGGACTTCTCACTAGGTGAGTATGCAAAACCCTATGACTTAGTTTAGGATGTGTTAATGCAGGGTCCGAAGATAACTTGGACCCAATTACTCCACCTTGCACCCAGAATGAGGAGGCAATGGACAAAAATGGTAAATACCAAGAAATCAAGGCCCAGGATATCTTGGGCTATCTCTGGGAGGGATCTCAACGACATCCTGCCAACCATGGACGCTCACATCAAGGGGCAACGAATTTCAAATGTTTACATTCATGGTGGCGTGCAAATATGCGTCATGAGTGAAAAGATGATGCACCATCTAGGTCTAGAGGTAAGTAGGCCGGCACCCTGCGGAGCCAAGATGGCAAACAATGTAAGAGTGAAATGCGTAGGCATTGTAAATGCGGTCAAAGTAAAAGCATTCAATACAGAAGTGGAGGTAGACATCTTCGTCATGCCACACAAAGGGGAGGGCTACCCCATCATTCTTGGGAGGCCTTGACTTATGGCTATGGAAGCTAAACAAGACTGGAGCACCGGGATGATCCAGATGAAGGATGCTAAAGGGAAGTCGATATTCTACGACATGAGGGGATTGGAAAGCAGCACAACATGATCTTAGAGTATTCAGAAGATGAGTCCACGAGCAACTACTCGTCTACCTCACGAAAAGAGACAACCACCACCGACGGAAGTGACAGTAGCATCGAAGTAATGGAGGTCATTCTTAAAGGCCGGAACAAATTAACATAATCTGAAACAACCTCGACAAACCAAGAGGGATCATCAGGTATGCAGTCTTTGGAGGATGCAGGTAAGCTACAAAAAATTCTTTCAAATTAGTTAACCATTGAAGAAAGGAAGGAATACGTTTCCATGCTAGGTAACTTCACTACTTTGTTCATTGATGGCTATGATAAGATCACAGGAACTACAGTAGTACAACACCACATAAAGATCAAGGAAGGTAGTAAACCCGTAGTACAAAAGCTCAGAAGACTTGGAGTAATCCAACAAGAGGCATTGCTTAAAGAAGTGAGAAGTTTGCTACAAAGCAGGTTTCATCTACCCTGTCGAAGACTCAGAATGGGTCTCCCTAGTAGTAGTCACACCAAAAAAGAATGGTAAGTGGAGAGTCTGTGTGGATTATAAACCTCTCAATGCAGCCACAAAGACGGACCACTTCCCCTCCCATTCCAGGATGAAATACTCAATGAAGTGGTAGGTCACGAGCGATACACAGTATGCGATGGCTACTCAGGATACTTCCAGATTAGCATTGTGGAGGAGGATCAGAAGAACACAAACTTCATCACACCTTGGGGATGTTTTGCCTACAGAGTGATACCGTTTGGCCTCACTAACGCCCCGGCCACGTTTCAACGCTATGTGACTTTTCTTTTCCAACCCTACTTTGGAACATCAATACGGTTGATTTTTGCATTTATAGCTCACGAGCCCTTCATTTAAGCAAAGTCTATGATGTCTTAACTAGGCTGCAAACCTTGGGTGGCCAATTCAATGTGGATAAGTGTCACATTGGTGAAAGCAAATTCACTCTCCTTCGTCATGTAATTTTAGCAAAAGGAATCGAGGCTGACCCTAGCAAGATTCAGGACTTAGTATCTTTATTGTCACCCACCACCGCGAAGCAGCTGGTTTCTTTTCTTCAGAAGGTAAGATACTTAAGCAGGTTCATTCACCTGCTATCTCAAGTGGTCCTTCCCCTACAACAACTCACCCAGAGGGATGTCTTCTCATGGAGTGAAGAGAATAAGCAGCAGTTTACTGAGGTGAAGCAAATCCTAGCTAAGCTTCCCACTATTTCACCTCCTAAGTGGGACGAGCCATTTTATGTGAAACCTAGTGTGGGAAGTGATATACTCGGAGCAGTGCTAATGCTAAAGGACCCCAAAAATTATTTCATGCGCCCTATTTACTTCTCTAGTCGTGTCATGACCCTGTCAAAAAAAGGATTTACCGAAGTAGAACACATGGTTCTGGCACTAATGTTTGCTACCACAAAGTTTCGCTCCTATCTCCTACCTAGACCCTTTGTAATCCTGACAATGGAGGAGGGTTTCCCATATGTAATGTGACACATGGATGTCTCATCTAGGATCTCAAAGTGGTTAATTAGACTACAAGATTTTGACTACACCATGCAAGTAGAGAACTCCACCAGGGCTAGTTTAGCGGGAATTCTCACTCATCACCATTATGAGAAGAAACTGAAGGTCAACACGGAAGCAAAGGAAGAAACACCAACGATAGAAAGTCCTAGGCTAGAAAGAGCTCACTCTCTTTTCTTTGACAGAGCATACAAGAGAACAATGGATCAGTCTGCAATAGCAAGCATGGTCATTTTCAATGAACGGCAAGAAAGATTATTCTCCATTGGACAGTTATTACACTCCCACTCGAACAATGAAGCAGAGTATGCAGCCGTAATTCTTGGGTTGGAACAATGTATTTCACAAAGAATTCAGCGCCCAAATGTGTTCGGCGACGCTTTGCTTTTGATAAGGCAGATAAATGGCACCTGGGATTGTAAAAATCAGGTTTTACTTGGTCAACTTCGCCAAGTGAAGGACCTTCTAAAGAAGTTTGAAGCAGTGAAACTATTCCATGTCCCCAGAGCAGAAAATCAAGAGGCAGATGCTCTAGCTAAAGAAAGAATACAAGACGTTCCCGTAGGGGCAATCAAATTAAAACTACCCCTCTTCCCAGGTAGTGATGCTATGCCTGATGTCATCAGTTTTCTAGATACAGGAGAATGCCCAGTAAGACACACCAAAGGCCAAAAATAGTGGCTGGTAAGGAAGGCTACTAGGTACCGCCTTATAGATGACCACTTGTATTATAAGGGCAAAGATCAAATTCTCAGGCGGGTGCCAACCTCCAATGAAATCACTGAGGTAATTTCAAGTTGCCATGACGACATCTGCGGCGGTCATTTTTCTCTAGATATCACCAGTAGGAAGATTCTACAGGCAGGATACTTTTGGTCTAGTTTGAACAGGGATGTACACCATTGGTGTAAAACATGCAAGGCTTGTCAAGTGGCCAGTGATCGCACGTTAACCTATGAGCCGCAAACCCCTATCATCTCATATGGTCCTTTTGAGAAATAGGGAATAGATGCAATCATTCCTTTACCAAGGGCCCAATCATGTAAACTGTACATCATAGTGGGTGTAGACTACATGACTTGATGGGAAGAAGCAACGGCCACCACCCGCATTACAGCCCAAGAGGTGGCAAAGTTCATTTTTGAGCATATCGTTTTCCATTTTGGCACTCCTCTTGAGATAATATCAGATAGAGGACCAGGATTCATAGGTGATTTGGTGGGAGAACTGATGAAGAAGTTAGGCATCACACGTCGTCATTCCACACCATACTATCCACAATGCAATGGTCTGGTAGAGAAGGTGAATGGAATGATTTGCAAAATCATCACAAAACAGGTGAACAACCACACAGGGGACTGGGATAAACACCTCATGTCAGCTCTTTGGGCCTATAGAACAACATTCCGAACTTCACTAGGTTTCACCCCTTTCCATCTAGTTGATGAAAAGGAGGAAATTCTACCCATTGAGGTACAGATAGCCAACTTACAAGTTTTGGCTAGCCATACACATCGTCCGATTGTAAACCTCCGAAACCACATCTTGGATCTGGAGAGACTCCAACTGGATAGGGAAGAAGCAATCAATCACTATACAGCACAGGTAGAACGACGCCGGCTTACTTTCAATCAAGGGCTTAAAGAAAAGGGACTGGAAAGAGGCATGTTAGTACTGCGAGACGACAATAGATTTGACACTAGGAAGGATAAGAAATTTCAACCTAGATGGGAAGGGCCATTCATCATCAAGAAACACTATGACAATGGTAGCTATAAGCTGATCGAAGCAGATGGGAGAATTCACAAGACTGAGGTCAATGGATGGCGATTGAAAAGGTATTTTCTTAGGTTTGACCTAGACTTCCTGCTAGACATTCCAGAGGAGGGAGAACCCTCTAACTCTACAGTTGAAGAAGCGGAAGAAGGGCTAGAAGCATGAATGCCTCTAGTAAAAAATGAGAGGGCTAATGATAGCCGACTTTCAAAAATCAAAGAAAAAAAAGGAAAAAAAAACTTATTCCCCCCCCCGTAGCTTATCCCCCCCCCCCGCCTGACGGGCATTGGATAAAATAACACTCTCTCTCTCTCTCTCTCTCTCTCTCTCTCTCTCTCTCTCTCTCTCTCTCTCTCTCTCTCTCTCTCTCATTTTTCCTAAATACCTCTCTCCCAAAATTTACCACACCCCCCCTCGGCCAGGCGCAAGCTTTGAGCACTGACCCCCCGACCCCTCTCTCGTGCTTCCTCTGTGTGAGCCGCATGGAAACGCCCCCCCCCCCCCTCCGCTCTCCTGTATTCTTACACTCACCCTTTACACCCCACCACATTTTCCCCCCCCACTCTCATTACCCCCCCACCCCCCCCCTTGGCCCACTAATATTCTTTCCCCCTAACCCCCCCCCCCCCCCCCCCCCCCTTCCCAACCCGCTCACCTCACCCTCTCCTCGGCTTTACTCACCCTTCCCTTGGCCCGCTATCCCCCACTATTCCCCAACACCATTGACCTCTATCTGCCCCCCCCCCCCCCCCCCCCCCCCCCCCCTCTCACACACTCTCTCCCCCCCACGGTGCGCACCCGCCCTAGGAGATTCCCCCTCCCTCTAGCGCCACCTCATCCTCTCTCTCTCTCTTCCGTTTCAAGACCGAAGGCGTAGCGCGCATGACATGGAGCCCATGCCCCATACACCACACATCCTCACACTCTCCCTCATCCACACACACACACACAACACCCCCCCAACACCCTGTCCTTCTCTCGCGTTCTGTTTCGGCAGCAGCATCCGCCCGCCCTCCCGCTCTCTCTCCCTCTCGGCCTGTACATGCGCAATCACCTCTCTCTCAACACCACACACACACACGCACCCCACGCATACATACACACACACCCCAAACACCCCCCCCCCCCACCCCAAGCTTGCGTAGCTGCCGTCGCTGGTCGCCGAACAGAAGAAAGAAAAAAAATATAAAAAAAACATATATACATTATTTACATAAGCCCCCCGTTCCCACCGCACGCTCGCGCACACATAACAAACACACACATACACTCACGCACACACACACACCCATATATACATATATATATACACATCCACCCTCATGCACACACGTACACACGCACGGGTATACACACCGCAAATTTAGAGAAAAAACGAAGAACTTCACAACTACGAAAACCACAAAAAAGAAGAAGGATCCAAAGCACGCACCGCCAACAACAAAAAGAGGAAGTGCGTGGAAGGCATGCCTCGCTAGACCCGAAAAGAAGTACGCTCGACACCGACGCACCGGCAACACACCATTCACCGACAACACGCAACCACGACGCCATCCCAATAATTTGTAGGTTATTTTCATCATTTTCTTCAGTTTTCACCCGAGCCATAGTAAATTCCCATTTTTTTGTAAATATCCTCTCTCTAGGTGATGGTCACAAAGGCCCAAGGCCCACCTAGAGATTCCCATCTTTTAATAACCTCCCAAAACAAAGCAAGGGTCAACCACACCGGGCCCACCACTTGCTTTGTCCCCCCGATTAAGCTTACCCTAACCACACTTGGACTACCATAATCCAAGCAGCCAACACCTATAAATTGGCACTGAGAGGTCACTATCAGGGGGGGGGCAATTCATGAGGAGCCAATCATTTGGTAGAGGCTAGTGGGAAGGATTGACACTATCACCATCATGGGGAGGGGGCTTGTGTGTTGGGTTTGCCTTGGGAATTTCACCATGTGAAGGGAACCACATCCGTCTCTCGACTCCAATGGTCAATGCACACACGTATACACACTCTTGGTAGCAAGTATTCACAATCATTGAGTCGTCTTAGAGAACGCACCAAGTAGGTTGCACCACCTCCTCTCCCTACCTCTCTACCACCACGGCGTGCCACTTTCTAAATATTGCAAAAATAATACACCCTCACACCCCCGAGGGTTTTCATCATTTGAAAATCTCTCTCTCTCTCTCTCTCTCTTTGTGTGTAAGTTTGCGGTATTCATATCATCGTGGTTTGCGTCCTGGCCACTCAAAGCTAGGTGGTGCCCCTTGTTCACTTCATCGTGGCAGGCTCGAGGCACGCCATTCGGCCCCGGGCGTTTTTAGAGGCCGTCAGGGTTCAGGGTCCGCTTTGCGTCCGTCAGTAGCTATGAGAAAAATTTGTAGGTGGAAACTAAGCAGTTAAAGAAAGCAAGGGAATTCTTGATGAAACATGTGTAGGAGTATAGATAAAAGGAAATGATGAAGAAATCAAAGATAGAGAATCATACTCCATAGCTAGAAAAAGGTTTAGTGAAACCACTAATTGAAGAAAAGAAGCAAGATTCTGAAGATGACATGATTGGAGGTGTAGAAAATGAGGTGGCCCAGATAGCTGCTATTGAATCAAAATCTGTTAAAGACATGTAGATGGATCTTATGCCTTGTCAAGAATGCATTGAATGATCAAAAAGGTTGTAGCACAGTTAAATTCATGCGTTAACCTATATCTTTTGTGATCAAGGGACGTGTAGATTCTAGTTGGACTTATTCAAAATCCACCACCGGGGCATGGTAGGTGTTGAACCTGAAGTTTTGTAAAGATTATGCTTATTTGGATAGTGATAAATAAGAATGCTAACTTGGATAATATACCAAAAGATAGGTTATAGTGGTTGTAACTACATTTGGTCGTGTGACTTAAACAATAGGAGTGTGCCTTTTGGGTAGTCTGTTTGGAAGTAGTCATGAGGAAGAAGATGTAGCCTTCTCTTGATCAATCAAACTCACCTCTGTTTTGCAACTCTATTTCCTCTATCTCTTTAATTTTTTTGAATACTCTGTGCAATTTTCCTGTTTAGTCTGAAGTCATATTTGAGATGATTACTATGTCTAATGTTCTATTCTTTGAGTTTGTCATGTGTTGTTAAACCCCAATAGTCTTGAATGAAGGGAATATTTTTCTAGAATTCTTCTTCCAGGGGGATTGGAACATGTGCTTAGTAGGGAGATCCACTTTCCTAGCCCACCACTGCTTGGAAAAGGCTTAGGAATGTTTGGAAATAGTTTCCTCTTCCATCTTTAACTTGGCTCTGAGGGAGGAGATAGAATCTTGTGACTGGCTTGAGGGTGGGGAGCCTTCTTGCACATCAAATTCCTTGTAAAAGTCACCCATGTGTTTCTTTGTGATACTTGTTACTTATTTCCTTATATCGATAAAAAAGGTATGGGTTCCTTTTACAGCGTGGATCCATGCCTTAGATGGGGAGTGGAATTTGAAACAAGAGTCAATCCAAATGTGATGCAAGGTTTGTTGTATGACTAGGAGACCAAAAAATGAGGGTTGAATGTGAAACCGTTAGTTTCTCACCTTTTTTTCTTAGTCATCAAGGGCGATGGACAAGGGATATTGATCTGAGAGGCAAGAGGTGAATCTAGGGTCCTTAACTTTAACAACATCAACAAGAGGGAGATCAATATAGCCTCTATCTAGCATAGCTTTCCTTGCTAGGTCACCCTTGTAGAAGTTTTGCCATTGTCAACCCTTACGGACACCATATCAACTTTGACGGACCGGGCTTGTCGGTCCAATAGGTGTGTAGGTGATGGTTGATGAGGGGCGCACTACTTATTCCATTTTTACATGATTTTTACTATGATTGGCCACTGTGGGCGCCCAAATGTGAATGTATCAGACTCTTATGAAAGGTCCATTTGACCTAAAAACCTCATTCTTGAAGGTGCAGCTAAGAAATACTCTTGCTCTACCTCTGTCTTCTCCTCCTTCTTGTGCTCACATATGTATGTATGTGTGTGTATGCTTGAGAGAGAGAGAGAGAGAGAGAGAGAGAGAGAGAGAGAGAGAGAGAGAGAGAGAGAGAGAGAGAGAGAGAGAGAGAGAGAGTGATTGATCATTGTGGCAGCATTGGTGACGGCGAGGCGGTTGAGCACAACGATGATGGTGCCTCCTTCTTCTTTGTGTCACATGACCCTTCAAGACGAAAGCATTGAGCGATGAGTGACACACCGTTGCCCATTTGAGCTTGCTAGGGCTGTCTAATTGTGTGCTTGTAGCTATTTGTGGCTTGCACACGATATTTTGGAAAGTTCCCAGTCTTCGATACTTGCAACAAAGTGCACATTTTTGGCACCACTGTCGAGGTCTGCCTTGCACTGAGGAGCACTGAGTTGTACCTCTAGAAGCCTTTCTTTTATTTTTTTTAGCTTTTGTCAGAGTTTGTGTAGATCTGTTAGTGGTTGTAATGTGTAGGTTTAGCAGGATTTGTAAGAATCTATTAGTGTTGAAATGTGCAGGTTTTTGTTAGATCTTCCAAGTGGCTGTAATGCACAGATGTTAGTAGATCTGATAGTTAGTGTAGATATGTAATGTGCAGTAGACAGTGAGTAGATTGAGTAGTCTATGAGTGAGCAGTTTGTTGTGTTAGGAAGTGTAGACAATGTACAATAGCTAGGGTAGACAGTGTGCAGTTTGTTGTGTTAGACAATCTTTGTGCAGTGTAAATTAGCGGTAATTAGCATTGTTAGCTATAAGCAGGTTAGACACAGCGGCCACGGATAGTTGTGTGTACGTGTGAGCTCGGCGCCCGAGCTCGAGCTTAGGCCCAAGCCTTAGTCTCGAGTCTCATGATATAGTATACACAATACGATATATATAAAGACTAGGACCTCAAGTGAAGGGAGGACATGTCGGACAAGTTCCTCAAGTCCTCCACCTTTCTCTTCACGCTTACCCTTTGGACTTACTAATTTTAGCCTTCTTCCCGACTAGAATATTTTTAGGATTCTGAGGGCTTTATGTAACCAAATTGGGGGATGTAAAGAACGCGACATCCCTCTAACCAAGATGATTGTTTTGAGCAATCACACGCCATATTTTGTGGCTTGATTACCAAAAAAAACCTAAAAAATAATAAAAAATTGATTGTAAATTTGGTTTGTAAACGCCCAAAAAACTAGGTGAGCGGCCTTCATGGGCACTCACCAGCACTTCTAGAGTGTTGAGGTCACATGCACCTACGGTATGGTGGTGTGCTAGAGGACGATCACATAGAGAGTGTCCCCATTTACGTGGGCACCCATTATTCCTCCACATTAGGCTCTAGGACCTTAGTGGGAACCCAAGGTAGTACCACTGATCAAGACCCACATATTTTGTCTAGTGACTCTTCCTTTGACTACGATATCATGGAGGGTTACATCCCGATAATTCAAACCACGACATGCATTCCATGGGCCCACGGTCCGGGCCGGCCGTGTCTAAATGCTTGAAAGAGACTTTAAGTAGAGCCACTCGCTCTGAACATGGAGCTAACGATGTAAATGAAAGGGGTGAGGAAGTAAATTCACCATTCATGACCAATGTAGACCCCATGCTCCCAAAGAGTGTGCATGTGAATAGTCCATTCACTGCAGTCCTTGACTCTTTAGAGCTATTCCTCTCCGAGGTTATATTACCTGATGGTAGAATCCTTGCCAAAGTGCAAGAGGTTGAGTGATATATCATTGCGGCTAGGGAAAAGAAAATCCAGAGCTTACGCAAAGCAGAGCAACAAAGAGAGCTTAAGGCGAAGGCCCCTATGTCAGAATCCATGCTAGTGGAGCAATCGAGTGCTCCTAACTTAACAACCACTAAGGGTCAACCCATAGAGAGCCACATTGTATCTAGCTCAAAGGAAACCCCTAGCATCTCAATCCTAGATGGAGCATTTCTAAATAAAACTGGGAGCCTGAACTACAAACATAGACTTTAACTGACCCATACATAGGTCACACCTAACACGTGGGTTGGCTAGATTTCCTACAATACACATCGGGTGCTACTAGTGTAGAGGAGAAACAACAAGGAGTGTGTGATGTAACCCATAGGGTATTGAGTTGGAGAGGTAGAACAAAGGGATCCAGATGCCTTCAACAGGTCTCATGAAATTCTTGGATACAGGGAAGGCTAAGCAACCAACCTTATCATAAATAGGTACTCCCTTGGTAATCCCGATGGATCCTCCATATGTCGTTTTGCCAGGGGTCTCAGTACAATCTGAGCCGACAAATGATAGCTTTACCTTTTCAAGTTTGAATCATCTTTCTCTTGATGACCCTAACCCAATGATGGGCATGAAAAAAAACATGCCATGGATCTCATTTGTTATTAAAGCACCGCTACATGGTAGCCTAATGCCTGCAACAGTACCTACAAGTGTGTATCAAACATATGCACCTATGGGCCCTCGTGCTCATGTAGCTCCTACCCCTCCCATTGTTTCAAGAACTTATGCTCCACAACCACAGCATTCAAGCCCTTATTTCAATGGGACCATACCAGCTAGCATTAGCATGTCACATCTCACGTCTGCTATGCCCAGGGCCACACACATGAACTTTGGCCCACCACATGGCACAACACCGTACCAAACATGGAACCCAAGGGCTACCTATACGCATAGCCCAATGCCAATCCCCATTCCAAATACAATCCCAAGAGCACCTATCCCCACTATACCTTCTCACTTAGGTGACCTGGTAACACTTGCTCAAGCTATTGGTCAATCCATTGCTGAAAATATGCGTAACACACCGGATAGAGAGCCTAGAAGTAAGGTAGTACAAATAGCCAAGCTCACACAAAAATTTAGTGGAGATGGGGATATGAGAAAGAATATCAAAGTATTTGAACAAATGTGAGATTCTCTAGGAGAACACAATGACCTACATAAGAGTAATGCTTTAAGCCTCACCTTGAGTGGGGTTATAGAACCCTAATGGTGGAAGAAAAAACAATGTACCCTACTGTTAGTAGACTGTTCTTGAAAGAGTACATACGAGAGGGAATGCTTTGGGGTGTAGCATCTCAGCTCTAGAAAGCCCAACGAGAGGAAGGAGAGTCCATGAGAGACTTTACTAGTTGCTTGAAGCATTTGAATTCTCGTTGTAATCCAAATGAGCTCTTCAATAATAATCAATTTCTTGATAGATTCATTAGGGGACTATTGAAGGCAGAATCTATCAATTTCTTGATAGATTCATTAGGGGACTATTGAAGGCAGAAGCTTGAAGGCCTCTCTGCCCTCAACAAGAAGAACATGGAGTAGAGCCGACTCTCATTGAACCATACACACAGAGAGATGATGAGCGAGATAGAGAGAGAGAAGGAGAGAGAGAGAGAGAGACACGACTCGTAACTGACTTTTGATTTCCTTAATTCCCACATACATTGAACCTCCTTACATGCCTTTAAAATGGCTCAAGGTGACTTTTGAATCCTCGACTAAGTGACTCTTCACATGACATTACAAGTCTGACTAAGGATGGCATTTTTAATGACTTTTCTGCACCACTACACACTGGCACACCCGAGGGAACAATTGCGGAGCAACTGAGAACCCACATATACCCTTGAGAGAGGTCAAATGCCTTATCCGAGGATTACAAAAAGAAAATTTAATTTCTTTGGCATCAATTTACCAAAAAGACTCTTCATAAGCTCGTCCAAGATTCCGCTTCTTGCAGGCTTCACGTCTCCAGGTAGTACATCCGGTCTTTTGCCTGGTATGCCCCCTTCAAATCACTTCGTCCTTGCCAAAAATCGTTCCTTGAATCCGCTTCTAGAAAATCCTTCTTGATGTCGACTTTTTGAGAAACTTGCCCTTGATCATTATCTCCCCCCGTAAATTGATTAGGAATTACTTCGCTTGATGTATAGCTTTCTGCATATGAACTTCCTCTACTTTTTTGAAATAAAAGCAACCATAAACTTTTATTATTCTAAACAGTGATTTGTATGCACACACACAGAACGAGTGATTTATGTCGCCTTCTGCAACTGCTCAAAATTGTGCACTCTAGAAATTCGCTTCTTTAATGCCATGATCAAGTATTGCTGCTGCCCTGTGTAGCTTATAATGAAACTTTTCCAATAGCTCAATCACTCTTTTCTGGTTCGCATCTGCACTAGCGATCTACTTCTGAATTTGACTTCAACTTCAAAACTCCCAATTGAAAAGCTTTCTGGCATGATTACTACAGCTTTGCATCTCTTGGGCAGAGGCTTCTTCCTAAGAGCGATAATACTCTGATTCAAATTATCACCAACAATGCCTTTTTGTTGCAATACTGCTCTGATCACGACATCAATTATGCCAGTTGGGCATTGTTGCATTGCATTCTCTTTATTAGGTATTGCTTCCTTTGATTGGCTACGAACACACCACCTCTGATTTGCACATTGACTTCTGCACTCTACATGACATAATTTCAGCACGCCAGCAAGGAAACCATGAAGCCTCATCACACACTGTGATCGCCAAGTGTTGAAGGCGGAAGCTTGAAGGCCTCTCTGCCCTCAACAAGAAGAACATGGAGCAGAGCCGAATCTCATTGAACCATACACACACACACACAGATGATGAGCGAGATAGAGAGAGAGAAGGAGAGAGAGAGAGAGACACGACTCGTAACTGCCTTTTGATTTCCTTAGTCCCACACACATTGAACCTCCTTACATGCCTTTAAAATGGCTCAAGTTGACTTTTAAATCCTGGACTAAGTGACTCTTCACATGACATTACAATTTTTAATGACTTTTTTGCACCACTACACAGGGACTACGACATGAGGATGTCTACACTGGCCTAGTCATTAGAGGTATCACCACTTGGGAAGCAGTCACCACCAATGCGATCCAATTGGAGGAAAACTTAATGACTCAAGGAGAAAGAGTGTTTATTGATTCTAAATCTACAAGCTTGCAAAAGCATCAAGGCATGAGCCAATGACCATAAATCCTATTGCTAAAGAGACAAAGATATATGAGATGACTTTAACAATTCTCACCAAGGCCATTCAAGAAAGTATTAAAGACAGTCGTGCTCCACAAAAAAATCATATGTATCCAAGAAGGGAGCAACAATGGTTCTTAGTTTGCTATCATCCGCATAGTACCAGTGAATGCCCTACTTTTAGAGTAAAGTTTAATGGGAATTGCAATTCTTGTGGGAGGTATGTTCATCAAGCCAAGGATTTCATATTATTTAAATGCGCAATGGCCAATAGACCAACCTTAGCATGGAAGGACACACCTTGAGTGACTGCATTGATGCCGGTCACACCTCTTGAACAACCGTCACAACACATGGTCCATAGGGCCCAAAATGTTGTTCAAACAACACCCATACCACCTCCTATGTTAGGACCGCAATCCCCCACATCCAAAAATTTCTTCCATGAATTAAGTGGATTGTGAGTCATCTATTACTTGTTTGGAAGGCTGTGAGAAAGATACAGACCTTAATATTGACTATGGGATTGATGTACTTGAAGAAAGTCCACAATACTATATGGAGGACTATTGGGGACACGTCAAACCTGTCTTTCAAGTAGCTGCTCTTGCGGTAAGAGGCCACAATATCAATTTCACTTCCAAGCATTAAAACAAATATGAACCCTCAAGGTGCCCTTTGGGATTATGGTTAATTAGAGGCTAGCCAATAAGAAGAGGCTGGTGGATACACTCTTTGCCCTCAAAAATGTAGGGGGACAAAGTAGTCTTCCACTTCTTAATGGGCTCTTACCTAGTGAGAAGGTGGGGTGGTGGTTTGGGGTGGGTGGAGGGTGGGGCGGTGGGCCATATAGAACCTCCAACTTTCCTCCTTTTTGATCCGGTTATGAAAAAATCCCAAAATTTTGAAATTTCCCAAAATTTTCAAAACTCAAATATTATCTTCTTTAAACCCCCCTTAATATATTTATGGTTAAAGAAGTATTTTTTGACCTCAAAAAGTCAAAACATGCACCCAAAATCCTAAATTTCAAATTTAAAAAAAGCGTTTTTAACAATCGAGAGTCCCCCCAAAAGTATTCCTTAGGCAAAAAGTGATTTTCTCTCTTTAGAAACCCTTTTCCAACCCCTCCTTGGTTGCAACCATCACACTTATCCTCTACTCCAATACTCTCTCTCTACACCATCTCCATTGCTGCAGCAAGGAAGCTCCTCTCTCCTCCCCTACCACCTTCCATTGCCACACCAAGCAAGGGTTATCCACTTTCTCCTCCCGTTGCCACACCAAGCAAGGATTAACCACCTTCTCCTATCACTTTATCCCACCTACATTGTAGCAAGAAGCAAGGTCCTGCTCCTCCTCCTAATTTTCTTTGTTCAACCATGGCCAGCTCTATTTCACAAAGGCGGCCAAAGGATGAGGTCACATCACTTACATGCCACAACACAAGAGGTATAGATGATGAGTGGGTGCCACAAGAGTTAGCCAAAGGTTCTTGAGTGTACATGCAACCATCTGCTATTGGCCCTCATCGTATGTGGAATCGTGCAAACTTGGATCATCATTGGAAAGGAAAGCTCCTTGGCTTCAAGAACCGTAAAGACAAGGGGACTATAGCCATTGTGCAACATGTTTTCTCAATGTCGAGCATGCAATTGCAAAAACCACCTCAATTTCCAACACATTATAAGTACATGTTTTAGGAATATAATGCTAGGTGTGAAATCACAGTGTAATGTTATTATGGATTCATACTTAAGATTTTCCATGCATTTATAGTTATATTTCCATCCATGTTGGTGGAGGAGCACCCACTACATAGTCTCTCCGGCACATTCAATGCTATTTTTTGCTGAAAGTGCCTTTTTTTTTGGAAAAAATGTCTTTAAAAAAGGGACCATTATCAGGGGGCCGCATAACTCATTCACACTTTTCACTTTCGCAACTCTTGATCTTCTCCACTCTCATCTACACCCCAGGCTAGACATGGATGCCTCCACAGCCTCTGCATCTGCACCTACATCCACCCCTTTGTCATGCTTCATCCTCTTCCTCGAGGACACCAAATAAAAAGGGAAGTTTGACCTCCACACCTTCTTTACTCGTCTCCCTGACCTTGATGCCACAATTTTCCTTCACATGGATGTATTTGTCGATATTTCTGCGTTCATGGAGGAGCACATCATAAAATATTATGTGTCTATCTCCCCACATGCAGGGATCTGGGTGCCTTGCACGATCTTTTGTGCTACATACACAAAGGTGATCTCCCATTCTCCAAGCGGTTGTGATGATTCCAAGAAATTGCCGCCAACACAGGATATTTCTTGGACGAGCAAGCCCTAGGGGTGTCAGTGCTCAAGAAGTGAAAGTTGGGGGTGGATTACCTCTCTTGGCTAGCAATATTCATCTTCATGGTGAGCGAGGAACCTGATTTGAAGGAGGATATCCGCCTACCATACCTGCAGGTTGGGTCCTTCATCAAGGACACCATGGAGCAGGTGGCTGACCCCACCATTAATCTTGCCAGCAGAAGGACAAACACTTCAACTTGAGTACCCCAAGGGGGTCGAGAAGGTGGTAAAGAAATCCATCATCATGGCTGGCCTAGTGACATTATAGTTCCACTACCATTGACGGATGAGTCTATCCTAGAGGTGGAAATGAGCCACTTCTCCTCAGTGGTAGTGGATGGGGAGGAGTATGTGTTTATGCATGATTTGGAGAAAGAATTTGGGCTACGCATGGATGAATGCTTGAGCGTATTATGAAACAACACCAAATGTCCCTTAGACAATACACCAGATGCCCTTGAAAGCATGCTCTTGCCACTTGGGGACTCTATTTCTGACACTATTGCAGTTGTATGTGTGGAAGTCCTAGTAGAAAAGTAGTTTCACGTGGTTGAGGAAGAGTTCCAAGCCAAGGTTGAGGCCTCTAGGATGCCTATGCCACTACGCAACCCCCCATCTGATGATCCAAAGCTCGTGGATGCGGTGCATGGGAGCATTGACTTGGAGGGAAAGGGCAATAGGGAGGAGGATGACAAGGAGAAGGAGGTAGACTCTATCCTAATTTTCATGTCATTTTTTTAGCCTTCATTGTCTTTTTTCTCAACCTTGATTGGTTTATGATAGGACGTTGTGGAGGTTGATGATTTTGCAGCAAGGACGGGTGGCAAGCGGACGCTTTGGACCTCAGTCTTCCCTTTCGCATTACCTAGGACAACTCCCCCCTGGAGATGTGGCCATTTTCCATAATGAATTTACTCCCCAAGCCCATTTTATTACTTGGTCATTGAAAGCTTTTAGCAAGGTTTTGTGTTTGAGCACCATTGCTCAAACTGCACATCTTGTGTTCCTAGTGCGTAGATCCCTTGTATGCACAGCATTTGGCATTGGCTTCCATGGTAAAGTGCTTGCCTAGATAGGGATACATGCTTCCATTGGCTCAAATGAACCAAAGGCCATAACACAATCCCTCTTGACTGGGTATCAGTTGCCTTACGCGCAAGAGAGGCACCAGGAAATGGTCAAGAAAAGTATCAACTCCTGATACATGATGTAAAATCAACTTTTTGGAAATAATAAAAAATATTTCAAATTGTCTCTCTATCTTGTACATTATAATAAATGTGATCTGTCAATCTTGAAAATTGTTGTAAATTAGTGATACGTTTCAATAAGCTGTGTCTTTTTTGCTTGAAGTAGCAACACAAGGGAAGTTGGATGCACACGATATTTCTTTCAACTTACCTTAATACTGGGGCAAGTATAAAACACATATGAGTGAAAAGAAGTGGTTTCTCTAAAGTAATGTTGCAAAAACAATTGATTTCACTTAATCTATTTTTCTAAGTATCCTGGGGGGCAGAGAAGCCTACCAAGTGAAAAAAAAGGGTGGCGACAAGGGTGCACAAATGGCCCATCCATCAGTTTTGGATGGCCAATTTGCGCACCCTTGTGGCCACCCTTTTTTTTGTATATGGAACCTCTGGTTGCACTCAAGGACACTAGAAAAGGTGAGATCAACTCAGAATTTAAGTTTTCAAGCACACTATCACCTCCTTCAGCTCTACCTAATACTTCCCTGCACCAAAAGGCCCAATTACATTGGACATTTGAAAGAATCTAATTTAATGTTTCATACACACTTGGTTTCACAATATGTTAACTTTTTTGGTATCCTATGGGGTAAACAAATCTTGAAAGTGCAAAAGAAAATGGTGCCACGAGGGCGCGCAAATAGATCATCCAAAATTGATGGATGGGCATTTTGCGCACCCTTGTGGCCACCATTTTTTTTGCACTTTCTAGGCTCATCTACCACATAGGATACCCAAAAAGTTAATGTTTGATTTATATTTAACTCTTCATGTTCAGAAGCAATAAACTCAAAACACATGGATAATAGACAAGGTAGACACAACTGTTGATCATATTGTGATTGCAAAGTCATCTCATTACAAAGATAAAGGTGTGAAATACAAAAAGAGGGGTAACTTTGGCTAATGCTTGAAGTCCCACCGCAATCGACGTGCAAGTTGCATATCTTTTGGCAGTATTGTCACTCGTTTTGCATGAATGGCGCATAGGTTGGTATCTTCCAACACCGAAATGATGTGGGCCTCTACAGGTTCTTGAATAGCCTCTAGCACTATTTCTTGCATTCTATACTGAATTCCATAGCTTTGAAGCACCTACTTCAATGTGCAAGCAAAGGGGACGCACCAAATTAAAAACTTTGAAGTCTTTTGGTAGTGCCAAATTTTTGCAAATGCCCTTGCTATTTTCCGGCTCCACTGTGGTTGTCTTGGGGGCACTTGCACATTTGCTCGCTGGTGGCGTTTAGGATTCTTGAAAAACTTTGACTTGCACCTGTTTACATGCTAAGGGGCTGGATCTGCAGCCTCTTCTGATTCATCCTCTTCCCTTGACTCCCGATCTTGTGATGTGGGGAGAGCTTCCTCGCCTCGAGGTAGTGTCTTCCCCCAAATAGGCACCTGGTGTGTGCGCGGTATATTAGCTTGCTGCCATGGTGGCTCTGTCTCTGATTCAGTGTCTGTATGGACCACCCGAGTCCTAGAGGGTCCTGCTTTTGATTTGTGGCACGGCTCCTCCTCCTTATTGGACTCTGGTGTTTGTTGGGCATCTTCTTCTCTCCAGCACTAAGCGTGTTGCTTCATTCTTAGTCTAGGTGTTTCTTCCTATGGACAGAAAGATTCTACAGCCCTCGATGAGTCTTGTGCCCTACTACCATGCCCACTGCTAGAAGAGTTCCTAGAAGGGTCAGGTGTTCCTAGCCGTTTTCATGTGCCTTTAAGCCATGCCGGCCTTTCACATCTTGGAGGGTGTTTTTGTTGGCAGGCGGATGCTCTTTTGCGGTTTTTTTGGTGTGCACCATCTGGTATGGTAATAGCTCACCTTGGTTAAGAAATGGTGGTTTATGAGAGCATGCAATATTTATAAAGGCCCATTTAAAAAGGGTCATGTTCACAATAATTTTGGAAAAAAACTATTATTTTTTAAATGAACATACAATTAAGAGTTGGACCCTGCGTTCACGTCTAGTGGCTCGTGCAAAATCCACTTTGATCCTTGTCGCACTCTGCATTGTCGCCATGCAGCATGTTTGGCGGGGCCTTGCGACAATTGCCACTTGTTGCTATACTCTTGACGACTCCATTTTTGCACTTCAATAGCAATCTTGGACTATCGTGCATGCTCCATTGTGAGGTTACAAGCAAATTTTGTGCGAAAAAACCAGTTGAACATCTCCTCCAAATAGTTGGATTGCACCATTCCACCACCATGTCGAGTATTTTTGAAGTACACCCCCCTTGCTGGATAATGGGACTTCTCCATGCCTTGAGTGCTAAAAATTTCAAGCGATCCATACTTGTGCATAAAAAATGCACCATGCGCAAACAAGATATGTCGTTCACATGAGTAAACGATCCACATTATTTAATGAAAACAATACCTTGTAATAAGCTCACCAAGTAACATGGATTACCATGTAACATGTGATGTTATTTTAACACTAGAATGGTAACCTAACAGGACATAAAAGTGTCCTTTCAGGGTTTTGGGAAAAAATTCCAAAACCATTGTAGATCCACTCATTTTGAAAAATCCTTTCATAAGCTTATAGTTCAATAACTACTACGTATGGAAAAAATGAGAAACTTGTAATTTTTCTCATCCCTTGGTCACTACAAGCCTCCAAAGTTGATGGACCAGTGCATTTTGCCCAAAACAGCAATTTCTTACGGTTGATTGCATATAAATAAGAGTGGAGATTTTTGTAGGACATGCGATAAAATGCCCCGTTAACTTCAATGGGTTGGTGACCAAAACATATGGTTGCTTTTACCTCACTTTGTTTTTTTTGGGCAAAAAAAATAGGTACAACAAAGTTGCATTTTTGCCATTCTACGGACCTCTCATCAAAGTTTCTATAGTCACGCTCAATACAGATAGTATATACATGTTTTCTTAGTTCCCTTTGGGCCTCTAGATTCAAAAGGAGCCATGGAGCATGTCAAAAGGATAATGGATCTCTTACAATTGGAACCTTGGGGGCAATGATAAAGTGCTAAATATAGCAAACATGAAAAAACTGGGTTTAGCATTATGACCTCTAGAAACCCATAGAAACTACTCAATATCTAGCCAAGTTTGTAGTTCATGATTAGATATGGTTACTACCTATAAGATACACACAATTGACTTAAGAAACTAGCAATATTGAGAAAGTTATACTTGCTACTCTAAAATGTATCGTATTCTTCAGCAAACATAAAAAAACTCAACCATCATCATATACTATGCTATATAGCATATTAGGTCCCCCAAAACTCAAGGAAGATTAGCTTTATATTATACATTACACTTACACAATCAAAATTGAATTTGGATATCAAGAAAGCCACCAAAAAAATCATAAAAGTGCTAATTTTGGCCAAAAAACAAGATTATGCAATTCTTGTAAATTGGTCATAACTTTTAATTTTAACACTTAGCTCTCCCTACAAGCATCAAAACATGTTGAGAACTATGAAGGCCTAACCTCTAGCCGTCTAAACCTCACAAACATGAAGTTTAGAGTGGTATAGTTGCCAAAAATTGAAAAAAAAGCCAAAAATAGGACCCGTTTTTTCACACAGTTTAGGTTCAAAAATGTTGTGCAAGAGTAAGGTTAATGGTGAGATCGATACTCAAAAAAAAATGCTATGTTTTTTTCAGCTCATAAGGAAAATTTGTGGATATATAGCACCTAGAAATTCATTTTCATACTCTTCAAATAATTCAAGCAAAATGGTCACTTAACAGGACACAAAAGTGTCCAAGGACATAGAAGTGTCATGTTACCATTCTAGTGTTAACCCCAAGAAAGCGTGAAGACCTTGGTAAAATCCACGAAGGCTTCTTGAAATGATTGGCTTTGTTCTTATGCTATGATGTTAAGGCGCATAAGCTTGACCATTTTATCAAAATGTGCCCAAACCTGCTTGTTCTTGTTTGCAAGCTCGCCATTTGAATCATTGTCAGTAGTAGCTTTGCAGAACTCCTTCCAAAGCTCCCAAAGGCTACCTGCTTGCTGGTTGGAGCTGTTTTGAGCAACATATCGACCTAGCTTTGTTTGGGAAACTTTCTTGAAAAAGTGTTTGTCTTTTTGTCCACTCATTGACACTTGTTGAGCAATTTCATGGGCCTCCCCTATATTCTTTGCAGCAACGATATACACATTTCCATCGTGACAGCCAATGGAATTCAAGAGTACCTCCACTCTTTTGATCGCTTCCTGGGACTTTGGTTTCATTGTGAAAGCATAGTCAATATGGAGCTTCGATAGCCTATCAAAAATGCTCATGAATGCGTGTAATGTACAAAAATGTACATTCGATAGAGGAAATGGGAAGATTGGATTCCAAGCATGGTTCTTTCGATCATGGTATGGGGCATTGAGCATGGGACATCTCAGAATAACCACTTCCCATTCTCTACCTTCATCTCCAACATCACAACAATCCAACCCTTGTTCTCCATGCCCTTGCCATGGAAGCATGGATCCGACCTTTCCAGTGCTCTTGTGTGATTTGTTTCTGTTGGGTTTGTACCCTTGAGTGCAAAATGAACAAGGCATGAGAGAAGAAGCCCCTTGTTGCAGCCACGCAAACACTTTATGGTCTTCAAGTCCCCACCTGAGTGCCACTCCACATTATAGCTACCAAAACCCTCAACCTCCAACTTCTGACCTGCAATTTGGGAGTGTTTTACTTCTGTGATACATGGAGTTCTCTCAAAAACCCATAAAAGTACTCCATTGCTTTCTTTGGACACCTCAATAGCACCCAACCACCAAATCTCTTTCTCTAATTGCACACTAAAAGACGGTGTGGGAGATGGCTGGACTAAATCCCTTCGCTTGGTTTGCAAAAGGGCCTCATTCATTAGAGTGACACTTAGCCTCTCTAACCTTCAACCTTTCACTATTTGACACTCATCAAGTTTCAGCACAAAAGCGACCTTTTTGCCAAGCACTACAAAATAAATAGTTTCAAGAGCTTATGCTTCAAAGTCTATGATAAGAACAAAACTAAAAGAAAAAAGTATAGTGTGCCACCTTTTTTAGATAGCTCGTAAAATCTAAGCATGGCTTGTTGAAGTCTTCAAAGGTCCACAAAAATATTGTTCCACATTGTGTAAGGGAAGCCCTTCTCTGAAGGTCTTATGGGTTGTTTCTTACCTTTTTCCCTTGCCTTTGTTGTGCATGAAGCATAAAGGGATGTTGGCATTGTTTCCTCAAAGTGTAGGTATGTCCCAATGTTAACCCTCACGGCTCACGGACACCCCATCACCTACGACGGACGTGTATTATGTATTTGGTAGAGTCAGGTACCGGGCTTGTCGGACCAATAGGAAAAGGGTAAGAGTGATCGCCGATGAGAGGTGCACTCTAACTGGGACATTCAAAGGATTAGTTGGCTAAGCATGGGCGCCCAAGTGTGAATGGGGTGAACTCATATAAAAGCCAACTAAACCTAATTTTTACTCATTCTCTCATTTGTGCAATAGAAGAGTGCTCTTGCTCCATCTCCATCTCCATCTTCTTCTTCTTCACCTCCTTGTGTGTGTGTGTGTGTGTGTGTGTGTGTGTGAGAGAGAGAGAGAGAGAGAGAGAGAGGGAGAGTGTGTGTGTGATCGAGCATTACGACGGCACGATGGCACGACGGCGGCGAAGCGGTTGAGCGCGGCACGACTGCAGCTTCTTCTTCATCGCGGCGAGGAATCCACCACGAAGGTGAGCGTAGAGCGGTGAGTGACACACCATTTGCTTTCTTGAGCTTGCTAGTTTAGGCTTGTTGTGTGCTTGGAGCCGTCTGTGGCTCGCACGCGGTGTATCGGCAAGTCCCTTGCTTCGACAGTGCGGCAAGGAGCGCACATTTTTGGCGCCGCTGCCGGGGAAATGCCCTACACTAAGCTCGGTTAAGCACTTTACGCTTTCTTGTGGTGCAATTTCTATCATAAGAAAGGCAGGGAATGAGTGTGTGTAGTTGTGTGGAGATTTCTGTTTTTTGCATTTTCTGCGTTTTCTACGTTTTCTGGTTTACACTGCACAGTTAGCATTTCTTGCGTTTTTTGCATTTTTTGCATTTTCTGGTTCTGTCAAGTTTCAATTTCTGCATTTTCTGTGTTAAATTTTCTGCATTTTCAATTTTTGCATTTTAAAAATAATAATAATAATAATAATTTTTTGAAAAAAAAAACCGAAAAATAAAAACGCGAGTGAGAGGGAGGTTAAATTTTCGAAATTAAAAAACGTGAGTTATAAAAACGGACGGGTTGGTTTGTATAAAAGTTAGATCGGGATCGGGATCAAAATCCAAAAAATAAAAACGCGAGTGAGGGGGAGGTTAAATTTTTGAAAATAAAAAACGTGAGTTATAAAAACGGACGGGTTGGTTTGTATAAAAGTTAGATAGAGATCGTTTCCCCAAGCCCAAGCCCAAGCCCAAGCCCAAGCCCAAGCCTCAGTCCTCAGTCTCATGATATATACTAGACTCACTCTTATATATATACCCTACCTCCTCAAGAGGGAATGAGAGCATGTGGGACAAGTCCTCCACTCTCCTCCCTTCTCTTCCCACTTGCACCCTTAGACTTGCTATTTGGAGCCTAGTTCCCCAGCTAGGAAAAGACTGTTTCGGGATTTTCTGGAGCAAAATAGAACCAAACGGTGGGCTGTAAAGCACAGCGCGTCCCTCCTAGCGATACGCTCGTTTCGAGCTATCACACGGCCCATTCCACGACACGCTCTAAAAAATCTAGCAAAAAAACAAACAAAAAACACGTTAAAAACTAGTCACAAGGCCTCCTAGAGCAGCTTTTTGACACCTTAGGGTATCAAAAGCACATGCACTTATGCTCTAGGCGGGTGCTAGAACACGAGCATATTGAGGGTGCCTCTGTTCATACGGACACCCATTACCCATCCACGATAGGCTCTAGACCCTCAGCGAGGACACAAGGTAGCACCACCCAAGACCCTAAAATAGCCGCTAGTGATTCCTCCTCTGACTCAGAAATCATGGAAGCATACCCTACCCAAAACACTGAGAGAGAAGGCCATGCACCTCCCGAAGCTCCACAGCCTAGTACTAGTATGTTTAGCCGTTTCATGGAAACATTAGGTAGAGCTACTCGCTCGGAACCTGATGCAAATGAAGCACACGAAGGGGGTGGGGAAGTGGACTCTCCTTTCACATCGCACGTGGACCCCACACCCCCAAAGAGTGTCCATGTGGATATCCTGCCAACTTCTTACCAAGAAGGCCCTGTTGAGCTGCCTCCTTCAGAAGTTCCCTCTAGAGTACCGTTGGTGACAAGTAAAACCACGGGGAGCAACATTGCTTCTACCTCACAAGAAACCGTTAACACGTCGACTCTAGAAGGATTGTTCATTAATGATCATTGGACATACGACCTCCACACTGAGGTGTTGACGGATCTACACTCTAGCCACGCCTACCATGTAGGATGGATAGAGATTGTACAATCCACCTCTAGTGCCACGAGCATCGAAGATCAACAGAAAATGATCTGTAATGTTATCCATGGCATTATTCAATCGGAAAGGCAAAACCGAGGGGTAAATATACTCTCAACTGGCCCCATGAGATTTCTGGATACGAGCAAGGCTCAACAGCCTACTCTATCACAAATGGAGACTCCTCTAATGAGCCCCATGGACCCATCTTACGTCATTTCACCTGGGGTCTCTATGCAATCTGAGCCTCCGAGCGACAACTTTAGCTTCCCTAACTTGGCTCAACCCTCTATTAAGGAAAACACAGTGCTCACTCCAGGGATAGGCCTGACAGAGAATGTACCGATGAAATCTACGGTTAGCGCAGTGCCACTACCTAGTGTCGTAGTACCTAATATGGGGCCTCGACCGTATGTGCCTCTAGCCCCTTATGCACACATGGCCCCCACACCTCCAATTGTACCACTTGCTTATGCTCCTCGAGTGCCGCTCCCTAGCCCTTATTCGAGTGGACCTATGCCCGGTTATGTTCCATATCCTGCATCATCCACACATATGTCAAGACCGGTACCCATCCCTCTCCCACATATGATTCCAAGAGTACCTCCACCGGCCCTGCCTCCTCACATAGGTGACTTGGCAGCGTTTGCTCAAACCATAGGTCGATCTATCGCGGAAAATATGCGTCATGCATCTGATAGAGAGCCTAGAAGTAAGGCAGTACAAATTGCCAAACTCACGCAAAAATTCAATGGGGACGAAGATGCTAGAAAACACATTGAAGTGTTTGAACAAGTATGTGATTCCTTAGGGGAACGCAACGAACTACATAAGTGCAATGCCTTAAGCTTGACATTAAGTGGGAAGGCTGGAGATTGGTATAGAACACTAAGGGTGGACGAGAAAACAATCTACCCTACCCTTCGAAGGTTGTTTCTAAAGGAGTACATACGAGAAGGTGTGCTTTGGGGTGTATCATCTCAGCTACAGAAGGCCGAACGTAAGGAAGGAGAGTCAATAAGGGACTTCATTAGTTGTCTAAAGCACTTAAACTCTCGCTGCCCTGTAAATGAGCGCTTCAACAATAACCAACTGCTTGATCGATTCATTCGAGGGTTGAGGAATGAAGGAATCTATAATGGACTAGTGACTAGAGGTATCACAACCTGGGAAGATGTCACTGCCAATGCAATCCAATTAGAGGACAACTTGATGATAGCAGGCATGAGGGTGTCTACTGACACGAGATCCACTAGCTCACAAGCCATTGAGTATGAACCCATGACTGCAAATCCCATTGCCAATGAGCCAAAGGTATTTAACACATTCTTGACAGACCTGACCAAGGAAATCCAAGAGTCTCTTAAGGATAATCGACCCTCTCAAAATAGTCACATGTATCCAAGAAGGGAGAAACAATGGTGTTCCATTTGCTTAGGTCCACATAGCACTAGTGAGTGCCCTACATTTAGAGTAAAATTTAATGGAACTTGCAACGCATGTGGTAGGTATGGTCACCAAGCTAAGGATTGTTTAATGATCAAACGTATGATGGCAAATAGACCACCTGTAGCCTGGACGGATGCACCTCGAGCTCCTGTATTGATGCTTGCTCCACCTGTTGAGCAACTACCGCAACACATGGTCCCTAGATCTCAAAATGTTGTACAAGCTACACCGCTACCACCTCCTGTGCTAGGACCGCAGCCCCCACATCCAAGAGTCGCCCATATGAACCAAGTGGGTTGCGAGCCATCTAATGCTTATGCAGATGGCTGTGAGGAAGAAATAGACACTAGTATTGCCTACGGACTTGATACATTGGAAGAGTGTCCTATATACTACGTGGAAGATTATTAGGGGCAAGTCAAGCCGGTTTATCAAGCTGCTGCTCTCGTATCCAGAGGTCAACATATCAACACCCAGGCTAGGAGGCCACCTCTTCAATGCTACGAGTGTGGTGGACCGCATCGGGCAGCGGAGTGCCCTATTAGGCTGCAAAAGAATGTTGCACAGATGCAAATGAATCAAGGGAGCACGTCTGCAATGCCAATACTCACATGTAATCGTTGTGGCATAGATCACTTGATTGCCCAATGCCCCTATAACCCAAATGCGCCTAAAATCACACCCCTAAATTTGGTCGAAATTGCTAGTGTGACATCGCCAATACCACCCGTCGCACCTGCTTATGCGATTACACGGTCCATGCTTCAAGGGCCAGGCCATATCCTCGAAGAGAGAGATACCGCGTCAGTTATCCAAGCAAAGAAAAAGAAGACACGAAGGAAGAGGTCGCAGAATATGGGAAATTCAAAGCCAAGTTCCAAAACAAACATAGGAACAGGAGATGACCCCGTGTATATGAATGACCTCGAGGATGATTCAGATTCAATCGAGACAATGGAGACTAGAACCAATACCACAAAGGGAAAGACCGACAAAGAAAACCGTAACATGGAACCAAATGAAAACCGAATAAGAGAAAACCATAAAGAGCCTCTGAAAACACCACAAGTGTTTCCAAATCCAATCCAAGACCCCCAAGATAAACCGCAGGGGCAAAAAGGGAAGAATCGTAAAAAGAAGATTGGGACGTACCCAAACCCAGTAGACGAGATTGAGCAGGTGAAACATCTAAGAGTTTAGTGGAGGAGACTCAAAGGAAACTAGAACCAGAACCCATGCATGTCAAAATTCATGACACAGTGTTTCCCACGCAAGTTCATCCACCCCACATGAACCATAGACCGTTAGCCATATCTAGTATCATCCAAGAAGGGAGTGAGGACGAGACATCTGGGCATACACCCTTCTTGTTGGAAAGGATGTTTAACGAAGGAATACCTGATCCCATTGAGGAATATGAGATTCCATCCTCACCAGTTCCTAGTCAAGGACCTACACCCTGCAAAATGCCAATGAATGTTGCCAAACTAGTGGACTTCATGTCTTCTGAGGTCCGAACCACGATCATAGCAAAGCTGTATGGAGATCCTGAGTTATTCCTTGCACTTCGAGCATTCCTTAACGGAGAGCTACGAACGGGATTACCGCAGTTTGCGCAACCAAATAGGCCTGACTCGATTATGATTGATGAGGAAAATCATGTGCAATCACTTGACTTAGATGGACACGAGTCCGTGATCGAGGTACCCATTAACGAATTAGGGCAGTATTTTGAAGGCGACGAGTCTAATGCGACCCTACCCATCACTACCAAGGGATTAACTATAAAGGGAATTCTTGATGGTGGTGCGGGAGTTAGCATCGTTAGAAAATATTGTTGGGAATCCATGGGAAAACCCCGCCTCAATGTTACTAACATTGTGGTAAAGATGGCAAATGGTACCATAGCCAAACCTATGGGGATGCTCAAGGATCTTAAGATCAAAGTTCTAGGATACAAGGTACAACATACGTTCATTGTAATGGATTTCTCTAAACACCTTATGTCATATGAAATGATTTTAGGACGACCATTCATGAGGGAAGCACAAATGGTTCATGATTGGTCTAAAAATCATGTCTATTTTCAATTCCAAGACTCTGTCCTTAGAGTGGATTTGGTGACTGGTAAGGTACACCCCTTAGGGAGTAAAACCATTATTGATCATCGCTCTGACACCACAGTTCACTCGGCCCCACTACAATATTGTTACACTTGTAAGAAGGATACAGACATTGGCCAAGATTCTCCTTATATGGATATCCTACCTGGGATGACTGAGTCGGACAATGTGGATTGGGTCCACCTAGCATCAACCATAGACACTTGGGGAAATAGGGGGACGACCTGGGTAACACCTGAGGGGGATGAAATGCCTATACCCTTAAATATGCTACAAGCAATGCATATCACTTCCAACAAGACTCATCCTAATGTAACGAAGAAAACATACAAGTGGGTCCCTAAAGCTTCCTTAGCGATCATAGCTAGTGCAAAAAACAGAAGCCTTGTAAGAAACGTACCACTCGATCCAAGAAAAGTAAGAAAATGTTGCGTGGATCCCTAAATGACTATTGGAAGCCCAAGGCTACTATCAAGGAAATGATCAAATCTGGGTGCCAAAACGTAGATTGTGCTCTTACCTATCACCTGACCCAAGTGAGCCCAACCCCGTCGCTCCAAAACGAATCAATGATCGTGGAAAGAAAAAAATCACAGAATGCTACACACCTAGTCCAGAGCTAGTTTGGGTACCAAAGAAAGAACGATTTGTTCCACCTAGCTCAGGCAGGGGGGAGTCCCATGAAGCTTCTAGCTCCTCATGTAATACATCCATAGAGGTAAAAGCTTCTAAACAGCCTCCATCTATAGTAGTGGACCTCCATGAAGCTACAAAAGAATCCACACCTCCCAGTGTTCAAGAATCACCTGATGAACCACTTCAAGTTCGATCCTGGGAGAGTACCTTACCACCCTTGCAACTTGACGAGGCACCTAGGGTAATAGAAAAATACTGGCAAAAATCCTCACCTATTACCAACTGGAACAATTGGTTTCAAAGGGTGACAAGCTCATTTCAAACGGTATGATCTACCCAAGGAAGGGGGGAGTGTTTGTGGACATCCATCATTCACTTGCTTCCCTCTCAACCTTTCTCCCTGACCTCTCAATCACCAATCTTAGGGAATGTACATATAAAGCTTTATACTCATTAAAAAATAAATAAAGAGCAAGAGCAACTAGCAAACGAGTATGTACATTAAAAGTCAAAACATTGACTCAGACCTACACATGTCACATCTGGTATAGTGAAACAAAAACCTATGCCATAAAACACCTTTGATCCTCATCACTTGAGTGATGGAGGGTAGGTAAGATTAGTACGATAGGAGTGTTTCTGTTTTAGAGTTGAGTGATTAGCGAAGTTCTCTTTTACCACTGATGTGCCTCCTAGAGGTATTGTTTTTGTTTCCTAGTGTGTACAGGAGCGTGTTGCTATTGATAGGATTTGGACCTTCATGGAACCTTTCTCTCCTTCACACTTCAAATCAAGCGCGACCATCAACACAAACAGGTGTTTTATGTCCATTAGCATTGCCCTTATCTTTTTGTATCCATGTTTGTCTCCTTTGATTGTGATTGGTAGCATAATATTCAGCGCATTGGCTTACTATCAAACATTTAATTCAATGTAATGTTTTGTCATAATCACTTGTCTAGGTGTAAAAATCAAGCAGTCCGACTAAGCTAGTTTGACCAAGCTAGGTATTAGAAATCTTCTCTTAATACCATGGGGAATGCTTTCCTAATAAGCAATGGTTACTTAGGTTCTTAATCCGATTTAGGCAGCATTGTATGAAATGTACTAGGGCTTTCTAGTGGGCTTAACCCTATTGACCTTTAGCTTAAGTATTATAAAGGGAGTTTACTAATGTGATGAGCCTGGGGAGGGTAACAGTGTTATATGACCCCCCAAAGTTACAAAATTAAAATGCTGAAAATGAACAAACAAAAAATCAAAGTGCCACAATGTAAAATTTTAAGCTGGAAGAGAAATCCCTGCTTAAATTGGTACTTCACTCACATGTATCGCCTATGGTACTAGAGCCCTAGAGGTTCCCAGTGTGGGCACTTTTCCTTTAAAATCAAAAAACCCAAGGCATACAAAATAAGCACACACATCATAATTGAATCAATGTGAAAAGACTTTGGGGGGTCAAAGAAAAAGTAATCAGTCAGGCGATGATTTCATGAGAAATTCCTTTTATAATAGCTTAACTACAAGGTCTTCTAGATATAGCCTCTAGTCAGCACTCGAACATGAATACTTGGCTCTCGCGATTAAACAACTTAATTGACCACTGAAAATTAAGAAGCTTACCCATGGTATTAATATTCGATCTCTAGTGCCTTTCGACCGTGAAATTAGCGACCCCAGACTTGTTGAATTTTTTACCTTTACATCTGTTTATGCATTTGATTACATTTCAATTTAATGTTCATTGCTGACAAATTGTTTGAATTTTTTTTTTACCAATCAATGTGTCTACCTAAAACTGCATATGCTTTTTAAGAGAATGCAATTACTGTGCCAATGTTGTTTGATTTTGCAGTGACTGAAGAAGGCTAAGGACATTCATCTCAAATGCTCTTCCACCTCGACGAACCAACTTTAACTCAATAGCTTCCGAGGACGGAATCTACATCAGGAAGGGGGGCATGTTAACCCTCACGGCTCACGGACACCCCATCACTTACGACGGACGTGTATTATGTATTTGGTAGAGTTAGGTATCGGGCTTGTCGGACCAATAGAAAAAGGGTAAGAGTGATCGCCGATGAGAGGTGCACTCTGACTGGGACATTCAAGGGATTAGTTGGCTAAGCATGGGCGCCCAATGTTAGGAAATAAGACGTAGCTAAATAGATAATTGAGTAGATTACTTAATGGAGAGAGACAAATTTATATACACGAGATTATAGTGTAGAGAGAGAGAGAGAGAGAGAGTACACACGATATACGTGGTTCACCCAATGTGGGCTACGTCCACGGGAAAGCAGCCACTCAATGGCTTTGGTACTTCAAAACAAGAAGTAGTTTACAAAGGGATTATACCCTTAATGGAGCTCCCGCCTTGCTTCACTCTCACCACCTCACACTCACCTTGTTGCATCAACTTCACACTATGAAATGTGTGTAGAAATGGCCTCCTTTTATAGGCCAAAAGGGCTGCCCTCTCTTATGAGAGACAACCATGTGTAGCCGCCCTTGTGCGAATAAGTCCAAATCGGACCCTCCAATCCGCCCATGTGTGGCCGCCCTTGAGAAGACAAGTCCGCTTGTGAATTCGGCCACCGGCCATTGAATTCGGCCACCGGCCACCGGCCATTGACTTCCGACCACCGGCCACCGGCCATTGACTTCCGACCACCGGCCATTGGCCATTGACTACCGGCCACCGGCCAACCGACCGGTTGTTTTCCGACCACTTTCCGACCGCCGTCCGGCCATAATATTCCGGCGAAAAGGAATATTCCGGCTGCCCCTGATTCTTGTCCGTGAAAATTTTGGTTTCCGGTGAGTGATTTTCCTTCACGCACGATGGCTTCTCCTCATAATGGGGGCCTTACAAATGTGCGCTTTTACCACAGAAAATTACAAGGGTAAATCAGGCTCCATACTTAACACCCAAGTGTGAATGGGGTGAACTCATATAAAAGCCAACTAAACCTAATTTTTACTCATTCTCTCATTTGTGCAATAGAAGAGTGCTCTTGCTCCATCTCCATCTCCATCTTCTTCTTCTTCACCTCCTTGTGTGTGTGTGTGTGTGTGTGTGTGTGTGTGTGTGTGAGAGAGAGAGAGAGAGAGAGAGAGAGAGAGAGAGGGAGAGTGTGTGTGCGATCAAGCATTACGACGGCACGATGGCACGACGGCGGCGAAGCGGTTGAGCGCGGCACGACTGCAGCTTCTTCTTCATCGCGGCGAGGAATCCACCACGAAGGCGAGCGTAGAGCGGTGAGTGACACACCATTTGCTTTCTTGAGCTTGCTAGTTTAGGCTTGTTGTGTGCTTGGAGCCGTCTGTGGCTCGCACGCGGTGTATCGGCAAGTCCCTTGCTTCGACAGTGCGGCAAGGAGCGCACACCGAATGCGGGAGAACACATCTTCATTTGTGGGCCTTCTTTGTGAGGTTGACCTTGTGCGGAACGGGAAATAGGTTTTCCACAATGCCATGCTCTTTGAGGGCATCCTTTAGGAGTTGGAAAATAGCCTGATAGGCTTTGGTGCTGAGTCTAGCCTCATCACAAGCTTGTTGCACGTCATCATTACTAACCACATTTCTCAATTTACGCATAAGGTCCTTGGTGACTGCATCCTTAATGTGCTTACTCCAGGTGAATGTTAGATAGAAATCACATCCTCGGTATTGAGACAACTAATGAGAAGGTTGAATCAATCGTCTTGGTTTGTTCCACCGAATTCCTCCTGGATGAAGTTTCTAGCAACCAATAAAAATAAATTTTAGAAAATAGTATGAAGTAAGAATGCATCATGCAGGTAAAGACCAAATCACCTTATGGATGTCAGTCGTTGTTTGCATGATCCACCCAAATATGCAAGATTTTCAATGGATGAATACGTTCGTTTGTGTTTTCTTGCACCAAGGGGTGTTTCTTTCAAGTATGTGATGGTGCTGGCAAGCTTCAAATGTGGGATTCCTTTTGTTGCATTTGTTATTGAAGAGTTTCAACCACCCTCTTCGAAGAGGCAACACTCTCTTGTAATTCCATCGTCTTGAGGTGAAGAGCTTGACATTTGTGCATCCACATATGCAAAGAAGCACCTGCACCCATACACAACCGCTTGTAATAGCCTAAAAAGCCTGCCTCTCTTCTCCCAAGAAATTGAAGAAATATAAATCGGCTATTAAAGGATGGATGGAAGCAACTTAATGGATCGTAAGGGTAAAAATGGCCATCCACCCAAATGTCAACATTTGTCTCACCATCGGTGCAACGTTCTTATGATGACCTTTGATCACCCTCACATGCGATCTTCGGTGCAAACACCGTGGGTAAATGAATATGTATGCTTTTGTGTGTGGAGTACGTGGTGGTGGAAGCAAACAATTTGTGATGTTCGTGAGCAACATGGTAGCTATTGCGCGAGGAAGCAAAGGATGAAAACATACAGGGGGAGGGGGAGGGAGAGTGAGGAAGATGGGAGGAGAGAAGGAGGGAGGGGGGGAGGAGGAGAAAGGTAGGGGTAGGGAGAGACAGAAGAGGGAGAGAGGAAAGAGGAGCGAGGAGGAGGAGAGAACAAAGTGTTTTTTACTTTTTGGGAGAATTTTTTTTTGAAACAAATGGACTTTTTAGGCTTGTGGGTCAAAAAATGATTTTTGGATATATATATATATATGTTGGGAGGGAGTTTTAAGTAAAAAATAAGTAAAAATAAGTTTTTAAAAAATGTTAAATTTTGACTCTTAGTGACCCGCGTTTTTGCTGATGTGGTCACACCCCTATACTTCCTTATATTAACCCTCACGCACATTCCTATCACCTACGACGGACATTGTATTATTTATTTGGTAGAGTCAGGTACCGGGCTTGTCGATCCAATAGGTAAAGGGTAAGAGTGATCGCTGATGAGAGGCGCACTCTAACTGGAACATTCAAGGGATTAGTTGGCTAAGCATGGGCGCCCATATAAAAGTCAACTAAATCTAAAATTCACTCATTCTCTCATTTGTGCAATAGAAGAGTTCTCTTGCTCCATCTCCATCTTCTTCTTCTTCATCTCCTTGTGTGTGTGTATGCGTGAGAGAGAGAGAGAGAGAGAGAGAGAGAGAGAGAGAGAGAGAGAGAGAGTGCGATCGAGCATTGCGGTGGAACGGCGGCTGTGAAGCAGTTGAGCTCGGCGTAGCGGCATCTCCTTCTTCTTCGGGGCAACGAATCCTCCATGACAGCAAGCGTAGAGTGGTGAGTGACACACCATCGCCATATTTGAGCTTACTAGTTTAGGCTTGTTGTGTGCTTAGAGACATTTGTGGCTCGCACACATTGTATCGACAAGTTCCTTCCATTGACACGTACGACACACATGCACAGTTGTGGCGCCGTTGCTGGGGAATGCCATACACTAAGCTTGAATGGCACTCTGTGCTTCTTTTGTGGTGCAATTTCAATTGTAGAAAAGCTAGAGAAGGAAGGTGTGTGTGTTGAGAAGAAGGATTTTGTGTTGCTAATGTGTATTTCTTTGTTAATGAAGTTTTGAAAGGTTACTGTGTTTTCTCTATGATAAGGTCTTAGTATTAAGGTTGTTAGTTCTGTGTAATGCAAAGTACAGTAAGTAGGAAGTAGATCTGTGAGAGCTAATGAAGTGTGTTAGTGTGTAACAGTAAGTGTATTAGTTGTAAGTAAGTAGGTAGTGTGTGTGTGTGTTCGCGCGCAGGCCGCGACGACCTTATCCCAACAAAAAAAGGGAGACAAAATAAATAAAAAAATTGAAAGGTAGGACCAGGATCAAGAATATCTCACAAACCCAAGCCCAAGCTCATGCTCAGGCTCACGCCTCAGTCGCCCTTTGAAATTACGTATTTTAGCTTCACACATAGCTAAAAATCAACGTTTTTGAGGACCAACCGATTTGAGCTATCACACACTTTAATAAAAAAATCGATCATTAAAAAACATTATAAAAAAAAACCGAGTAAAAACGGACGCCTAAAAAAGTGTGCAGTTAACCTTCGAGGTTATTCACCGACGCTTGTAGGGTGCCAAAGGCACATGCATCTGCGCTGTGTTTGTGTGCTACAAACGAAGAAACTAGAGAGAATTTCTACTTACGCGAGTTCTCAATATCCACCTACCTTAGGTTCCAGGCCCTTGGCGGGGACCCAAGGTAGTACAAACCAAGACTCGAACATAGCGGCTAGTGACTCTTCCTCTGACTACGACGTCATGGAGGGTTTCCCAATGCCTAATCTCGATAGCTCAAGCCAAGACATGCATACCATAGGCCCCCGGTCTGGACCAAGAGTGCTTAGACGCTTGAAGGAAACCTCTAGTAGAGCCACTCAAACTTCGAACATGGAACTAATGATGTAAATGAGGGGGGTGGCGAAGTAAATTCTCCATTCATGAACAATGTAGACCCTATGCCGTTAGAGAATGTGCACCTGAATACTTCATTCACTGCACCTCCTGACTCTTCAGAACTATTCCCCTCCGAGGTCATATTACCCGATGGTAGAAGCTTTGCCGAAGTGCAAGAGTTTGAGCGATATATCCTTGCAGCAAGGGAAAAGGAAGTCGAGAGCTTACGCAAGGCGGAGCAATGAAGAGAGTTAAAAGAGAAAGCCCCTATGTCAATATCCTTGCTAAGAGAGCAATTGAGTGCTGCTGACTTAGCAACCACTAAGGTCCAACCCCTAGAAAGCAACATTGCATCTAGCTCAAAGGACACCCCTAGCACCTCAATCCTAGATGGAGCATTCTTAAATGAGAAGTAGGAGTACGAACTACAACGGAAACTCTAACCAACTGAGGCAAGCTTTTCCATGCATGGGAACCCCCCCATATATTTTTGCCCTTTTACCAAAATATTTCCCATTATATAAGTTACTTTTGATTTTTTCTTCCTTTTTCACAAACGTTTTAGCCTTTATTAAATAAATAAGACTTATGCTAATCAATCACGATGTAGCATAAATAAGTAAGCTTTTTTTGTTGATCTCTCTTTTGACCTTAAATATTAAATATATATAAATTATATTATATATTTTAGTATTTTCTAATATATTTTTCATGTATGTGTATTATTCCACCCTACCAAATATTTTATTCACTAGTTTTCATTTTCAAACCTCAACTCCACTTTCAAATTTCAATAATACCTCCATCTAGATGATTGCCAATCTTTTCAAAACTCTAGGTCATGTTTTCATACACATGCAGGAGCTTACACTTGAAGGCAAGAGAGAAGTCCACTCAAAGGGGACCACCAAAAGACTTTTGCAGCCACAAATAATACATTATTTGGATGAATTTTTTATGTAAAGAAGAACCCCGAATCTGAAGGAGCGTTCAACATGAAAGATGTAGCTCGTGATTTCAACTTTTAGCTCAAATTGTTTCAGAATTTTTGGAGTTATGAACACGGAGTTATGATTTTTGTAGTGGACCCCAGTTTTCTCATGTAATGGTGACACAGGCCATCCCTAGTTTTCTTCCCTTTAGAATGGCTATGGTTCTACAAGTCTTCAAGCATGATTACAAGAGACAAGGCTCTTTTAATGAGGTCTTGGCAAGTCTAGAGTGATTCTATCACCATTTTTGGAGGATCCATCCTCATCAACAAATATCCACCTTCGACAACCTCTCTTATAATTTTCTTACCTCTCTCTTCTCTCCCTAATAAGCTTATGTCTAGCCAAAGCTAGACTATTGTAAATATTTCCTATCCTCTACATCCTACCCACATTCTCTCTTCTTCTCTCTCTATTGACTCTGGTATGTTAAATAATGAGGAGGCAAAATGGGAGCAACAGTCACATGCACCCCATTTTCCTAGTCACCAGAGTGGGACACTCACTTCAATTAGAAATATTGCTAAATCCTCTCCTCCTTCCCTATATAAGGAGGCCATGAGAGCTCACCATGACACAAAAACACACACAATATCACCAAAGAATACACTATGCATTGTGTGTGCCTAGTGCACACACACACACACCCACACCATCACCATCACCGCAATCACCATGCTCGTCTTGAGCATGACCTCTACACCCTTGGGCTATGGAAGATGAAGGGCAGCTAAATGAAGGATGATGGCCATAACCCTCGTGCGAGTCTTCGCCATCAACTCCCACCTATCCGCCATGTGCTCTACCACTCACTCCCTTCTCATTCCCCTACCCTATGCTCCCCATTTCATCGCCTTATTCTCTAAATAAAGCTTGAGGTTTTGTGAGTATGTTTTCCTGCAATGTTTTGCCCATGAGAGGTGTGCGGAATCGCCACCTAGTCTTGTGTTTGGAGTGAGCTTGTGTATGTGTGAAGGGTGTGCGGATTCGCCATCCTTCTGTGGTGCCTAAGTACTAAGCCGCAATACCCCCTCCCTCACTCTCTCTCTCTCTCTCTCTCTCTCTCTCTCTCTCACTTGATCTCATTTCCCTTCCTCTTCATCATTACTCCCAAGAATCCATCTCTCTTGGATGAAAACTTTGTTATGGTGGTGTGTTGTTTGCGTCCTAACCGCTGAAGCTAGGTGGTGCCCCCTGTTTGCTTTACCATGACAGGTTCGAGACATGCCATTCGGTCCCCGGTGTTTTAGAGGCCGTCGGGGTTCGGGGTTCGCTTTGCTCCCTTCATAACCTATACACAGGTCACACCTATCACATGGGTTGGTTAGATGTCCTACAATCCACAATGGGTTCTACTAGTGTGGAGGATCAACAACAAAGAGTTTGTGAAGTCATCCATAGGGTCATTGAATTAGAGAGACAGGACAAGGGGATCAACATGCCTTCAACGGGTCTCATGCGATTCTTAGATACAAGAAAGGCTAACAAACCGACCTTATCACAAATGGAGACTCCCTCAGTAAGCCGGATGGATCCTCCATATGTTGTTTCTCCAGGGGTCTCAGTGCAATCTGAGCCCACAAGTGATAGCTTTACCTTTCCAAGTCTAGCTCATCTTTCCCTTGATGACACCACGGCTACTATGCCTACCCCAATGATGGGCATGCCGAGAAAGACGCCATGGACCTCATTTTTTTAGCAAAGCACCCCTACATGGTATCTCAATGCCTGCAATAGTACCTACAAGTGTGTACCAATCATATGCACCTATGGGTCATCATACTTATGTAGTCCCTACTCCTCCCATTGTTTCAACAACATATGCTCCACAACCACAACACCCAAGTTCTTATTTCCATGGGACTATACAGGCTAGCATTAGCATGTCACATCCAATGTCTGCTATGCCTAGGGCCACACATATGAACTTTGGGCCACCACATGGCACAACACCATATTAAACGTGGAACCCAAGGTCTTCCTATGCGCCAAGCCCAATTCCAATACCTACTCCACATGTAGTCTCTAGAGCGCCTCCACCCACGGTTCCTGCTCACTTAGGTGACTTGGCAACATTTGCTCAAGCTATTGGTCAATCTATTGCTGAGAATATGTGTAAGATGCCTGATAGAGAGCCTAGAAGTAAGGTAGTAAAAATAGCCAAGCTCACACAAAAATTTAGTGGAGATGGGGATGTGAGAAATCATATCAAAGTGTTTGAACAAATATTCAATTCTCTAGTAGAACACAATGACCGGCATAAGAGAAACGATTTAAGCCTAACCTTGATTGAAAAGGTTGGGGATTGGTATAGAATCCCAAGGGTGGAAGAAAAAACGATTTACCCTACTCTTAGGAGACTGTTCTTGAAAGAATACATACGAGAGGGAGTGCTTTGGGGTGTAGCCTCTCAGCTCCAGAAAGCCCAACGAGAGGAGGAGAGTCGGTGAGAGACTTTATTAGTCGCTTGAAGCATTTGAATTCTCGTTGTAATCCAAATGAGTGCTTCAATAATAATCAATTGCTTGACAGATTCATTAGGTGATTACGACATGAGGATATCTACAATTGCCTAGTCATTAGAGGTATCAACACTTGGGAAGTAGTCACCACCAATGCGATCCAATTGGAGGATCATTTAATGATTCAAGGAGAAAGAGTGTCTATTGAGCCTAAATCTATTAGCTCGCAAGCATCGCGGCATCAACCAATGACCCTAAAGCCTATTGATAAGGAGCGAAGGATATCTGAGATGACTTTAGCACATCTCACCAAGGCTATTCAAGAGAGTCTTAGAGACAATCGTGCTCCACAAAACAATCATATGTATCCAAGAAGGGAGCAACAATGGTGCTCAGTATGCTATGGTCTGCATAGTACCAGTAAATGCCCTACTTTTAGAGTAAAATTAAATGGGAAGTGCAATGCCTGTGGAAGGTATCGTCATCATTCTAAGGATTGTATAGTTTTTAAGCGTGCGATGGCCAATAGACCAACCTTAGCATGGACAGACACACCTCGAGTGCCTGCATTGATGCCGGACCCACCTCTTGAACAAACAACACAACACATGGTCCCTAGGGCCCAAAATGTTGTTCAAACAACACCCTTACCACCTCCAGTGCTAGGACCGCAACCACCACATCCGACAATAACTTCTGTGAGTCATCTGTGAGTCATCCAAGATTCTGTCATTCGAGTGGATCTTGTGACTGGTCCAGTACATCCTCTAGGAAACAAGTTAATAATTGATCATAGATATGACACAATAGTTCACTCGCCCCCATTGCAGTATTGTTACACGTGTAAAGCGGACACTGATGTTGAAGAAGATTCTCCTTATATGGATGTACTACCTGGGATGACTGAGGACAATGTGGATTGGGTCCACCTAGCAGCAACCATAGACACTTGGGGAAACAAGGGGACGACCTGGGTAACACCTGACGGGGATGAAATGCTCATACCCTTAAATATTCTAGAAGCAATGCATACACATTCTAACAAGACTCATCCCAATATAACAAAGAAAACATACAAGTGGGTCCCTAAATCTTCTTTAGTGACCATAGCTAGTGCTAAAAAATAGAAGCCTTGTAAGAAACGTCCCACTCGCTCCAAGAAATGTAAGGAAACGTGGCGTTGGATTCCTAAAAAACTATTGGAAGCCCAAGGCTACTATGAAGGAAATGATCAAATCTGGGTGCCAAAACGTAGATTGTGTTCTTACCGGTCACCTGAACCATGTGCACCCAATCCTGTAGCCCCAAAATGAATTGACGATCGTGGAAAGAAAGAAATCACAGAATACTACACACCCACTCTAGAGCTAGTTTGGATACCGAAGAAAGAACAATTTGTTTCACCTAGCTCACGAAGGGGGGAGTCCCATGAAGCTTCTAGCTCCTCATGTAATGCATCCATAGAGGTAAAAGCTTATCCACAACCTCCACCTACAATAGTGGACCTCCATAAAGCTACAAAGGAATCCACACTTCCTAGTGTTGAAGAAACACCTGATGAGCCACTTCAAGTTCGATCTTGGGAGAATACCTTACCACCCTTGCAACTCCATGAGGCACCTAAGGTAATAGAAAACTACTCACAAAAACCCTCACCTATTACAAATTGGAACAATTGGTTTCAAAGGGTGACGATGCCATGCCGCTTCGCTCCCATGACAAGAAAATGAACAAAGGAATGCCAATCAAGAGTATTTGAATCCTACATGATTACTCAACAGTTATAAGGGCTCCCTAACCAGTCAATTTAAAGCTGAAAGTGTGCGAAATGCATCTCTAAAGGTCAGAAGCTTGGTAATGCTAAACACTGAGTATGCTTGAAGTGGTCACAGCTAGGATTTTACTAATCCAAGATGAAGTACTCAAAAAGCTCTACATGCCTGTCTTTATTGCTCCTCAATCGGAGTTACGGATAAGAAGTTATGACAATTTTAAGTTGAGTCAATAGCAGATATGTACCGCATTGGGCAAATGCGGGCTGAGGGGACAAAACTGGAATGAATGCATCAGGCTGAGGTGCTCAATTTCTAGAGCGAGTCGGTCTTTTCAGATCGGTGATCGGGATTTCGGTTGGCAAGATATAACCAGTTTAAATATTTCTCGGGGCTGGGTTCGAACCGCCGTGGTCTCCCTGATTAATCACATTCCTCTGGCTTAATGCAATGCGGTGCCGATGTGTCTGTCAAATGTGGGCCGACGCGGGAGCAGTAAGTGCTTAAGGAGTATCATGTCCAAAATGATGTCTTTTGGAATGCAATGATTGCAGGGAATGCCGACACAGCTCGGCAAGAGCTAGTTTTCTTTTCGATTGCAAAGGAGATTCCTTCCCGCGAATATAATCAATTAAGCTTGCATCTTGAAAGCATAATTTCACTAGGAATATGATAAGAGCATGACAATTTTTGAGTATTGTTAGTCAAGGACTGTTGGAGAGAGTTGCAGTGCTTGGCGGTGCCTTGGCCAATATGTATGTGGACCCCGAAGGCCGACTGCCCAAGCCATGTCACAAAGAAAACCGCCCACTGGATAAAATTGGTGGTGCCTTGGCCAATATGAGTGCCTAATTTGGTGCCTTGACGAGGAAAGCCGGCTGTCCATAGCCCTAATGCCCAAGAGCTTTAAACAATGCATGTTGCCCAGAGGCATACTGACCAGCCATCCACTATTAATGGCTGCCCGACCAAACCCAAAGTAAGGGGCCACCCATTAATAAAGCTAAACCTTTATTGTGGACAAAGAAAATAATAAAACGATGGAGAAGATGAAGCAGACACCGAACCGACAGGGGAAGAGCTGGGCTTTGCTCGCGCAGGCCCCATGAAGGCTCGGATGAGCTCGCGTTAGAGACGGGACTAGCTCAGAATCTCCTTGCGCTGTGATTTGGGACCAACGGGGCACGATTCCATGCAGCTAAAAACTCAAAGCTTTCCACGTCAACAAGGGCTAGGACGTTGCTAATGGGTGCCTAGCTAATTTTAGGAAGGGAGACATGCATCCATAAAAAGAAGGGGATCGTGTGATTTTGGTATTCTTTTCACCTCATATTCTTGAGCTCCTCCTGATAAGCTCCACGTTCTTAATCTCTTCTCCTTATTTCATTTTAACCTCTCTCTATCTCTCTTTGGGAGAAGAGTCAAGAGCACTAAGCTCCCATTAAGAACCCCTAAGCTCTCACGAATCGTGCTTAAAGCTCTCTAATCCATAACCATGCTCATCTTCATAAGCTTGACAAGCCATCCTTAACCTACTCAAAACCTCATATGCCATCCAAAACCTATCCGATTCCCCAAGCTTAATCTCTTAAGCTCTCATAAGTGAGCTTATCCTATTCTCCTTAACACTAGAATGGTAACCTAACAAGACATAAAAGTGTCCTTTCAGGGTTTTGGGAAAAAATTCCAAAACCATAGTAGATCCACTCATTTTAAAAAATCCTTTCATGAGCTTATAGTTCAATAACTACTACATATGGAAAAAATGAGAAACTTGTAAGTTTTCTCATCCCTTGGTCACTACAAGCCTTTAAAGTTGATGGACCAGTGCATTTTGCCCAAAACAACAATTTCTTACGGTTAATTGCATATAAATAAGAGTGGGGATTTTTGTAGGACATGAGATAAAATGCCCCGTTAACTTCAATGGGTTGATGACCAACACATATGGTTTCTTTTACCTCACTAATTGTTTTTGGGTCAAAAAAATAGGTACAAAAAAGTTGCATTTTTGCCATTCTGCTGACCTATCATCAAAGTTTTCTATAGTCACGCTCAATATAGATACTATATACATGTTTTCTTAGTTCCCTTTGGGCCTTTGGATCCAAAAGGAGCCATGGAGCATGTCAAAAGGATAATGGATCTCTTACCATTGGAACCTCGGTGGCAATGATAAAGTGCTAAATACAACAAACATGAAAAAACTGGGTTTAGCATTATGACCTCTAGAAACCCATAGAAACTACTCAATATCTAGCCAAGTTTGTAGTTCATGATTAGATATGGTTACTACCTATAAAATACACACAATTGGCTTAAGAAACTAGCAATATTGAGAAAGTTATACTTGCTACTCTAAAATGTATCGTATTCTTCAGCAAACATAAAAAAACTCAACCATCATCATATACTATGCTATATAGCATATTAGGTCCCCCAAAACTCAAGGAAGATTAGCTTTATGTTATACATTACACTTACACAATCAAAATTGAATTTGGATATCAAGAAAGCCACCAAAAAAATCATAAAAGTGCTAATTTTGGCCAAAAAACAGGATTATGCAATTCTTGTAAATTGGTCATAACTTTTAATTTTAACACTTAGCTCTCCCTACAAGCATCAAAACATGTTGAGAACTATGAAGGCCTAACCTCTAGCCATCTAAACCTAGAGGTTAGGCCTTCATAGTTCTCAACATGTTTTGATGCTTGTAGGGAGAGCTAAGTGTTAAAATTAAAAGTTATGACCAATTTACAAGAATTGCATAATCCTGTTTTTTGGCCAAAATTAGCACTTTTATGATTTTTTTGGTGGCTTTCTTGATATCCAAATTCAATTTTGATTGTGTAAGTGTAATGTATAACATAAAGCTAATCTTCCTTGAGTTTTGGGGGACCTAATATGCTATATAGCATAGTATATGATGATGGTTGAGTTTTTTTATGTTTGCTGAAGAATACGATACATTTTAGAGTAGCAAGTATAACTTTCTCAATATTGCTAGTTTCTTAAGCCAATTGTGTGTATTTTATAGGTAGTAACCATATCTAATCATGAACTACAAACTTGGCTAGATATTGAGTAGTTTCTATGGGTTTCTAGAGGTCATAATGCTAAACCCAGTTTTTTCATGTTTGTTGTATTTAGCACTTTATCATTGCCACCGAGGTTCCAATGGTAAGAGATCCATTATCCTTTTGACATGCTCCATGGCTCCTTTTGGATCCAAAGGCCCAAAGGGAACTAAGAAAACATGTATATAGTATCTATATTGAGCGTGACTATAGAAAACTTTGATGATAGGTCAGCAGAATGGCAAAAATGCAACTTTTTTGTACCTATTTTTTTTGCCCAAAAAAAATTAGTGAGGTAAAAGCAACCATATTTCTTGGTCACCAACCCATTGAAGTTAACGGGGCATTTTATCTCATGTCCTACAAAAATCTCCACTCTTATTTATATGTAATCAACCGTAAGAAATTGCTGTTTTGGGTAAAATGCACTGGTCCATCAACTTTGGAGGTTTGTAGTGACCAAGGGATGAGAAAAATTACAAGTTTCTCATTTTTCCCATATGTAGTAGTTATTGAACTATAAGCTCATGAAAGGTAACACTAGAATGGTAACCTAACAGGACATAAAAGTTTCCTTTCAGGGTTTTGGGAAAAAATTCCAAAACCATAGTAGATCCACTCATTTTGAAAAATCCTTTCATGAGCTTATATTTCAATAACTACTACATATGGGAAAAATGAGAAAATTGTAATTTTTCTCATCCCTTGGTCACTACAAGCCTCCAAAGTTGATGGACCAGTGCATTTTGCCCAAAACAACAATTTCTTACGGTTGATTGCATATAAGTAAGAGTGGAGATTTTTGTAGGACATGAGATAAAATGCCCCGTTAACCTCAATGGGTTGGTGAACAAAACATATGGTTGATTTTACCTCACTAATTTTTTTTTGGGCAAAAAAACATAGGTAAAAAAAATTTGCATTTTTTCCATTCTGTAGACCTATCATCAAAGTTTCTATAGTCACGCTCAATACAGATACTATATACATGTTTTCTTAGTTCTCTTTGGGCCTCTGGATTCAAAAGGAGCCATGGAGCATGTCAAAAGGATAATGGATCTCTTACAATTGGAACCTCGGGGGCAATGATAAAGTGCTAAATACAGCAAACATGAAAAAACTGGGTTTAACATTAGACCTATAGAAACCAACAGAAACTACTCAATATCTAGCCAAGTTTGTAGTCTATGATTGGATATGGTCACTACCTACAAAATACACACAATTGGCCTAAGAAACTAGCAATATTGAGAAAACTCAACCATCATCAATCATATACTCAACCATCAAAAAACTCAACCATCATCATATACTATGCTATATAGCATATTAGGTCCCCCAAAACTCAAGGAAGATTAGCTTTATGTTATATATTACACTTACACAATCAAAATTGAATTTGGATTCAAGAAAGCCACCAAAAAAATTATAAAAGTGCTAATTTTGGCCAAAAAACAGGATTATGCAATTCTTGTAAATTGGTCATAACTTTTAATTTTAACACTTAGCTCTCCCTACAAGCATCAAAACATGTTGAGAACTATGAAGGCCTAACCTCTAGCCATCTAAACCTCACAAACATGAAGTTAAGAGTGGTATAGTTGTAAAAAATTGAAAAAAAGACAAAAACAGGACCCGTTTTTTCACACAGTTTAGGTTCAAAAATGTTGTGCAAGAGTAAGGTTAATGGTGAGATCGATACTCAAAAAAAAATGCGATGCTTTTTTCAGCTCATAAGACAACTTTGTGGATATATAGCACCTAGAAATTCATTTTCATACTCTTCAAATAATTCAAGCAAAATGGTCACTTAGCAGGACACAAAAGTGTCCAAGGACATAAAAGTGTGCTGTTACCATTCTAGTGTTAATTAAGCCATTCTTAAGCTCTCTACATCAAGCTTGATTTCTAATCTCTTGAGCTAGTTCTTGGCAAGGCATACAAGTAATGAAGATGGAGGTCGAATCTTGAGAAGAAGCTTGTCAAGGATTAAATCAAGTAAGGAATTGAAGCCTGCAGGATCCACGGAGCTGAGCCGATGCCTAATCTCTTGAACCGATCCAAGCCTTAGCGAAGGTAATCTTGATCTCATTGAGCTTAGACTAATCTCAAGCTTCTGATTCCAAGACTAATCCCTTTAAGCCAAGCCAAAGCTTTCAAGCACTGATTAGCCACTCAATTTCTCAAGCCTAACCTCCATTAGCCATCCTAATCCTATTCTAAGCATTCGAATCAAACCAAGCTTAAGAGGATCAAGATAAGATTCTTAATTGAAGCCTAATATCTATATTCTTAATCTCTGAGCCTAATCTTAAACCATTAGCTGAGCTTAAACCCATTCAATTTTGAAAGACAAATTAGATGGCCATTGGAAGAGGAAGTTCCTAAGCCATAACGTGAAGAAGCAGAAGGCAGAGTTAAGCAGGTCATTATCACTTTTCTTCATTAGCACCTGGTTTAAGCTAGGTTTCATCTTGTAAGGAGCATTGAGCCTCCATTAATGATTGATTATTGTTGATTAACTGGGATTAAGAGAACCATTTTTTTTAGTTATGTCTTGTTAATTGTGCCTACTGCATCTCTTTTCCCCACACCTCTCACAGCCAGGGGCCCGGTGCCTTTCCGGCTCACCTTTCTCACAATTATCCCACAACATTCTTGGTGATCCCAACACGAAACGAGCCGGGGTGGGAGGTCAGGATGGAGATTCCAACAGAATTGAAGCAATTTATTGAAGATTACAACTTGAATATATTTGATAAAAATCTAGCAACAACAGATCTGCCAAAAATGTTGGGCTTAGTTCAGAGATGTTTGACTATACAACAAAACTTTTTCAAGCTACTGAGCTTGGCATGGGATGCTCTCAATAAGTTTATCAAGAAGATGAGCCAGTACAGGATTCTAATGGTTCTATCGGCACTATAACTGAGTAGGGCAGCATAGTTATTACAGATGATTGCAGAAACAAATCTATTATACATGCAATAGTTGATGAAGTGGTCGAGACTGTGAACCTAACACATGATGTACCTAATAATGCCAATGAGCTTATGGTTGCTTCTGGCAATATGTTTGCGGATTCTATTATCACAGAAGCAAATTCCATAATTGATGGTTTTTTGGCCCAATCTGAAGGAGAAGGTTATAGAAGTATAGCTCAGCTTTGTGATGCATGTACCCCATCACAAGGGGTGCCTGATGAACCTTTTCAAAGTTATAATGGCTTGCTAAGTAGAATGGATGCAGCTGAGGAAGCAGAGGACGATATTGAAGATTGCCTACATCATGTTGATTGTGCGCAGGATATTGACATGAATTTTACATCTATGCTTATATACGGGTTGCAGGAGGAGCCAACTCCTATAGCTTTGTTGAATGATGAGACTTCCAAGGGTGATTTTCCCAAGGACGTTATGGAAGAAGATTTTCAGGACAAAGCTACTATTCATTATCAACATCAAGAGCCAGGTAAAAATGTAACATTTAATGGACTAATAACTTATGTGTAGCGGAAATTAGCATGAACATAGTGGGCATTTCATTAGAATAGATTCCTAATGAGAATTACAAGAGTGTTTGGGTGGAGAGAGCAACAAAAAGCATAACACCTAGTTAGATAGCATTGACAATACTTTCAAAAGAGAGAGAAATTAAGCTATTGACAACAGTTGAGGACCGGATTTCATGGAGCCGGTCCCCCCTCCAAAAGGCTTTGTATTATGGTTTCTCCCATCAAGAGAGACATTGTACAATACAATTCTTTGTGTTCCTTCAAGACTAGCTAGTGCAATGAAGATGGAAACTTCATGCACTAAGCAAAACACTTAACAAACACAACTTGAATTATCCCCGTTCTCAGACCCAAGACCTCACACACCTTCGAAGATGGTGAGAGCTAGCAGGGTATGAGAGTAGATTGAGAGGAAGGAGTATCTTACGAGAAAGATGTACATCTCCTCACATAATCACTCATATGTAGCATAGCTTAGCTTAGTAATTAGCTTGGTAGAGGAGATGAGCATGCATTGAAGCTTGGGTCTTGGTTGGATTTGCATCCACATGCCAAGAGAGTGTTGATGTAGGCTTCTATCTCACAAGCTTGGAGTAGGTGATGAGTTCTCCCTTAAAGCTTGGGAAAAGATAGTCTTCTCTTTCTTCACACATGAGCTTGTGTGAGTGTGTGTGTGTGATAATGCCTTCCAAAAATCAGCCCCCTCTCTCTCTTGGGCGAGCCCTCTTGCTAATTGCTCTTGCTAAAGCCTCATTGGCCCTCCCCAGGTCAAGCCAATTACAATTAAGCAGCATAAGTGATAGCCTTCTGACATGTGTCCCCCTTTCCCCTTTTGTGAGAGCTTTAGGTAATTAAATAATTAAACTAAACTCTCATTGGACCCCTTGGCCTCCTGGCCATTAGGAATCAGGCAAGCCATGGGGCTCCTGAATGCTCATTGGACCCCTTGGGAGACTGCCCAATAGTCTTCTAGGAGACTTAATTCTCATTGGTTTCTTTTATTAAATATTTTTAAATTAATTAAACTAGATTTACTCTAGCTTAATTCGCATTGGTCCACTTCAAGGGTCATCCAATAGAAATTGGGCACACCTTGTGGGCATCTGGCCTAGGGAGCTGACATGTGTCCCTCATTCCCTTTATGTAAAGGGAGCTTGTGTGTGTGTGTGTGTGTGTGTGTGGCTTTCTCTCTCATCCCCTACCTTTAGGGCTCGCCCCCTCCCATGTAGGGATATGCAAAGACTTTTAGGGCACACACAAAGCATCCATTTTTCCCTAGGGTTGACCTTTGGACACAAGCTTTGAATTTTGGAACCTTAGCATTTTGGAAGTCTTAATGGGCTGAACCTTAGGGTCTTTTTAGCCCATTGTTGCACATGGCTCTTTTGCAGATGGATCCCCCTTTGGATCCCTACTATGGACGGTCTGCTAGCTTAACCAATATTCTAGCTTTTTCTCCCCTGGCCTTCCCCACATTAAATGATCAGTTTAATATGAGAAAATCATTTAGGAGAATTAGATATTGATTATTATGACATTACCTCTCTCTTGAAATCATAGTCGTCCTCGACTATGGTGTAGAGAAGATAAAGCATGTTCATGAGTCCTTTTCTTAGCGGGTAGAGGATCCCTATGTTACCCTACAACATCATTCCACAATGGATGACTAGTCCATTTCATGCTTGAGAGCCTGAGGCTTCCGCAAGCATGTCTGCACATTAGTCCTATCAGCCTTCCATAGTAGAGTGAAAAGCTCTACTTGGTGTTTGGGAGACGTCGTCTCCGCAAACTTGATCTAAGCATGCATACTACTTCATTTTTGTGCACAAATAAAGAAAAAGAGAGTCTTATAAGACAAAAATTTTGTTCATTTTTAACATTTTGTACATTTGCTTACTCTTGGGAAGCATTGTAAGCATTGACAAGGTTTAGGTTATCCTTTAATTGTATGCCTTGCATCCATCTAGCATCTTCAAAAGGATAATTCTTAAACTTAATAAGATATCATCGGATAGTCTTACCGCCTCTTAGTACCTTGTCTTCATGTCGGAGAATGGACTCGGGCTGCAGCACCTCTTCTTGGTCCTCGATCTCCGGTGGGTCTTCAATAGTTGGTTCTTGAGGTGGCTCTCCTTTGTAAGGCTTTAATAGGCTCACATGAAAAGCATTGTGTATGAGCCAATGATTGGGCAACTTGAGTTGATAGGCCATCTCATTGATTGGCCTAAGAATCTGAAAGGGACCATAGTACCTTTTTGCTAGTTTAGCATAGTACTTTTGGTGACCCGTAGGATTCTTGCCCGTTGTGTGCCTTAATCGAGCCTTGGGAAACTTTAACAAGACCCAATCGTTTTCTTTAAAGGCTTGGGCTCTTCTGTGCTTGTCAGCAATAGCCTTTTGCCTTTGCTGTGAGATAGAGATAGAATCCTTAATCTTTTGAAAAGATTCTTGTAGGTCTCGGCTATACTCATCTGCAACGAAGATCTTCCCATGTACCTTAAGTAGCAAGGGACTTTTTGATCTTCCCTCAATTACCTCGAAAGGTGCTTTTCCCGTGGAAGTATGTACAGTGTTATTGTAAGCATACTCCACTAAGGGTAAGTACTTCTCCCATTGGGATCTTTGAGCTACTTCCGTTACATAGGCTTTTAGTAGATCGAGAATGGTTAGGTTAGCTATTTCACTTGGGCCATCAGTTTGTGGATGATAGGCCAAAGAGAAGTTTAGCCTTGTTCCTAAATTCTCAAAGATACCCTTCCAAAGATTACTGGTCATTCTAGGATCTCTATCCGACACTATGGACATGGGCAAGCCACGGTACTTGAAAATTTGTGAAATAAAGAGGGTTGCCATTTGATGGGCTTTGATAGTCTTTTTGACAGGTATAAAATGAGCTTGTTTACAAAACTTGTCTACTATCGTCCATATTCCTGTATTCCCATGGATAGACTTAGGCAATCCAAAGATAAAATCCATGGATATGCTCTCCCATGGTGAATTAGGGATTGGCAAGGGTTGAATCAATCCAAGTTGCTTCCCTCTATCAAATTTTGTCTTTTGGCATACCACACATTTGGAAACATACTCTTGTATGTTCACTTTCATGGTAGGCCAATAGAAATATGTTTCACTTCCCTTTAAGGTAGACTGAATCCCTCTATGCCCCGCATAAGGTGGAGCATGAGATTCATACATTACTTTCTCACATAGTGAGTTAGTAACGCATAGTCTATTGCCATAGAGAAGATAACCATCTTGTAAAGTAAATGGTTCTTCTTTCTTCCCTAATGCAAGGGCTGAAATCACATCTCTAAAATGGGGATCAATAGCATACTCATCTATCATTGAAGATAGATCATTGTGAGTTGCTATGGAAACCTCATTCACTCTCGACCGTCTTGAGAGTGCATCATCTACTTGATTATGCTTGCCAGAAATGTGAGCAATATGAAAATGAAATTGCGAAAGGAAATTTGTCCACCTCATTTGTTTGTTGGAGAGCTTGGTCTGCGTCATGAAGTACTTAAGACTTTTGTGATCCGTTCGCAGAATGAAAGGAGTCCCCAATAAATAGTTCTTCCATGAGTCTAAGGCATGTAGAACTGCAAGGAGTTCCTTTTCGTATATGCCTAGAGCTTGCTCAACAGGGTCAAGCCTTCGACTCTCATATCCTATGGCATGCCCTTCTTGGAGCAAAACAGCTCCAAGGCAATCACCACAAGCATCGCATTGGACCTCAAATGGTTTTGAGAGATCCGGTAATGTAAGCACAGGTTGAGAGATAAGATTTTCTTTAAGCTTTTCGAAAGCATTGTTCTCCTTAGTAGACCATGTATACCTAACACTTTTCTTTGTTAGGTCATGTAATGGTCCCGCAATTTGTGAGAACTTTTCTATGAAGCGTCTATAGTATGCACACATACCTATGAAGCTTCTTAGTTCATGAAGATTCCTTGGTTTAGGCCATCCATCTAACTTGGATGGATCCATTTGGATGCCATCTTGAGAGATAATGTGACCTAAATACTGAATCTCTTGCAAGAAAAATTCACTTTTCTTTCGATTAACATAAAGTTTATTCTCTCTTAAAACTTGAAATATTACCTGGAGGTGTTGCTTGTGTTCCTCCAATGAATTAGAGTAGATGATAATATCATCAAAGAACACTCCAGTGAAGGTTCGATGAGGCCTGAACAGCTTCTCCATCAAGCGGTTGAATGTGGCTAGTGCATTGGTCAAGCCAAAAGGTATGACAATGTATTCGTAAAGACCAAATGTAGTACGAAATGCGGTCTTTACAATGTCTTGATCAACTATCCTTATTTGATAATAGCCACTTTTTAGGTCAACCCTACTGAAGTAGGTCGATCCTTGTAGCTTATCAAATAGGTCTTCTACCCGTGGAACAGGAAACCTATTCTTGATAGTGATCCTATTTAGTTCTCTATAGTCGACACACATACGATATGTGCCGTCTTCCTTTTTCACTAATAGCACAGGTGAGCAAAATGGAGATGAGCTTGGCCTAACCATACCCTTCTCAACTAACTCATGCACTTGCCGCATAATCTCCTCTTGTTGAGCTTGAGAAACTCTATAAGGAGGTTTATTAGGCGGTGAACTTCGTGGAATAAGTTCAATTGCATGGTCATCATTACCTCGTTTAGGAGATAGCTCACAAGGGATGTCGTCAATAAAAACATCTTGAAACCCCTTGAGAAAATTGGATAACTCTAATTCCTTTTGGTTGCTTTTATTTTCTTTTGCTAAAGCATTAGGTTCATTTTGAGAGTCTTTAACAAAAATCATGTACACGGAAATAGAGCTCTTTATTGACTTGTTGAAAGCTGGTGTATGTACAATGGGGATGGTGTTACCCATTTCCTTAGCATCTATATACATGTCTTTTTCCCTGAACTTAAAGGAGATTCTCCTTTCAGGAAATTTAACATCGGCAGCCAGGCTGTCAAACCATGGTGCCCCTAGGATTACATCCTCATGCTTGAGAGGAGAGATAAAGAAGTCCTCTTTGTCCACATAGCCTTGGACATGAAGCCTCAATTTCCCGATTAAGGGAGTGAGTGAAGCTTCTTGCCCCTTGAAGGCACTGTCTGCGGGTAGGACATCTCCCATCTCGTAGGATTGTATTCCTAGCTTGGTGGCCAACTCTATAGATATAAAATTGTGAGTAGAACCAGGGTCAAAGAGAATAAAAGCATCATGTTCTCTTACCTTTCCCCAAGCATGGCATAGAGGAGATCCTTTGTGGTGAGTTTGGTGAGTCTCCTCCTCTTGGATTTCAACCAAGGAAGCTCTAGGAGGATCTTGGCGGTTGTTCTTTTGGGGACAAGCGCGGTACGCATGCCCTTGTTCGCCGCACTTGAAACACCGGTTATCCTTACGATAACGCTCAAGCTCTTCAGGAGAGAGTTTATTCTTACCTTTGTAAACTCCCTTCTCTTTAGCTTTGTTGGATTTGCCCTTAGGAGAATTTTGGACATTTTCCTTCCCCTTAGGCTCATTGGAACCCTTGTTTTCCGGGGGCTTATTATTTCTTTTTGCCCCCGTTTGGAAATTTATTCGAGAGGCGACCATAGTGTGGTGTATTACCGCCGATATGGTACGTGGTCTTTGGGAGTTGACATACTCAGCCATTTCTTCGGTTAAGCCCACACAAAATTGTTACTTTTGCTCTCCAAAATCAAACTTTTTGAAGATAGTGGCTTTGAGTTGTAGGTCCCAAAACTTGTCTACATATTTGTGGATAGATTCATTGGGAGAGAGATTTAAGCTTCACCATTCGGTGAGTACTTTGTCTTTGGCATCGGTGGCCAAAAACTGCTTCATAATGGAAGCTCTTAAAGCTTTCCATGTTCGTGGAGCTTCACCGTTGGCTCGTAGGCTAGACCACCATTTTTTGGCGGACTTTTGAAAGTGCATAGCTACATGGCATAGCTTAGAGGACTCCGTGAAGCCCTCATCTCCAAACCCCGCATCAAATTTTTGGATAAAGGCCAAGACTTTGTCCGTAGCACCAAAGGTACCATCATAGGTAATGTAAGAGATGCTCTTCCCTCCCTCTTTGAATTTCTTCAACTTGGACGACCCCTTCCATGCGGCATAGGATTTCCTATGGCCTCTTCTTTTTGATGGTTCAAAGGTTGCACCATCACTTTATTCAGAAGGTGAAGAATTTGAAGAAGGTGGAGAAGAGGGTGACCTCTTTCTCGCCTTTTTCTTGTCTTGATCTTTGTCGTCTTCACCATAGCTTTCATAAGAGGAAGAGGATGAAGAAGATGGAGAAGAGGGTGTCCTCTTTCTCGCCTTTTTCTTCTCTTGATTTTTATCATCCCTCTTTGAATTATGGTGTGGAGAAGAGTATGATGGTCTTCTTCGCTTTGGTGGTGATGGAGAGCGTTTAGCCCGCCGTCTTCGTGGAGCCATCTCCGCCGAGGTGGCGGGAGACTCGCTTCTTTCTCGTTCCTTCGGTGGAGGCTCTTGAGTTCTCCTTTGGGAAGGATATGCATAATCAAGAAGTAAATTCTTGAGCCCTTCATATGGATTCTCTTCTTCTTCCCGAATCGGAGAGAGGCCTCTTTTGGTAGTCTCACAAGGAGGCTTCCTAGGTGTTCTCTCGTCATGGTGATGAGCTTGGAGAATCCCGTGAGCACGGAGCTGCCGTTGCACTTCACTTTGGAGAGATGGATTTCCCATGGCTTGTTGAAGCCTAGAAACAAGATAGTTCACAAGCATTGAAGCATCATTAGTAGCTTGCTCATGAGCAAAATCAAAGTTATCAACATTAATTTCACTCTCTTTACTATTGTCTGCCATTCTAACAACTTTTAGGTGTAAACGTTTTAGGTGTACTTTGGCACTTCAAGCCCTAGTTGCTACTCCTCTTTGCCCCTTTAGAAAAAGCACTCAAGCTACTGTACCCGCGGCTCGAATACCATTAATTGCAAGGAATAGAAGAGAGGGTCTTTCGACACCAAAACAGCACCAGCTCCTGTCAAGCTTCTAAAAGCTCAATAGTGGTTAAGTTGTAGGCAAGCCCAGTAGGACTCCACTATTAGGACCATAGCTCTCGACGGTGATGCCCCGTTAACTGCACGAAGGCAGGCGCATTGCAAGGCTGAAAAATCCCTATTCTACTTACTCACAGGCAATTAATAATACCAACCATTTGTAGCTCGCTTGAGGACCTCTCTTCTTGAGCAAGAAAAGAAAAACCTTGAGCTCTGATACCAATGTAACATTTAATGGCCTAATAACTTATGTGTAGCGGAAATTAGCATGAACATAGTGGGCATTTCATTAGAATAGATTCCTAATGAGCATTACAAGAGTGCTTGGGTGGAGAGAGCAACAAAAAGCATAACACCTAGTTAGATAGCATCGACAATACTTTCAAAAGAGAGAGAAATTAAGCTATTGACAACAGTTGAGGACCGGATTTTCATGGAGCCGGTCCCCCCTCCAAAAGGCTTTGTATTATGGTTTCTCCCATCAAGAGAGACATTGTACAATACAATTCTTTGTGTTCCTTCAAGACTAGCTAGTGCAATGAAGATGGAAACTTCATGCACTAAGCAAAACACTTAACAAACACAACTTGAATTATCCCCGTTCTCAGACCCAAGACCTCACACACCTTCGAAGATGGTGAGAGCTAGCAGGGTATGAGAGTAGATTGAGAGGAAGGAGTATCTTACGAGAAAGATGTACATCTCCTCACATAATCACTCATATGTAGCATAGCTTAGCTTAGTAATTAGCTTGGTAGAGGAGATGAGCATGCATTGAAGCTTGGCTCTTGGTTGGATTTGCATCCACATGCCAAGAGAGTGTTGATGTAGGCTTCTATCTCACAAGCTTGGAGTAGGTGATGAGTTCTCCATTAAAGCTTGGGAAGACATAGTCTTCTCTTTCTTCACACGTGAGCTTGTGTGAGTGTGTGTGTGATAATGCCTTCCAAAAATCATCCCCCTCTCTCTCTTGGGCGAGCCCTCTTGCTAATTGCTCCTACTGAAGCCTCATTGGCCCTCCCCAAGTCAAGCCAATTACAATTAAGCAGCATAAGTGATAGCCTTCAGACATGTGTCCCCCTTTCCCCTTTTGTGAGAGCTTTAGGTAATTAAATAATTAAACTAAAGTTTCATTGGACCCCTTTGCCTCCTAGCCAATAGGAATCAGGCAAGCCATGGGGCTCCTGAATGCCCATTAGACCCCTTGGGAGACTGCCCAATAGTCTTCTAGGAGACATAATTCTCATTGGTTTCTTTTATTAAATGTTTTTAAATTAATTAAACTAGATTTACTCTAGCTTAATTCTCATTGGTCCACTTCAAGGGTCATCCAATAGAAATTGGGCACACCTTGTGGGCATCTGGCCTAGGGAGCTGACATGTGTCCCTCATTCCCTTTGTGTAAAGGGAGCCTGTGTGTGTGTGTGTGTGGCTTTCTCTCTCATTCCCTACCTTTAGGGCTCGCCCCCTCCCATGTAGGGATGTGCAAAGACTTTTAGGGCACACACAAAGCATCCAATTTTCCCTAGGGTTGACCTTTGGACAGAACCTTTGAATTTTGGAACCTTAGCATTTTGGAAGTCTTAATGGGCTGAACCTTAGGGTCTTTTTAGCCCATTGTTGCACATGGCTCTTTTGCAGATGGCCCCCCCTTTGGATCCCTATTTTCCCTCCTTTGGATCCCTACTGTGGCCGGTCTGCTAGCTTAACCAATATTCTAGCTTTTTCTCCCCTGGCCTTCCCCACATTAAATGATCAGTTTAATATGAGAAAATCATTTAGTAGAATTAGATATTGATTATTATGACAAAAAATCTCTCTGATGAAATAGGTCCAGAAAGTTCTAAGGTTTTCATAATGGTTATGAAGCTAGAAGGGGTGATAATGCTAAATCATCCCTGATACTACATGAAGTGCACATGATTTTTTATTTTCTTGGACGATGTGCCAAATGTGGCTTAATTTGGATATTATTCCTAATTCTTATGTCAGTGATGTCCTGGCTACCAGTAAAAGGGAGTCAGAATTCTTTAATTCTTGCTGGTTACGACCTTAAGTTACCAAAAGTTTATGAGATGTGGTTGCTGCACTATGCTTCAGGTGAAGCTCTAGTAAATTGCGGAGACCATCAATGCTATGTGATCTTAATGGTATTTGATCCAGGTGATTCAAAAGACCCTCAAAAGCAGGTTCAATATGGATGGGTATGTTTGGGTCTACATTGTGGTTTCTTTCTGCTAGATCCAAGAATAGCATATTTGGAGCAAAAATTCTTGAAGTTGATTGATACAAGATGTGTAAGCCTATGTGGATATTATGCGGCTCCACTATTGGGGCAATTTCTTTTTAGTCCATTTGTTCCTGGGAGCTATTGAAGAGCAACTGGTAGATTCAAAGACTTCATTTATTTTCCTGTAGCTAGCAGGTTACTTATCAGTAGATTTGTTTTTGGATGTATGTTAAGACAGACGTGTTTTTGGTTATATGATCAATAAGCTTACATGGCTAGCTTCCAGTTGACATCTTGGACAATTGTTATAGTATCTTCACACCTTTTGAGATGGTTCTGCTACCAGAACTTGAAGTAAAGGACTTAACGACCATTCCGTGTGCACACAGAGTAAGGCATACTTGAGCTTGACAGGGTTCCTTAAAGAGAGTTGATGGTCAAGACGTGTGCCTAAGTAACTGGAGCACTTGAGTCTGACGGGGTTCACTAAACATATTTTCATAATTGCATGCTTTGGAGATACGACCACTACGGTTCAAGGATTGTGATGGGACAGCTACCAGATAATTGAGCTAGACTATTGATGTTATGATTTACACCTTCTTTTTGTTTTACATACCTTTATCAACTACATGATCTTGATGACAAGTAGCTTAAGTTTTTTATCGAAGATGCAGCTTGAAGACCGATTGGCACAGACCGGAGGATGTGCAGGTTCAGAGGGTGTGAATGTCGTGCTGCTCCGCTCCCATGACAAGAAGATGAACAAAGGAATGCCAATCAAGAGTATTTGAATTCTACATGATTAATCAACAGTTATAAGGGCTTGCTAACAAACCAATTTTAAGATGGAAGTGTGCTAGATGAAGCTCTAAAGGTCACAAGATGTCTTGGTAATGCTAAATAGTGAGTATGCTTGAAGTGGTCATAGCTGCGATTTTATTAATCCAAGTTGAAGTACTCAAAAAGCTCTACATGCCTGTCTTTACAGCTCCTCAATCGGAGCTATGGATTAGAAGTTATGACAATTTTAAGTTGAGCCAGTACAGCAGATCTGTACTGGATTGGTCAACTGCAGCAGCGGAGGGGATAAAACTGGAATGAATGTATCAAGCTGAAGTACTCAATTTCTGGAGTGAGTTGGTCTTTTCAGATCGGTGATCGGGATTTCGATTGGCAAGATATGGCCAGTTTAAGTATCACCGGGGGTCGGTTGCACAACCCTGGTCGCCTTGATCAATCACATTCATCTGGCTTAATGCAATGCGGTGGCGATGTGTATGCCAAATGTGGGCCGATGTGGGAGCAGTAAGTGCTTGAGGAGTATCATGTTCAAAATGACATCTTTTGGAATGCAATGATTGCAGGGAATGTCGGCAAGGGCTAGTTTTCTTTTTGATTGCAAAGGAGATTCCTTCCCACGAATATAATCAATTTATCTTTCATATTGAAAGAATAATTTCAATAGGAATATGATAAGGGCATGAAAATTTTCGAGTATTGTTAGTCAAGGACTGCTAGAGAGAGTTTCAGTGCTTGGCGGTGCCTTGCCAATATGTATGTGGAGCCCGAAGGCCGACCGCCCAAGCCATGTCACAAAGAAAACCGCCCAATGGATAATCTTGGTGTGTGCCTTGGCCAATATGAGTGCCTAATTTGGCTGTCCATAGCCCTAAGGCCCAAGAGCTTTAAACAATGCATGGTGCCCAAAGGCATACCGATCGACCGTCCACTATTAATGGCCGCCCGCCCAAACCCAAAGTAAGGGGCCACCCATTGATAAATCTAAACCTTTATTGTGGACAAAGAAAATAATAAAACGATGGCGAAGATGAAGCAGACACCGAACCGACAGGGGAAGAGCTGGGCTTTGCTCGCGCAGGCCCCATGAAGGCTCGGATGAGCTCGCGTTAGAGACGGGAGTAGCTCAGAATCTCCTTGCGCTGTGATTTGGGACCAATGGGGCACGATTTTGTGCCGCTAAAAACTCAAAGCTTGCCACGTCATCAAGGGCTAGGACCCATTAGCGACATCGCTAATGGGTGCCTAGCTAATTTTAGCAAGGGAGACATGCATCCATAAAAAGAAGGGGATCGTGTGATTTGGGTATTCTTTTCACCTCGTATTCTTAAGCTCCTCCTGATAAGCTCCATGTTCTTAATCTCTTCTCCTTATTTCATTTTAAACTCTCTCTATCTCTCTCCGACAGAAGAGTCAAGAGCACTAAGCTCCCATTAAGAACGCCTAAGCTCTCATGAATCACGCTTAAAGCTCTCTAAGCCATAACCATGCTCATCTTCTTAAGCTTGACAAGACATCCTTAACCTACTCAGAACCTCATATGCCATCCAAAACCTATCCGATTCCCCAAGCTTAATCTCTTAAGCTCTCATATGTGAGCTAATCCTATTCTCCTTAAGCCTAAGCCTCTCGAGTCCCAAAAACTTAAGCTCTCATAAGAGGAACGACTCAAGCTCTTGATCTTCCTTAACCCAAAACCCAAATCTCCTAAACCTCATTAAAAAGCCTTAAGCCATTCTTAATCTCTCTACATCAAGCTTGATTTCTAATCTCTCGAGCTAGTTCTCGGCAAGGCATGCAAGCAATGAAGATGGAGGTCGAAGATTGTGAAGGATTAAAGCAAGTAAGTAATTGAAGCCTGCAGGATCCACGGAGCTGAGCCGATGCCTAATCTCTTGAATCTCTAAACAGAGGTAATCTTAATCTCATTGAGCTTAGCCTAATCTCGAGCTTTTGATTCCAAGACTAATCTCTTTAAGCCAAGCCAAAGCTTCCAAGCACTGATTAGCCACTCAATTTCTTAAGCTTAACCTCCATTAGCCATCCTAATCCTATTCTAAGCATTTGAATCAAACCAAGCTTAAGCGGATCACGATAAGCTTCTTAATTGAAGCCTAATCTCTATATTCTTAATCTCTGAGCCTGATCTTAAACCATTAGCCAAGCCTAAACCCATTCAATTCTGAAAGACAAATCATATGGCCATTGAAAGAGGAAGTTCCTAAGCCATAACGTGAAGAAGAAGAAGGCAGAGTTAAGCAGGTCATTATCACTTTTTTTCATTAGCACCTGGTTTAAGCCAGGTTTCATCTTGTAAGGAGCATTAAGCCTCCATTAATGATGGATTGTTGTTGATTAACTGGGATTAAGAGAACCGTTTGTTTTGAGTTCTATCTTGTTAATTATGCCTACTTTATCTCTTTTCCCCACACCTCTCACAGCCAAGGGCCCGGTGCCGTCACGGCTCACCTTTCGCACAATTATCCCCCGACATTGAGCACATTTCAAACGGTATGATCTACCCAAGGAAGGGGGGAGTACTTGCTGACAGTCATCATTCACTCACTCCCCTCTCAACCTTCCTCCCTAACCTCTCAATCTCCCAATCTTAGGGAATGTATATTTAAAGCCTTATACTCACAAAAAACAAAAATAAGAAAGAGCAAGAGCAATTAGCAAATGAGTATGCACAATAAAAGTCAAAACATTGACCCAGACCTACACATTCACATCCGGTACACTGAAACAAAGACCTATGTCATTAAACACCTTTGATCCTCATCACTCGAGTGATGGAGGGTAGGTAGGAGCAGTACGATAGGAGTGTTTCTGTTTTAGAGTTTAGTGATTAGCAAAGTTCTTTGTTCCCACTGATCTGCCTCCTAGAGGTATTCTTAGTGTGTACAGAAACGTGTTGTTGTTGTTAGGATTTGGACCTTCATGGAATTTTTCTCTCGTTCACACTTCAAATCAAGCGCGACCATCAACACAAACAAGTGTTTCTTGTCCATTAGCATTGCCCCTTACCTTTTTGCATCCATGTTTGTTTGCTTTAATTGTGATTGGTAGCATAATATCCATCACATTTTCTTAGTATAAAACATTAAATTCAATGTAATTTTTTTTCATAAGCACTTGTCTAGGTTTAAAAATCAAGAAGTCCGACTAAGCTAGTTTGACCAAGCTAGGCGTTAGAGATCTTCTCTTAATACCATGGGGAATGCCTTCCTAATAATCAATGGTTACTTAGGTTCTTAATCCGATTTAGGCAGCATTGTGTGAAATGCACTAAGGCTTTATAGTGGGCTTAGTCCCTATTGACCTTTAGTTTAAGTATTATAAAGGGAGTTTACTAGTGTGATGAGCCTGGGGAGGATAACAGTGTTATATGACCCCCCAAAGTTCCAAAATCAAAATGTTGAAAATGAACAAACAAAAAATCAAAGTGCCACAATGTAAAATCTTAAGATGGAAGAGAAACCTCAGCTTGATTTGGTACTCCACTCACATGTATCACCTATGGTACTAGAGCCCTAGAGGTTCCCAATGTGGGCACTTTTTCTTGAAAACCAAAAACCCAAGGCATAAAAAATAAGCATACACATCAAAATTGGAACAATGTGAAAAGACTTTGGGGGGTCAAAGAAAAGGAAATAAGTGAGGCGATGATTTCATGAGAAATTCCTTTTATCGTAGCTTAACTACAAGGTCTTCTAGGTATAGCCTCTAGTCAACCCTTGGACATGAAATACTTGGCTCTAGCGATTAAACAACTTAATTGACCAGAGAAACTTTAGAAGCTTACCCATGGTATTAATAGTCGATCTTTAGTGCTTTTCGATCATTAAATTAGCGACCCCATACTTGTTTAATTTTTTACCTTTACAGTTGTTTATGCGCTTAATTATATTGCAATTTAATGTTTATTGCTGACAAATGGTTTAAAGTTTTGTTACCAATCAAATTGTCTACCTACAACTGCATATGCTTTTTAATTGCTTATGAGAATGCAATTAATGTGTCAATGTTGTTTGATTTTGTAGTGACTGAAGGAGGCTAAGGACATTCATCTCAAAAGCTCTTCCACCTCGACGAACGAGCTTCAACTCAATAGCTTCCGAGGACGGAATCTACATCAAGAAGGGGGGCATGTTAACCCTCACGCACATTCCTATCACCTACGACGGACATTGTATTATTTATTTGGTAGAGTCAAGTACCCGGCTTGTCGGTCCAATAGGAAAAGGGTTAGAGTGATCGACGATGAGAGGCGCACTCTAATTGGAACATTGAAGGGATTAGTTGGCTAAGCATGGGTGCCCAAGTGTGAATGGGGCAAGCTCATATAAAAGTCAACTAAACCTAAAATTCACTCATTCTCTCATTGTGCAATTGAAGAGTGCTCTTGCTCCATATCCATCTTCTTCTTCTTCATGCCCTTGTGTGTGTGTGTACGGTTGAACGCAGCGTAGCGGCGTCTCCCTCTTCTTCGCGGAAAGGAATCCTCTATGTCAGCAAGTGTAGAGCGGTGAGTGACACACCATTGCCATCTTTGAGCTTAATAGTTTAGGCTTGTTGTGTGCTTGGAGTCATTTGTGGCTCGCACATAGTGTATCGGTAAGTTCCTTGAATTGACACGTGCGACAGACGTGCACACCTTCCCTTAGGTCCACATCCTATATTTGTCTAAAAAAAGGCTAGAAAAGCCTACTCAAAACTACCTTCTTCAATGCCCTTGTCCCCTTAACCCCACACAACATTAGCCTTAATCCCTAAAAATTAGGATTCCTTACAAGGCCCGTGCAAGGTCCATATTTCTCCTAATGGAGACCACCTCTTCAATGCTACTAGTGTGGGGGCCCACATCGTGTAGGCGAGTGTCCTATTAGATTACAAAAAAAATGCCACGTTGATGCAAACCAATCAAGCCAGCACATCTACAATTCCAATACTCATGTGTAATCGATGTGGCATAGATCATTTGATTGCCCAATGTCCTAATAATCCAAATGGGCCAAAGATCACGCCATGGAATTTAATTGAGGTTATCGAGGAGCCATCACAAAGTACGCCTATGGTACCAGTAAATGTACTCACATGATCGATGCTCCAAAACCAAAATTATATTCTTGAAGAAAGAGACACAGCATCAATTGCCCAATCTCAAAAAAAGAAGAAAACATGAAGGAAGAGATCCCAAAAAGCAGCGAAGTTAGATCCCAGTTCAAAGACCAACATAGGGACTAGTGACGACCTCGTATTTATGAATGACACTAAAGAGGATTTTGAATCAGGTGAGACCATGGAGACTAAAATGACCATTAGAAAAGAAAACACAAAGGAAGATTGTCATGAGCCACAATGGCCAGGACCCAAGAAAAAGATAGGAACTTACCCAAACCCTATAGAGAAGATCAAGACAGTCAAGAAATTAATGAGTTTGGTGGAATAAACCCAAAGGGATCTAGAGCCAGTACCTAGGCAGAGCCAAATTACAAGCACAATGTTCCCTACACAAAAGCAACCTCAGAAAGTCCACCGACCACGAGCCATACCACGTGTCATCCAAGAAGAAAGTGACTTTAAGTCATCGGGTAGTGGGCGTACTCCCTTCTTGTTAGAGAGAATGTTTATAGAGGGATTACCTAACCCTATTGAATAACTGGAGACTCCATCTTCCCCATGTCAAGGGATTAAATCCCAAAAGATGCCATTAAATATTGCCAAATTGATGGATTTCATGGCTTTAGAGGTTAGAACCACCATCATGTCCAAACTATACGGAGACCCCAAGCTATTCTTATCTCTTCGAGCTTTCCTCTATGGAGAACTGAAAGTCGGACTACCACAATTTGCACAGGTGGATGGATCTAGGGAGGTGACAATAGAGGAGGCACACTTAGATCCACAACCCAACCTAAATGAGAACTCTGTTGTTGAAATACATGTTAGCAAGTTGAGACAATACTTTGAAGGCGATGAATCTAATGCGACCATACCAGTCACTACCAAGGGATTAACTCTGAAGGGAATCTTGATGGTGGCATTGGGGTTAGAATTGTAACTAAATTTTTTTGGGAATGTATGGGAAGAACTCACCTTGGGACTACAAACATAGTAGTAAAGATGGCCAATGGGACTATTGTTAAACCTATTGGGATGCTAGAAGATCTCAAGTTCAAGGCCTTTGGACACAAAATAAGGCATACCTTCATTGTTATGGACTTTTCCAAACACACTATGTCATTTGAGATGATCTTAGGATGTCCTTTCATGAGGAAAGAAAAAATGGTGCATGATTGGTCTAAAAAACATGCCTACTTGTAGTTCCAAGACTCTGTCATTCGAGTTGATCTTGTAAGTGGTCGAGTACATCCTCTAGGAAATAGACTTAATATTGATCATAGAGCTGACACCACATTTCACTCGACCCCATTGTAGTATTTCCAAACATGTTAAAAGGACACTGATGTTGGGGAAGGTTCCCCTTATATGGATGTTCTCCCTGGGATGAATGAGTCTTACAATGTGGATTGGGTCCACCTAGCAGCAACCATAGACACTTGGGGAAATAGGGGGACGACCTGGGTAACACCTGAGGGGGATGAAATGCCAAAACTCGTACCTTTAAATATAGTAGGAGTAATGCATATAGCTTGTCATGACCTACCAGATGCAGGCTTGACTGACACTGGGACTAGTAGAATCTTGAAAGACTCCAGTCCACACGATTCAAAGTCAAAATCATCAATTAAAATTGACTCTGAGAACAAAGAGTCTGAGTTAAATCTTGGTGCAAATGTGAGGACAAACCATTCAAGGCCCAGTGGTACCCGAGATGAAAATCTATCCGGGAGAGGAGAAGACACGAGTAGCGATTCATCTACTAGTGACTCTTCACTGGACATCGGCCATAATAAAAAATTAGACAAGAAGAGTAAAACAAATAAGAGGCAACGATATCAAGTAAATGTGCATACTAGGATAAAGGAAAAGAAATCTACCGCAGAATGGCTTAATTATATGGGGACATGTGATGCTCATCGGAAGTTGGTAGATAATTGGGGTGAGTACCTTCAAAGCGTCATGTGGTGCAATCCACAACCCATTGACATCGCACAACCAGAAGCTACATGGAAGCCAAAGTTGATCCGTATTGTAAGGAGACAAAGAAATGTAGAGCTAGCTCAACAACAAAAGGAAGCGAAAGAGAAATCACAGTCCATAGAACAACAAGACCCCATAGATTTACATCCTGCACCTAAGCATTTCAAATCCTACACCACGGAGAAGCATAAGGTTGTGTATACAAAGGTACAGAGAAAATCTATTGATGGAAGTAATGGAGTCTATGATGGCCCAATGATAGTTAAGGAAATAGAGTTAGCAGAACCAGGTGAGGATTCCAAACATGTTCTCATTGCCCAAGATCTGATCGAGACTAAGGAATATGTTCTTAAGGATATTCTCAAGGAATTTAAGGATATATTCTTGGACATATCATGATATGAAATGTGTTCCATCTTCCGTGGTGCAACACAAAATCCCCATCAATAGCATGGCTTAACCGGTCCAACAATGACCCTACGCAATGAATCCAAAGTATGCAAATATTGCTCAAGAAGAGATTGAAAAACTTGTCAAATGCAGATTCATATACCCTATTGAGCACTCAGAATGGCTGTCTCTAATAGTTATTGTGCCAAAAAAGAATGGAAAACTCAGTGTGTGTGTGTGTGTGGATCTTACGAAGGTCAATGTCACCACTAGGAGAGACCATTACCTCTTGCCATATTTAGAACATATACTTGAAAGAGTTGCAGGGAAGTAAGCTTATAGATTTTTAGATGGGTACTTTGGATATAATCAAATCACAATTGCATTAGAGGACCAAGCTAAAACTGATTATATAATTGGATATAAAGTGCTCACATTTCATGTTATGGATTTTGGCTTAACCAATGCCCGTGCTACCTTCCAAATATTGATAAACACTACATTTAGCTAATATTTGAGGGAGTTTTGCGAAGATTTCTTATATGACCTTTGTGTTTATTCTTCTTGGAAAGAGCATCTATCATGTTTACAGAAAGTTTTTGAAGAGTGTAGATTGTATTGCATCTCATTAAACCCTTTCAAATGCCAATTTTGGGTTAAACATGGAGTCATTTGAGGGCATATAGTGTCCAAAAATGAGGTTTTCACAGATGAGAGAAAACTTAAAGCCATTGTTGATTTTCCATCATCTATAAACTATAAAGGAGTTCAAAGGTTCATGGGCCATGTTGGTTATTACCGGCAGTTTATTTTAAAATTTTTCAAGATAGCTTGCCCATTGTATAAGATTCTTATCGAGTTCCACTAGACTGTGGAGTGTGACCATGCCTATGAGTTATTGAAAAAGGCCTTAACAAGTGCTCCCATTCTATGAGTGCTTGATTAGAATTTAATCTTCCATGTGGTATATTGATGCATTGAACTTTTCTATTGGGTGTGTTCTAGCTCAACCAAGAAAACATAAATTGGACTACCCCATTAGCTTTGCAAGTCGTCAATTACATGATGCTGAGAGAAACTACACTACTACAGAGCGGGAAGGTTTAGCTATGATTTATGTAGTGAGGAAATTTTGCTGCTACCTTCAACAAGTTTGTTTTCTATGTCAATCATTAAGCGTTGTTGTATCTAGTGAATAAACCTTGTTTCACGAGAAGAATTACACGATAGTTGTTAATTCTTCTTGAGTTTGACTTTACCATTGTGGTGAGACCTGGTAAAAAACATGTCATGGTGGATCATTTTTCTCACATACCCAATAGTGAAGCCCCTATTGGAATCGATGATGAATTGCCCGATACTTCCCTATTTCTAGTCAAGACCATGCTTGAATGGAGTGAGAAGATTGTGAACTTTTTAATTAATGGTTTTTCACCCAAAGAGCTTCGTAAGGATATAGCTCAATCTTTTTTAAAGGAATGTGAACCTTATTCTCTAATTGCAGGAACTCTTTACAACCTAGGGAAGGATGACATTCTTAGATGTTGTGCTCGTAAGAATGAGTATTCATACATCCTACAAGAAGCCCACATGGGTATAGATAGAGGAAATTTCTCAAGGGAACTAACTGCTAGAAAGGTGTTGCAATCAGGCTATTGGTGGCTTACCTTATTCAAGGATGCATCACTTCTTGTAAAAGGGTGTGATGAATGCCAACATTACAAGATCACACAACGAAATGATAAGATGCCCTTACATCCTATTAAAGTGACTCAACCATTTGAAAAATGGGATTTAGACTTTGTGGGCCAAATTAGTCCGGAAGCTCATAACACTCAATCTCGATATATTATTGTTGCCCCCACTGACTATGTGACAAAGTGGGCGGAAGCCAAGGCAACACACAAGGCTGATGCAAGGTCAACCGCCATGTTTCTCTTTGAGAACATTATTACATGATTTGGTTGTCCCTTTGAGACTATAAGTGACTCATTTTATAAATGGGTGATAAGGGAACTCACGAAAAACTTCATGATAGCCCACCATAATTCCACACCTTATTATCCACAAGCAAATGGCCAAGCTGAGAGCACTAACAAGACCTTAGTTTGACCTTGCCCAAAAAAATGGAAGCTCAGCGCACAGATTGGGATTTGAAGCTGACAACAGCTCTATGGGCTTATCGTACGGCTTACAAAGTGGCTATTAATTGTGCACCATCGAAAATGGTACATGATGGCCAAGAAGCAGTTATTCCATGGGAGTTTGTAATTCCTAGTCTGTAGGTAGCTTCTCAAGAAGGTTGGGATGGTAACCCTTTAGTTGAGCATTTATATATCCTTGAGAGGTTAGATGAAGAGAGACAATTGGCTGTGAAAAATGCACTTGTGGATAAAGACAGGATAAAGAAATGGTTTGACCGTCATCTAAAGAACAAAGATATCAAGGTTTTGGGATAAAGTCCTTATGTATGGAGTGCATAACAAGAAGAAAAAATTGAAATATGCGGGGAAAGGACCATATAGAGCATGCAAAATCACCCCACAAGGTAGTGACTTGTGTGGAAACTCTTGATAGAGTTGAAACCATTGGATTCCTCAATGGGAGTAAATTTAAAAGATACTATGATCCTTTAAGCCAAGAGGATCTACGTGCCATATATAAAAAAAAGGAAGCCAAGGTACAAGCACAGTTGAAAAAGATATAAGCTGAAGTTGAGGCTAAGGGGAGACATCAACATATTAGATGCCAACAAGAGGTCAAACTTGGAGTCCAACATGCATTTCAAGTTGAAAAAGAGGATGACAGGCTGGACTCTGACACACCTCTACGATACCCAATTGAGTTAAATAGAAAAAATGGGAAAGTGTTATACAACACCTTATTGGACACATGTGCAAAATGTAATCTGTTATCATATGGAGTGTGGTGTCAGTTAAGAAAGCCATCTCTAGCTAAGAGTACTATCCAAGTCAAGAGTATCAATAAGAAAAAAACTATGATTTTTGGAACCTGCCATACTTTTGCGAGCTATGACAACGGGGTCGTAGCTCAAGACTTTTTGGTGATGCCTGCTAGAGCTATGGAAAGCAATATAAACCTAGGATGCACGTGGATGATAGCCACCAAATGCACTATTGATTGGGGGATTGGGAGTGTCACAACACATAAATCAACTCTTAGGCCTGCAACTCAAGCCATAGTCCCTGAGATATCACCTTTCAAGAAAATACAACTCAAAAAATTGCATGTCCAAGAGATTGAACCATATGTACCTATGGCCCAACCCTCTAGAGCTTCGAAACAAAAAATGAGACACACAAGACCCATTGTAATATAGCTAAGAAAACATACGAATGGGTCCCTAAATCTTCTTTAGCGACCATTTTTTATGCTAAAAGCCAAAAGCCTTGTAAGAGACGCCCCACTCGCTGTAAGGAATATAAGAAAATGTTGCGTTGGATTCCTAAACGACTATTGAAAGCCCAAGGCTACTATGAAGGAAATGATCAAACTTGGGTGTCTAAACGTAGACTATGTTCTTACATGTCACCTATAGACCCATGTGAGTCAAATCTTGTACGATAAAGCCGATTGAAGATCATGGGAAGGGAAAGTTCACATAACACTATACACCTGATCTAGAGCTAGATTGGGTACCCAAGTGAGAAAGGGTTGTCTTGCTCATCTCAAACATAGAGAAAAAAAATGAAGCTTCTTGCTCTTCATGTGTTTCATATACAAAACTACAAGCTTTGACACAACCTCCACCTACCATTGTAAATATCCATACAGACAAAAAAAAATTTGTAAGTCCTGTTGTAAGTTCACCACCTACAATAACATTGCACGTAAAATCGTGGGATAGTACCTTACCACCCTTGCAACTAGATGAAACTCCTAGGGTTGTGAAAAACTATTGGTCACCCATTACAACTTGGAACAATTGGTTTCAAAAGGTGAGGACATCGTTCCAAAAGGTATGATCTACCAACGGAAGGGGGGAGTATTTGCGAAAATCCATCATTCGTTTACTCCCCTCTTAACCTTCCTCCCTGACCTCTCAATCTCCCAATCTTAGGGAATGTATATATATATCCCTATACTCAAGAAAACAAAATAAAAATGTAAAAGAACAAGAGCCACCAAATAAAAATATGGAAACCTACAAATTGTAGCCCCTGACCCAAAAATCATAATAACACATTATTCACAAGGACCAACCCTTTGATATGACCCTTATAATATTTTCACACTAACCTACGTGTACAATTATGGCTAGTACAATAGAGTCATTCACTCCTGCTTTGGGTGAGAGTTACCTCTTTACTTTTCACAAGTGTTTCACATAGTCTATCCAATACTTGCTTGTGGGAATGGGATTTGGTCAGGGATTTCAAATTCATGTGATCACGTGTTTTTTTTTGTGATCACACTAATAATTAATAGAATTCTCAATTCACAAGTCTTCACATTCAGAAAAACTGGCATGGTGACTTGAAGAAGACCGGGAGGCTCTGTGAGATTTTCCCTTTGGGATAGGTTTGTTGCCCGTTGGGCCCCGTCAGGATAATTCAGATACCCGGAGGACTACAGCTCCGACACTCCCGCTTTGTTGCCTGACGGGTTACCGGGTACCTATATATAGGGCCCATAGGGGCTCCATTCTCTTCAAGATTCTATCCTCTGAGTTTTGAATTGCATAGGTATCCAGCCAAAGAGTCCTCACAAGGAACAAAGAAAACTACGGTATAAATTTTAGATTAATTTTGTAAGCTCTTTTACTATTTTGTTTTTAAACTAATATATTTTTTTTATTTAATTGTTTTTTGTAGTTTTAAAAGTAGGTTGATCTTGCTTTTCACGTTGGCATCGGTCCTAATATTGGACCAAAAGTGTCATTGTGAAACGCTAGACTAGCCAGCACTATCTTATAACGTGTCGATTGTGTTCACTTTGGCATCGGTTCTATTTTGGACCGAGAGTGTCATTGTTGAACATAGCTGGTTACGTTCAATTTATAAATAGTTCTACTTACCTTGTTTTTGGCATTAGTTCTACTATTGGACTAGGAGTGTCCTTGTACAAGCTAATAGACTGTTTTCTGTGTTTTATGAGTGATATACGTGCTGATAGGCTAGTTCAATGTTTCTTTCGACATCAGTCCTACTACTCGATTGGAGGTGTCATTAGATTCATTGAATGATGCCCTTTCTTTTTAGGCTAGTTTGGTGTTTCTTTTGGCATCATCTCTACCATTAGGATGAAGGTGTCGTTAGATTCATCCAATGATGCCTTGATTTTTAGGCTAATTTTGGTGTTGCGATCAACATCAACCCTATCATTGTGTTGGAGGTGTTGTTAGTTGCATTGAATGATGCCCTTGATTTTGGGCTATTTTGGTGTTTCTTTTGGCATCAGCTCTACCATTGGGCTAGAGGTGCCGTTAGTTTCATCAAACGATACCCTGTTTTTTAGGATTAGTTTGGTGTTCCTATCGTCATCAACCCTACTATTGGGTTGGAGGAGTTGTTAGTTGCCTTAAATGATGCCCTGTCTTATTGGGTTAGTTCAGTGTTCGTCTTGGCATCAACCCTACTACTATGTTGGAGGTGTCGTCACTCTCATTGAATCATTGCCTACTCTTTAAGCTAGTGTTGTCGTCAGTTTCAATTCATGGTGCATATATTTGTTATAAAATTTAAAGTTAAGTTGTCTTCAAAAATCATAAAATATGTCTTGATTGTAGCAAACATGGATCCTATGGAAATGAAGGAGTTAAAAACCAAGATTAGATCTTTGTTGGTCACGTGTATGTGTGCCCTGATTACGGAGGATATCACCTTTTTATTGGAGAGTGAAATGCGTAGAGATCGTTTCTTTGATATGATAATTGAAGCAGTTTGGGTACACTTCCTAGCTGTCGAAGCAAAGGCTATCCATAGGCTAATAGATAGTATTGTGGGCAATATGGAATAATTCTTAAGAGACTTGGGTGTTGATGCACCAGCGGATGCAGATCTAGCCAAGCTACAACATTGGACTAATATATGGCGTGTAGAGAGCTCAAACCCAAAAAGAGCAACATGGAATAATTCTTAAGAGACTTGGGTGTTGATGCACTAGCTGATACAGATCTAGCCAAGCTACAACATTGGATTAATATATGGCATCTAGAGAGGTCAAACTCAAAAAGAGCGCGCAATATTGATACTCAAGATGTCCATAGCCACAAAGCTAGAACCATCTTTTATTCAACAGCCTCGTCTCAAGATATAGTAGGTGCAAGATCAGATTCAAAAGCTGGGATGGATAATTTATTACACACCCGTTTTCTGTCTCAGTGTGACATTGGTGTTTATCTCACACTTGAATCCATCAAAACATGGTTAAAAGCTTGGGAAAGGGTGCTATGGATTTGTGTCAGAGTTTAACATCGATAGAGTCACTTGGTTGCCGCTGCTGACAGTGCAATATGTGGTCAAAGACTTCCAAGAAGATGCAACTGAGAGCTGCCAATATTTTGCTCTAGAGGCAAGCTGCAATTGTTCCACAGGGACATCGTTAGATGCATTGCACAAACACACAAAGAGCCATGGTCCCTTGTTTTTCCTGCCTTCAATGGAATGGATCTGGGTGACATGTTAGAGTGTGTTCCACCACCCAAAGGAAAATTCTCTAACATACTGGCGACTCAAAAAGAAGATCCTAGACGCCCTCCCAAAGAGCAAGAGTTTGAAATGTGCAAGCATATGCTCAATTGGGCACCTTATTTATGTATGCTTTGTTGAAGACCATGGCACATGCACACAACAAAGGAATTATACATTGTGACTTGCACCCATGGAGCATCACTAACTTCACTAAGGAAGGTGTGCCACATGTGGGTGTCTTTGATTGGGGGTTGGCACTACAAGTTGGCATTGAGAAGCGAGCAACCAACATCAAAGTCCCCATAGAGCATGCCCTACATACTTGGAGGGCCCCCGAGATTTGCAAGCCAAAAGCTTCTTGTCCATAATCAAAAACCACTGACACCTATGCAGTTTCTTTTTGCATTTAGCAACTGTGTGATTGGTGCAAAGATTTTTCAAAGCATTACAATGTGCCTTGGAAAATGAAGAAGCAAATTTATTGCGGCATGATTGCCTCTATAATGCATAAAAACTACTTACAACAAGGGCCTATGCAAAGAACGACATTGTTGAATATGAGTGAGAATTCATATATGTTAGAGCTCAACTTGAAGATGTGTTTGTGTCCGCTTAGTGAGATGATTCCTAGATTTTAGTTTACTCTGGCCATCTTTGTAAACAATAGTCTCTTTCGGATTATCTGACATATGTAAATGGAGCTTTTTGTATATTCATGGACCATTGAGTTAAATTGTATCAGTTAATAATGATTTAGTCATGGGCAAAGCGATTAACACACAATGTGATGTGTCGTGATATTTTTTGTTGAATTTGTGAATCTGTATTCAAAAGTAAAGCCTTTTTGTAATAATGGAGCAAAGCGATCAATGAAGAATGTGGTGTGTTGTTATAGTTTTAGTTGAAATTTGGACACTGTATCAGCAAATAAAGTCATGGTGCACAATGATTAATACATAGTGTTAACTTAAACCAAGGTGTACCGGTGGATTTGCAAACGTATCTGTGATGCAAACTGAAGTTCTATCGCACATTGAGATATTGTAAATGTGTTTGTGATAGGTATGGATGAGCGTAAAAAATCTAAAAAAGCATACAATTTCTTGCGTGCACTTGTTGATGCAACTGGTCCGAATGACCAAGTGAGAGTTGCTGCAAGGACCAGTGACTGGGTGTCACTGAATGACAAACAATGGAAAGACATCAACAAAGACGTCACCACAGAGATGGTCAAGGAAGCATGGCAAAATGTGTCTAAATTCTCTATCCGGAGGGAAAGATGGAAGCTGGATAAGTGTGTTGTACCAACCATTCACACACATGCCAAAGCTGTATACCTTGCATGCACAAGGAGTACACTAAACCACACAATCTCTTGTGGTTTGCAAAGATGCTATACGTTCAACTTGTTTAGAATGAGCTAGTGGACTTGAGCAGTAGAGCCCCCAATAAGAGCATAGTGGATATCCAAAGTGAGACAGTCACAATATCATGAGAGGAGCTTAGATATGAATTGGATGGCTCCGCTATTCAAACACGTGACACTATGGAGGAATTGCAAACACAGCTTCATTTCCCACACAAATGACGGGGGAAGGGGACTCAAGAAATAACAAAGAGTTACAGAGAGATATCAAGAAAATGGGTTGAACAGCAATCAATCATGACAATGATCGAGCATCCCAACACATTGCAGACACCTCCAGGTCACACTGAGGATGCAGTTGGCCCTTGCACGGTTTGCGGACACTTTTTCCATAGTTGGAGTGGACACTACAGAATATCTTGTGGCCACATGTATCATTTGCCATGTCTTATGCAAAACATGGTAAATAATTAAGAGTGACACATTTGCAAGGCTCCGATTCACGAGCTTATGTATTCCATATTCAAAATGGAGAAAGACTATCAACGCTTATTGGCAGCAATTGCAAAGCAGAGAGACTCTATTTGGATATTTTGAATTTATCTTTGTAAATTGTAAACATCTTAGCTTGGAGTGGGCTGTAGTGACTCTTATGACCCTTGTATATATCTCCCTTGCAATGAACATTGGAAATTCGTCAACAATGTTCTGGCAAAGCAGGACTGGAATGGAGTGGCGTACGAACCTGTGATGCCATGGGAGTTGGACCCTGCGATGCAAGGGGAGTAGGACCCCACGATAGAAGGGAAGTAGGACGATCATAAGGGGCTGTAAACTAAGGTGCCGTCAGTGTGAGGCTCTGTAGGTAAGGAGTCCCTCCCAGACTCGCTCTTGGTGTAGTCTGCGGAGAAATACCGTAGGTCGCAAGATGCTGTGGAGTGTAGCTACCAAACAAATTCTCTGTTTCTCAAAGGTACTGGTCTCATAAAGAGAGAGCCCGCTTTAGGTCTGGATCTACGACCGGTTCGGAGGAAACTGAGAAGAGTAGGTGTAGGATGTCAATGCTTGCAAATCACAAAAATAAACCATCCATTCATGAGTGGATCAATGACCGCAACACCACAATTAAAAAAGGACTATACTCAAGAGGAATCATCTAACCTTTGGGTTCTATGTTCCTGTACTTAGTGCCTACATACATGCATAAACAAACATAATGGTACACACAAATATACGTATGTAGCCATCGTTTTGAGTAGAGATAAAGAGTTATGGTTGTAAATGTAGCCATTGTTTTGTGTTATGTGCAGTGCGAGAGTGCTTGTTGGACGGAGCGACTCACACACCCATTAAGTGCATGCAAACACTACCTAGATCAACATAATGTCAATCGAGGACACAGATGACACGATAGGCACATGGAGGAAATCTCTTTATCTTGTCCGGCTAAGACCATCCTACACATACAACACTCTGGAAGGCCAACTAAACCACAATCAAGAACCTCACTGCTCTCAACTACACCACCTAGCCACATGCACACATACGAAAGGTAACTCACCTAATCATGCCAAATTCGTACCAAAATTATGGAACACCATCCCCTCACTAGGATACACCTGTCCCTAAGCGTCTACACTCAAAACCCTCACTCTAAACCCATCTGCGAAAAACGCGTACGATGACAGAGCAGAATTTTGAAAGTGCCCGAAATTGAAATTTATGAGTACCTATGCGTAGCTTAAGTCGCCACGATTCTATAGACTACTAGCACGCAGAAAACAGACATCGTTTGATACACTTACGGCCACAAATAGCTCATAGATGCGTCGACGTGTGCGCTTCGTCTCACGTGGAATGCTTCGTGTTGTTGCGTAGCTCTCCTCGAGCCTACAACAATGGTGCAGTCGAATCTCTAATGTGTTGAGCGAGCCGGGCATAGCGAGAGGATAAAGCTCACGCTCACTCTCTTTCTCTCTCACACACAGTAGACGGCAGCGCTAAAGTTTTGATTATGATAAAAAGTCTCTTTTTTACAAAATGACCTAGGTACCTTATATACTAAGGCTACCTTTGGTTTAACCAAAAATGGGGTTGAAAGGGTCAAATGGCTTTGTATTTACAATCTAGAAGTGCCATTGCACCCCGGCTTCTGAAACTAGAATAACTACTCATTACAAATGACGTTTATAGCCATAATCCGCAGCATTTCATAACTCGCAAAAGATAAGACTTTGGTACGAAACTTGAGTTATGTTGTGTTGTTGACCCAACAGTCAACACTCCCCCCTTCCGCGTTCATGTCGTCCCCGACATGACCTGATTGTCGATGGCGATGTGGTCTTTGCTGTCATTTTGGCTTCATCTGTTGCACTGCTTGTAACTTTGTCGAGCCACAAACAAGAACTATGATCCATTAGAGCGGAAATCTATCATCATAACCATTCATCTTTTGAGATCCTCTGATTACTTTTATGTCTGCTCTTCTTCATTGGGGACTTCTTTGTTCCTGTGCAATCATGTTGTTAGTGTTGTCTGCAGCTTTGTCATTGTAGGCCATTCTTCGACTCGCCATTGAGGAGAAGTATACTATGATCTGAAATTGGTGCTCCAATTCATTTTTCAATTGATTTGAGTAGAATTTCCTTATTGTTGATGTAGAAGGAATATGTACAAGAGGGTGGTGATAGGTGTCTTTAGATTAGGGTCTAAAACCTGGATGACCAAAGGGGAAAAAACACGGTGGGAAAAAAATGCCTTTGGTATACGCTCTTATTGGAGTTGAGGAGTTGAACATGAAGTACATGTTCATGAAAGGTGAGTGCTTGGGTGAAACACGGAAAGAGTGCCTGATGCAAGTGAAAATTATGGGACACTCTATATGCATATGAGAAATTTGTCACCAAAAGCATGCAATGTGAAAGAAGGAGAAGATGGGTGTTTTGAGGAATAAATGTAGCACATGTGACATCAAAAGATGTCTCAATAGCTTCCACCTTTCCAAGAAGGGTTGTCAATGTAGAAGTTTCTCCACTCGTATCTCACTGTGCTCAGTACGTGAGTGTATTTTGGACCTTCTCCTTCACTTCACCAGACTTAAGTACTTAGACTTCGACTCTTTTGCTCACCTATACCAGCATGAGCGTCACAACGTAAATATACTCAACTCTTCGAGCTTGAGGAGTACCTAGAATAGCTAAGACGCTTAGACCACAGAGAACATTACTTGAAGCTTTGGGACTTACACCTCACTCATTTTGTGGCTTAGCTACTCGAATCTGACTTTTATGACTTGTCGGTTGCCTGTTGACACTGCTTTGTGACAAGTTCTTTGGCTGTTGTAGTGGCTGCTGAGACATACTTCGTGAAGTTTCATCCTTTTCCTATACCTTCTTCTCTTTGTAGTGCTCAGGCCTCTCGTCAGTCTTTTCTTCACGTGGAGTATGGATTTTTTAATTTTTTCTTAATCATAAACAAAGAAAATCTTAAAACAACTCAACAAAAGAAAAATCATTCAAATAGAAATCTAAATGCTACGTACACTATACACGTGTCCCTAGGGGCTCATATATGGATTTTGTCCCCATACTCCTCTGTAACACTACTATGAGGACATATACTCTAAATTTCGTCAAAAAATTATCACAATAAAACGCAAAAATTCAATGCATCTCACAAAACATTGCCCTCTAATAGCCATAATGTTAGGTCCGCATTCAGAATTCCTCCCCCCTTCCTATTTGGAGTCATCCTTTACGACAGGGTATCGCAAAGGGTATGTGTTGTGCTTGGGCAATTAAAAGTTGTGCCTATGCAGGCCTTGTAATGTAGCCCTATTATGCACACACAATCAATGCATGGAAAAGATTTATGTTGTGCAAGATGTGGGTATAACCAATTTTCTTATTGGCATTTGTTGGCGAGTCTTCCTATTCTAAGCAATATAATGGTCTTTGAAGCTCCTGTATAGTTGCTTGATTGAAGTGACTTGCTCTCTTCTAACTGTACTGTAATCGTAGGAAGAATTGTAAGAATTCAAGCGGCGATGCACTGACAACAGTTTTGTTGTTCTTCTTTGGGACCCATTTCTTTGCGATTATTGGCTGTTTTGTTGCTGACGCTCGTTTGGGAACCCATACTTGCCCGTGCTTCGTTTGTGTTTGAAGAGACTTCTTTGGGATCCACCTTTTTGTTGTGTGAGTCGACAGTGGTCTTTGCTTCAGCCCTTGTACGCTTGGTTGGGGATGGGGTTTAGGCTTTGAAAGTTGATATTGTGGTTGTTTTGGAATCCAAATGAATTCCTGACTTTTTTGTGCTTGAATCAACTTCTTTGGAGCCCAAACCTGAGTTGTGAAAGCTTGCGACTTTGGGATATTCTTACCCGTTTGTGAACGCTTTCCTTGTTTTTGTTTTGGCGTTGGATCTTGTGATTTGTCATTAGAGATCTTTGGCTTCTTGATCCATATTTGTTTTTGGCCGATCTGGCTTTTTGGTATCCAGGTTTCTCGAGCTTTTTGGCTTTGGCTTGTTGTCCTGTTCTTTTGACCTATCATGGTTGTTGCTGAAGGGGTTGGTGATAGTGATGGCTTGAGATGAGGATAGGGGATGTCGTAAGATTCATCACTATCACTACTATCCTCAGCAAGGTTGGCTTCTTGTACTTTCCCTTGATTTTTTGGCTGGTAGTGGAAAGTTACTATCTGTTTTCTCGTGGGTGGTAGTTTCTTGGTGGACTTTTCTAGCCCATTGATTAGAGCATTGTTAGCTCGTTGCTCTAGTCGTATTCCTCCTAGCTGAGTCTTTGCATCCTTATTAGGATCCATGTATGAGGATGCTTGTGGTGGCTGTGTCTTCACCGAGGACTTTGGAATCCACTTTTGATGCACTTTATTCGTGTAGCGATGACATTGATTCCCAGGTCGTTGATCTTCTTGAAGCTTGAAGTGTCACTACAGAGTCATAGAACTCGTCGTCTTCTTCATCTTTTGATTCTCCACATTTCTTTGTTTGCTCCTTATGTCGAGAGCTTGTTGATGTCTGGTTCTCTTCGCTTTCCTGGATTACACTCACTGCAAAATAAGGAACGACATCATAGCCATTTTCATCACAAAACTTTGTTGTGGGAGCATCCTCCACGGCGCACACATCCAGAGTAGCCAAGATGTGTTCCCATCCAAAAGGCTCTAACTCTTCTTCAGGAAATGGTTTTGGGATATAGTCCATATCCTCTATAACCTGCTCTAGGATACATTCCTCAAGTTTCAAGCTACCACATTGTGAAACTCCACACATCCACAGTTCTTTAGGCTTACCTAACCAAGCTGGAAGTTCTGATCCTGCTACTGTGGCGGAATCAAACTCCTCAACCGGTGTTCTCGTCACATCCCTATAGCTATGGTCCCTCAAGTTTATCTTTGTTATGGTTTCCATATGTCTCAGGTATATATGGTCATAACCCCAATCTTGGACCATTTTCAATTGTCGCATGAATGGTCTTCCCAGAATGATGTCATAGTTGTTCTTCTTGCCAGAGTCAACAACATCAAAAGCGTGTTCATATTCAATGCCACAAGAAGTAATAAGTACTTTTTCTAGCAGTCCTAGGGGCTTTTCATTGTGTCTGTCTGCAAGCTGCAGGGTCATTCGTGTGGATATCAAGGCAGGTTTTTCCCATTTTTTCCAAACCTCTTTGGTTTCAATGGCCACACCAGCTCCACTGTCAAGGATTGCCATGGTTTTTACATTATTTAATTCCACAGGAAGGGTGGTGTTTCCCTCTTCTCCCTCGTAATACTCGCCTACCTTGTTTAATGGCACTGGCCTAATATTTAGTTGAGGCATTTCAAGCTCTTTGATGCCTTCCCGTCTTCTTAGGTCATCGGCTTCATTGGCCTCTCTGACTTGTTTTCAAAATTCTTCAAGACCATCTATCTCTTTACAATCCGTGGTATTCAGTACTATCCTTGGTTCTAATGCTGGGTCTTTGAGGTTTGGTCTGTGCTCATGACTAGAATCTGGGTCTTTTATTTCCTGGTTTGGTGGGATTACTTGTGTAGGCATGACACGGATCACATCCTCAGGTTTTGCAACTGGTGATTCTAGTAAAGCTTGGGCTATTTGAATCATTTTCTAGCACATTTCAAACCTTTGCTTTTCTAGTTCTGCATAGGGATATGTCATCCACCTGTGTTCTTGGGTTCGGTTGATTTTGAGCCTCACATCATAGGCTTTCAAGAGGGCATCTAATGTCTCATTAACCTTCTATGCCAACACGATCCTCCTGAACTAGCACTTCTCAGTTTCTCATTCGTGGATGGCTCTTCTAGAGGTTTAACCATCTGTGTAAGAGAAGGTGCCTCCTTTTCCTCATGTTGTTTTATCTTCTCTTCAGCTTTGGTAAGCTTCTCAGCTAGGGATTTTTTCTCTCGTTCCCTGCGTGATCTCATCCTAGTCTTTCTAGCTTTCCAACTATTTCGTTTGCTCTTGGTTTTTCTAGACTAGGTGCGTCTGTCTTTGGTCCATCATCTGTCTTTGGACTCGTGTCACTTTTTGTGTTCTTTGTCTCTGGATTCTCATTAGCTTTCTTTTGAGCTTGCTCTCTCGTAACCACTTGAACTGGTACGACATTTTCATTTTCTGAGCTACTAGGTAACTGAACAATCCCTAATACATTTGTCGTGATTTTCCTGATTTGGTTTGGGTTTTTTGGGCAATCGGGGATCAAGTGACTGATGCCACACTCAAGACAATAGTCATTTACTTCAGTGATCTCCGTATGAGGACATTGTTTGACCAAGTGGTTGTCACGACTTTTGTGACAATCTGTCTCTCGTTGAGGAGATTCTTTTAGCATTTCCTCTTGGCTATAAGCAAGCTTTGACCTAGATAAGCCGCTATTTGCAATGAATCGCAATCTCCTTTCGTCCATTTCATACCTTCTTTCTCTCGATTGAAACCCAGGAGGTGGAGGTTGTACTGGCCTCACCACTCCATGTGTTTCTCTCACATTTTGTTGCTCCAAAGGGTAGTACTCACTTTGGTTGCTATACCATATTGTAGCTGGTACTGGCGTTGGTTTATTTGATGCTTCCATCATTGGCATGTATCTCATGTCTACCTGCATTCTAGCACCTGGCAACGGAGGTTGTTGTCCTAAGACAAGCTGTGGCCTTAAAACTCCTACTGGTCCTGGCGCATTCCCCGTAATGTATCTAGGTGGAGTAGGTGCTTCTGGAACTGGTTGTACATACCTCTCCCTAGCATTTTCCATGCTATAATAGCACTCTTCCCCCGTATGGTTCGTCCATTTTCTCTCAATTTCACACCACTCCGGCTCTCCCGAATCAGACCTTACAAGAGGAATCAACCTCTTGACCAAGTCGTCGATAAGCTTTTCTTGATCAATAGGTGCCGTTGGCTTCGCAATGGACTCACTTATCTCTAAAACACTGTGTTGAGAGGATGTGTCATCTCCTTGACTCTTTAAGTCCTTTTCTTTGTAAGTCTCATAGTTATCCACTACATAAAGAGCTTCTTTGATCAGCTCGTTTAGCGTCATCCTCCTTATCATATGCAGATCCTTTTGAAGGCCCGCATGTCTCATTCCCTGGATAAAGATCATCATCAGTCGTGCTTGCGTAGGTAATTCCGCTCTCGGATAGAGCTTAACATATCTCTTGAGCCGTAATGATGCTTTGCGTACTGATTCATTCTCTTTCTGTTTGAATCTATGGATTTGCGAGACCGTGTTGTGAGCAATGCCTTTTGGCAAGAATTCTTCAATAAACTCCTCAAACAGCTCATCCAGGGTCTTAAAATCCCATTTTTCCACCGAGTCGAACCATGTAGCTGCATCATCTTCTAGAGTCAATCCAAATCCCGCAAACTGTGTCGCAAAATCTGAAACTTCCTCTGCTCTAATCACTCTTCTAAAAGTCGTTACGTGATCTCTCGTATCTTTATCCCCGGAGTATTTTCGGTTTACCCATTTTTGGACCTGGGATGGTCTAACTCATCGATTGTCTACAAGTCTAACCAGAGACTCTCCCAATCCTTCTCTCATTATCGCTCTTGAGGGAATCCTGGTGGCTCTCTTCTTGGAATTCCTATAGGAATTCTCATGTTTGGTGGAGGAATTTGTGGTCCTTCATTGACCAAATATCCACCTCTTTCTAGTACAGTCTGTGGATTTATGCTTTCTACAACTGTGTATTCTCGTCCGTACTTGTCGACAACTATAGATCTCAATTGACAGTCGACTCCGTATGTGTAGACATATAGGAGCTTGTAATACGTTATCTCTTCTAGGTATGGATTTGAGCACCTATAAAGATTGACCTCATTGTCGTCAATGTATCTATATAGTCCTTCACTCTCATGACCAATCATCCAAACTCTCTCAACAAGATGGATCTTTATCAATTGCAAGTTTGGAAGATCCATTGTGGGAGGATATTCCTCTATCGTCGCGATCTCCAAGCTTGTGTAAGCTGCGTTTGAATCTAGGATAGACATGATTTCTGGGCTTAAGAGATTTTGCTTGGTTCAAGTAGACTTAGTCCACTGTGTTCAAGTGCTTTGGTTAGGGAAAAGTCGAAACTATGTCCAAAATCGCAACCGTTTTCTCACAATTCTCGCAAATTGTCTCTTTTAGACACCCCTAACTTCCTGATGCATTTTGAGGCCTTAAACGATGTTTTGTAGATCCGCTCTCAGGCTACGTTTTGATATAAAAACTTTTCCAATCCGATACTGTTTGTGAAAGTTATGGCCAAAACAGTGAAATGCAGTTTAGAATGGTCAAAATGAGTCCAAATTCAATTTTGAAAGAAGATTTGGGAACTCTGTGACACTGTGAATACTCCGGTATGGTCAAAAGTAAAGTTGGACCCTAAAACTGGCCCAGAGACATCCTACGCGTAGGATGTTTTTATGCTCAGAATTTAACAAAATTTGGTCCAGAGACTCCCCTTAAGTTCATCAACACAATGGTATGCTCAGAATTTCATTTGGACCTAAAAATGGCCTTGAGACATCCTACGCGTAGGATGTCTAACTGCTTAGATTTTGTCCAAACTTGATCCCAAGATTCTCCTAGTGCTCAGAAACTCAATGGTATGCTCAGATTATAATTTGGATGCCAATAGGTCAAGATTTAGGCTGCAAGAGCTTCTAGTGCACTCCAAGAGTAGGATATCTGACAATTCTTGTCTTTGCTTGGTAAATAGGCCAAACAAGGTCCAAATTCACTTTTGAAAAAAGTTCTGGAATCCTTGAGACACTTAGAACCTCCCTATATGACCAAAGTAGAATTTTGACCACATTATGACCCTGGAGACATCCTACACGTAGGATGTCTTTTTGCTCTGTTTCAGCTCAAACTTGCATTGTAGCTTCCCTTGATGTGCTAAGCTCACAGCTATTTTTACTTTTTGATTCTGACACCTATAGGTTGGTCAAATGATCAAGAATCTGTTCCAAAAGCCTGATGTCTGTTCTGATGAATTCCTAAGTCAAATCAACTCCAAATTGGACCAAAATTGACTAGGAGGCTTGCCTAAGGCTATACAACACCCTGCTATGTCCACAGTTTGAATTTGGCCTCTAAATCATGCCTTAGACATCCTATGCGTAGGATGTCTAACTGCTCAAAATTGCCCCAAATTTGAACCACAGACTCTCCTTAAGGTGCTGATCACTGTGGTATGCTCAGAGGTTGATTTGGAGTGCTAAATCATGGTGAAGACATCCTACGCGTAGGATGTCTTTTTGGCCTGTTTGACCCCAGACTTGTCCCACAGGTTCCCCTTGATGTCAGTAACCCAGTGGTATGCTTAGATTTTAATTTGGATGTCAAAAGACCCCAAATTAACTAGCTATTCTTTCCTTTTTCAATCAAAAATGCTAAAGTGTGTTCAATCTTCCCTTTCTCTGACCCAAATGAGATGAAATTTATCACATGCACTCAATACAACATTTAGAACATGCTTATGGAGTCATCCTATGGTTTGGTCTCAAAATTAGGCCTTGGACACAATATGGGTAGAATGTCTGGCAATTCTCATCTTTTGGCTTTGATCTGTCAAAATTTGGTCAAATTTCCACTTTCCAGGTGAAAATAGGGTAAAACCTACCTTCTAAACACACTAGCAACCTCAGATTTTCAAAATTTCCACCAAATCACCCTGTAGACATCCTACGCGTAGGATGTCTACTGCTGATTTTTTGAGACTGAAGTGTCCCTGATGCTTTCTTATGCTTACAGCAAGTGCAAGTATGCTTCACAATTGCAAAAACATGCAAAAATCACTCAATTTAAGCCTTTTCTAAAATTTTACGTTTTCTGACTCCGCCTTTTGGCTTTTGGTCAACAAAAATAAGAAAAAACACTCAAGTCAATATGTTACTAGGGTAAAATCTACCCTTCGAACCCATTGGTGCACTCAGAATTTTCAAATTTGGTCTCCAGAACCCCCTTGAGACATCCTACGCGTAGGATGATATGTTTACAGAATTGCAGGTTTTCTTCACAGAACCCTTGCAAATGCTCTTTTATATGCACAACATCAGTCAGTGATACAAAAATATCCACAAAATCTTGTTTAATGTATTTGTACCCTCAAAAGCACACTTTTCCGTGATTTCAAATGCAATCAAGCACTTTAGCAAATAATTCAGTGCTGAATAGCTCTAGATCAGAATCGGATCACTTACCTAAAGCTACTTCTACAAATCATATGGGGTTTTGTATCTATGAGTAGAAAAACACTTCACTGCCACACACGGACTAGTAAACGCTTTTATCACCTCACAAATCACTCGACCACCAACAACTACTCTAATCCACAGATCCTAACTAAACCTATCTAGTCTCGCAGACCCTCGGCAAGACACACGCTTCCTGGTTATCCACTTGATCATGGAATATCCTCTTCCGGATCCACTTAAGAAAAACACTTTCTTCAGCCGAAACTAAATCAAGCAACCATCACACGAGTGTTAGTAGGAAACCTAATTAGGTCCTTGTGTCCCCGGCAGCGGTGCCAATGTTGGACGGAGCGACTCACACACCCATGAAGTGCATGCAAACACTACCTAGATCAACATAATTTCAATCGAGGACACAGATGACACGATAGGCACACGGAGGAAATCTCTTTAGCTTGTCAGGCTGAGACCATCCTACACATACAACACTCTGGAAGGCCAACTA